>NC_073700.1:41045075-41352445 GCF_023634085.1 Falco cherrug | reverse complement strand
AATCACAAGTGGTAATAAAACATCTGTTTACGATTCTTTAAAAGTTATTTCAATTATTTATTAAGGTGACTAGCTCAAATATCAAATACTACAGATCCCTAAATAAAAGAGCAGAAGCTTTATCAAAAAGGATTCTTGGGAGTTAGGTGCATGAAAACATGCTATAAACAAAGCACAAATAAAGTAACGGGAAGTGTTAATACTGCAGCTGAAGCCAAGAATCACAGCTAAGTTGCTCACCTAGCTACCTGGTCCCACAGAAAACCCCACTGGAGAGTATCACAGAACCACAGTTGGATGGGGCCTGGAAAGACCACCTGGTCCAACCTTTTGTGGGAAAGGGAGCCTAGATGAGATTACTCAGCACCCTGTCCAATCCCATCATGAAATGCCCCAGCAAACAGGTGCTCTACCATATCCCTGGGGAAGTTGATCCAGTGAACAACTGTTCTCACTATAAGAAATTTCTTTCTTGTAGAAATTTTCTTGTTATCATCTTATCATGATGAGATACCTATGCCGGTGTTAACACAAACACTGCCCAACGGTGCCAGGGACCCTGAGCCCCTCACAAGGCTCGCCCCCAGCCCCGCAGACGGCAGCGGCGGCACCAGCTCCCCTCAGCTTCCCGCCTTCCCCCTCAGCTTCCCGCGAGACCGCCGGCACCGCCCCCCTCGCGCCCAGCCAACTCTCGCGAGACCTGCATCCCGCCTGCCTGTCCCTCACACACGCACGCGGGCGGCCGGAGAGGACCGGGGCCGCTCACATGCCGCGGGAGCTTCACGCTGCTCACGGCAACGGCAACGCCTGTGCTGGTGCCGCTCGCGTCGGCTTCTCGCCGGCAGCGCCCCGGTCCCGCCTGCCCCTTGCAGGGCGTGCTGCCTGCCAGCCTGGGCTCCGAGGGTGCCCGGGCCCAAAACTCCTCAGACAGACACCTCGGGGGCCTCGCAGGCCTCCCAGAACACGGCAGCTACTGCAGCTCTTTTTACCCCATAAAATAATCCCGGATTCCATCAGGGTGTATTATTATTTAGGTATTTATTAATAGGAAGAATCATATCTTTGTTTCTCAGGGGTACATCCAGTGGACAGATGGCAGCTGATCCTTCTCCTTATCTCTGTGAGCAGGAGAGGAGCATTCTGCGATGCTATATGTGGAACAGAGACACTGTTGCCTCGTAGGGAAGGACTTAACAGCTGCCAGAGGTTCATAAAAAGTAAGACTGAGAAAAGGAATTGAAATGGCTTTTATACTTCTTCCTCACTGTTGCTCTGAGAAACCACAGCAACACTGGGCATGTTTTTTTGACCACTTAGCAATCTCTGTTACAGCAGGCTCTGAGCCTCATACTACCTTAAAAGTTTGGTGAAATTTATGCCTGAAAATTAAGTCCATGTAGTGAAGTCTGTCCATGGAAATACTTTTCAGAACACACCGAAGACACGGGCTGAATATATAGCTCTATGTTACACAGCCAGCCTTTAGGGGTTTCGCCTATGTGTTTTGCTCCTATAAGCCCAGTGGTTTTTACCAGGGATCATTTAAATTTACAGGGTAAAGAGGCAAAAAACCTGAATTTACTTTGGTTTTCCATGTGAAGCTTTATTTTCACAGCTCTTTTAAAACAAAACCACAAAGATGACATGCTAAGTTCCTATTAGACTGTCAAAAGTAGACTCCTTTCTAAAGTAAGAACAAAAACATTTTCATTTCTAGTGCAACCTGGCTCCCGCCTCTTGAATTCCTCCCAAATGTTGCCCACAGCTACCTTTACCAAACAACAGTAATCCTCATTAAAAAACAAAACCCAGCCTCTACCCTCTGGACCTCTAAAAATCCACTTGGCAACACAAGTCATGCATGTGAAAAGATCGATGCTTAGCAAAGGGTGACGTGCAGCTGAGTAATGGCCCGGTTCTACTTTGGCCTATAACAAAGTTTGAGACCAAAATTTCTTACAGCACAGAGGTTCATATTTCACACCCCCACCACCCCCCCACCACCACCCCCCACCACCCCAAATCATACCAAAGCCAACCAGCAGCCAAGTCATTGTTCATGCACACATGCACATATAATTGCCTCAGGTAAAATCATGTAACTTGAACAACAAAAGAAAATTCTACCACACAGGGTACATATGTTGCCATGTGTTTAAATTCTCTATGACTTGCCAAAGTAATTTATCCACCCAGAACACACATCCAAGCTGGCCAATATCTAGTACTGAGCAGAAAGGAAATTTAAAGAAAGGCACATCATTTATCATTACAGACAGCTCAGCAATATTGTGAACAGGGAGCACAATTTCAGTGGAGGGGGAAGAGGGAGTAGGAGAATGAAGATTGGAAATGGTTGCTGAGCTCAGAGCCTGCTGTAACAGCAGCCTGACATCAGGATCTCAAGGGCTACTTCCTCTGAGAAAAGAGGAGCACAGAAAGCCGTGTCTAACCATTCAACCCTGTCCCAACACATATTGTAATTCAATGAATTGCTATTTTGTGATGTAAAAACTTGCTGTCTGAAAATTTTTGACCACCCTTGCATAACCTGTGGTAGAATTTAACGTGAAGAATAAACAAACTCACCACTCTATGGCAGTCTTACATTAAGGCTGAAACCTTCCAGAATTAACTGTTAAAAAAAAGCTCGTTTTCATATGCTGCATGTAAAATTCTACCCCTTCCTCTCCACAGTTAGAGGAGTTCTTGGCAAGGGTTTCAATGCAGTTATTCGGTACAAAAGCCTGTCTGCTGAATCTTTCAACACACTGTTCAGCTTTCTAGGCTACAAGATGCTAGGGCAAGGTGAGGAAAAGGTACATTACCACCGGTAATTTTGCTTTGATTCCTCCCCCCCCCCCCCGCCCCCCCCCCCCCCCATCTTTATCAACAAATCAAGTTTAGATAAGATAACATACTGGCATATGGGCATCAGCTTCATCCTACATGGTTCTCATCTCAGGGCTCATTAAAATTAGGGAAGACTTTAGCTCCTAGCATCAGAAAAGAAACCTCAAATCCATGAGCCAGCTGTAAACAGTATCTTTGTGAGGTTTCAGGCTCCCTGGAGCTTATACGCCAGACAGTGTTGTGTTGTTCTTGATGATGCGTCAACGTGGATGCCCAGTGAGATACTTGGAGGCGAGGAGGATGTAACGCAGCTCCAGATAGGAGAGGTGATAGGAGCTGCAGGGAGTAAATTTTACTGGAGGCAGATTTTAAACAAGTAGTTTGGGAGATGTCTGTATTTTCAGGAGCTATTTCAACTGAACTGCCTCCAGCACAGTCTTGGCTGAAAGCACAGTTGCAAGCTGCTGAATGCAAGCTGCAGTTACTCGGCTCCTACTGCACATGAAAAGTCTTACTCAACTTTGTAAGTGAGCATAGGCCCTTCTGCTTCTACACTGCTTTTGGAGATGCTGTGGCAGTAGCATGCCTTCTTTCTAAAATGAGACACTTTCACCTTTCCAGGCTGTGGACTAGAGAAGAACAATCGGCAATCATTTTAGCTGTGCATGCAGCCAGAGATACAGCAAAGAATTTCCATTCTTCTCTTGCACATATGCCAAAGAAGTGTGTTTTCAGTTCTCAGTTTCTGGGAGGTCCTTGATTTTTCTGCTCCAGTTCTGGAGACACAGAAATGACACAGTCATTTCTCTGCCACAGAGCTAAGTTGAGAAAAATCAGCTGGCTGTGCACAAAAACCTAAATTATTAAAAGACATGTCTCTTTTTTAGTCATGCTGGAGAACTTAAACAACTGTACAGTAGATATTTTATCTGTCATGAGACCCTGAAAGCCTGCGGTACCACTCTCAAAAAGAGAGGAAATTAAGGAACGGAGCGGGGGAAATAGAGAAAAGAAATAATCAGAACCTGTAGATATTCCAACAGAGGAAGAATGGAGGACATACTCCTAACCAAATGTTTAAATAAAAGGTAAATGGGCAAAGACTGAGGCCAGTCCTTACTGTTTATGAACCAAGACGTAGCCCATCATTGCAGAAGGATGAAAGGCATTCATTCTCCATCTAGATTATCCCTGACACATCAGTAGTACCAGATGAGCCAAGATGGCATTCCTTTTCTAGATGCCATCAACCTGCATTGAGCAAAATGGAATGGTACTAGATCAGGCTGATAATGCAGCCAAATTAATCCTAACCTGTTTCCTGCCTGCAGTTTGGGGAATTCCACTGAAAATATTTCACCCTTATTGAAGAATGAATGCATTTTATAAAAAACCCATTTGACCAGTAATAGTTGAGTCAGATAATCTGGATAAAAAAAAAAAAAAAAAAAAAAAAAAAGCCAAAATCCCAAACAACACAAATCCCAAAGGCACAGAAAAAGCAATTAAAAAAACCAAAACAAAACAAAAAAACCAAAACCACCAACCAGAAAACCCTACTACCTCCCCCAAAAACCCAACCAAAAAAAAATTAAATCAACTCCCAAACAAACAAAAAAAGCCCATAGGTCTTTTCATCATATCTTCATTCCTTTTCCAATGCGATGTTCACAAAGTTTGTTAATCCAGATTGCGCATAGCTTAATCCAATGTTAAGGAAAAAAAACCACCAAAAAAACAAACCTCAGAACAGTAGTACTGGCAAACAGAAATTGTCCCCGATCTGAAGGGTCTTAAGTTTAATGTGGTGGAGGCAGAAATGACATACACATACCCCAGAAAAATATTATATATATATATACACACAGAGAGAAGTATCTTTCCGTTTTCTGTGGCTTTCATAGAGAGTCAGAGATCAGCCTGGTTTTGCCTGAAATAGGATCTAAGTTTTCACAGCACTGTCAGTTTGTTAAAGAACACATGGAAAGGTTCAAACTGAAATAACGCCTGAAACTAGGTAACTTGGCACCATTGGACTGTTTTAAATAGTTTGCATAGTTCTAGCTGGGAATCTTTCAGCCATACTTCCTGTCTGGTGGGTGATTAAGTGACATGTTTTTAAAACACAAAGCATTGGCCATTTTGTGTTTCTGGTGCCATCCTTTTAAATTTCGTGGAAATGCAGTGTGACCAACCCAGACTGATTTAGAAATTCCTACCACTAACTGTACTTTGGTTACCCAACATACAGTGCTTATTTGTGTAATACTTAAATGTGACAATTTTTATAAGGGAAGTTGAAAAATTGTCAATAATGGTGGGTAGGGTGGTGCGTTCTGCTTATTCTCACACACCTCCACAGGTTCTTGTAAAATTATTTGGACTCCTCATGTCGGTGTCATAGCACAAAACAGTAAATTTCTTAATAAGTTTCTCCTGCCCAAAAGAAAATAAATTTGTGAAAAGTAGACATGCAAAGCACATATGTTACTTTTTAAAGTTGTTGTAACAAGTAGAAGGCATAAAGTTCCATTTGGCTGAATAGTACATTATCCAAAGGAAAAAAAAAAATAAAAATACAGTTCCTTTATGGTAAATCAAATGCAAGGAATCCTTATCTTCATCAGTTGCTTCTTCTCCTTAAGACTACAACTTATTTTCCAAATCAGTTGTACTGATTCGGATCGTTTCTATGGATATATTTCAAAACAGATCTGTACAGTGAGGCACCTGTGGTATTTAAAAAATACTACCCCCTCTCCAACTCACATTCACCAGCTCAAAGAAGAGGATTGTTTTGCAGAGTGGGTCTAGTGCTTGGCTATGTTAAACAACCATTCAAATGGTTGAATCTGCACTGTATGATCATACCCGCTGTCATGGCAAGTTTGAAATGGTTCAGTCAAAAAAAAGTCTCCTTTCCTAGGCCAGATTTATCATTAAAGAAATCACACTGTGCATCTGCAGGCTAAATCCAAGTTAGGGCTCATTATGGTCAGGTCTCTCCCAGAAACATCTGCAGAATGCCATCCCCATCACCCCCTATTAAAGTTAAATCACTTATTATGTGTATATCACAGCAGGGCTTGGCCTTTTGTTCATTGTCAATAGTGTAACTTGCACTGTACTGTCCAAAAGCCACACAGAGCAGGCATCCTTTCCATGTTATTAAAAGAGAACTGGTGCCAGTCAACCTAGGACAGTGCAGAGGCTGAGCCCTATCTCAGAAAATTCTGAGACGCTGACATGCTTATAACAAAATTAATTACTACTTTATATAGCCCAATTGACAGAAACTGTAGGCCCTTTGACAGTGACATATCAAAATGCAGTTCAGTGTGGATGTAGTAAAGCATACTGAAACTGGCCTTGTACTATAAGTATCATCAAACATCAAGTGCAAAAAAACCCACAACTCCTCTTTTTTGAGGTGGAGTTACATTTTTTTTTTCATAAAAGAACAGGTATTGAATTTCACCTAAAAAAATAAATTGGCAAAACCAGTCACTTATCTATTCTAATGATTCTAATGTAAAACACACAGCTGTAATGAATATTTGAAATGAAGAGGGTGAAGTTAAATTAGTCCTACATAACCTACAGATGTTGTAGGCAGTCTAAAGCATATGTCTTCGGTTTAGTCATTTTATGAAACGCAGAGCCATATCGGCTTATCTGGAAAGTTAATTTTTATTTCTAACTTTCTAGCCGTAACATATTTGAGCACAGCCTCATTCTTTTCATTGTATAATCATAACTGGAGATGCAGATATTTCTTTGTTCTTTATAAGCTTCCTAGAAATAAATACAAGAAGCTATTCTGCAGGGAAGGCTCAGACTCTTAACAAGAACAGCTTTTGCAAAATAATGTTGTCGAAAAGCTAGGAAATGAAAGAGGGACTGTAGTTTTAACATATTTCCAGAACAGATTCCTTCTATAAATTTGAATTGCTGCAGTTATCTGATACAAACTTTGGCAGATTTTTAGCAGACCAGATGTCCACAATAAAATGTTATCTAATGTATCTGTGAACAGTTTCCAATATGCAAATAACTCAGTTTCTGCAAACGTCTGATGGACAACTGCCAAAATGATGGGTGTTCATTTCAATAGAGTAGAAGTGGCTATAGAGATTCTTAGAGTTCTGATAAAAGCACCATTTAAAAAATATTTACTTAGTCATTTTATAATAGTGCATGGGGAACATGTTTGTTTCTAGCAAATAGTCCAAAAACATAACAAACTTGGTAGTAAAATCAACAATGCCTTCAGGGGTGGAAAGCTGGAGGAAGAAAAAGCAAATTATCCAGAGGATGCGTAGCCATTTTTGTCCACAAAAATGGTACGAGGTGCTTTCACATGATTGCTGGATTTCAAAGTACTCTAATAATTTGCATTACTCTGTTTTAATTTTTCTTTCTATGATCCTCTGACACCAACCGGCACAGTAATACAGGCCAGCAGACCAAAAAAGACAAACTTGTCTTAGGGTATGAGAAAGTGTCTTAGTGTATTACATCCCCCAGACAGATCACTCCTCAACATTAGGAAAGCTAACTAGATGGTAAATTATTTCCTTTATAGCCTCCAAAACATCAACAGCCACCTCCTCTTTCCCAAAGTACAGGACCTAGGGCAAAAGGCAACAAGGTAAGTAGACAATAAGGGTTTACAGTTGCATAATTTTAGGTTTTGTCATGTTAGCTATTTTCTTGTTTTCCTGAACAATTGAAAAATTTCACCCAGCTGATGGGTCTTCTCAGTTTGTTACAATTTGATTTTTACATAGTCATCTTGCTGACGTACCAAATTGCGCCCAGATTATTTTATTAATCTTATAAGAATATTAACAAAATCAGTTATGTATGGTATTTACTACTGCAGATCAGTAGTGTGTTCTAATTTATGAGAAAGCCCCTTTCCCTCTGACTCCAAAGGAAACATGATTGACCCTGACACAGTTATGTGCTCCAGAGGGGAGACAGTCCGTCACGTTCAATCATTTCTTGATCAAATCCAAAATGGCAAGTTAATTGTTTAATTAAAGGAACAAGACCCTTAGAAACTTCCATGTTCTACATAATTTTATAATAGGTCTACATAAATAAAGTAAATAAGATCTGATTGAACGGAGAGCAATTCCATAAGCAAAACCAGCACTAAATATATGCGATACTAACAAAAAGCTATCAACGGCTAATCTCCAGCAGTTGAATAAAATAAATTGAGTTTGATATAAATATTTTGGAATTTACGTGAAAAACAGTTGGCACATTTGAATGCAGTTGTACCTCATTAAGGTTGTATCACGTTTAAGACAAAGAATGGACCTCAAAAAGTAAGAATTTTCGTTTTGAGGTAATCCTGAAAAGCAGGATTAACGAAAAACAAAGCGATTTGCGGTGAATTCCGCTACCAGTGCTGCAACATTCAGTATGCCTTTTGGATTTTAGAGGATTGTTGCCATCAAAATTGCTGCTGCCTATATCTAGGGGTCACTTTTCACAGCCAACAAAAGTTCATTTTTATAATACAAAACTATCCATTTGGAACTCCAAACTAGATACTTAACCGTGCACTGATTTGTCTGTGAATGGGCCCACATACGTGATAAATCCCATCCTGTGTAAAGCAATGTGAAATGCACTGATTCTTTTTGATACGTTATTCATTCAGTACAGCATACCTGCACCTCTCATTAGGGAAGTTTCTCCCAGCATTGTATGTTCTGAATAGTTTTTGGGAGTCTCTTTCACTCTCCCAAAACTCTGCCACAAAAACTTTTTCTTTCTTTAAACTGCCATGATTTGGTTAAAACTCAAAACAAAGTTAATCGTTAATTTTTGAACAATCACAGTTTTAAATTCTGACCTCAACATGCCTAAATAGATACTTCCTTGTGCCATTCTGCTTAAGAATACAGAAATGCAATTTGCCTGATATGCAGTGGGCCACGATAGGTGAGAAACTGGCAAGAACACAGAGTGTGTTCTTCTGCCAGTACTGGCTTGCACAGTTGCTGGGGGAAACCAAATAATCCTGCCTGGATTCATCAGTGTTTAATCAAAACCTTACTTTTCCCTCCCATTAATTAAAAGATTTGCAGAAGGCAGAAAGAGGAAAAGGTAATGAGTCCAAAAGTGATGAGGGAACCAGAGGGTCACATCAATAAAGACGCATTTTGTAACAATTGTCTTTGCTCCAGAATGAACAAAGAAGAACAAAGAATCTACTTTCTCCAGCCATGCTGAGGAGCTGTGCTAAATCTCTGATGAGACAAAGATTTTCTTTAAACTTTTATAGGAATGAGAAGGTCTCCACTAATGAGAGTTTAAGGGAATTTCTTAAATCTAAAGTGAAGGATACCAGGAGTTGAACATAACCTGAGGGTTTTCCTGTACATGTTCACTAATATTACAAAGAGCTTTCAGAAAACCCTCTGAAGATCCCATTTCCTGCAGGAAGAAAAAGAAGCAGGGCAGATAAGACTTTTGGGAGCTGAAAAGGAAAGAATATTGCTATAAAATTACATACACAGTATGTTGTTAGAGAAGTGAGAGTCTTCCAAATACCACAGCACAATTCCTATATCTGGGAGGTAATTTGAAATAAATAATAATTAAAAAAAAACAACAAAAAACTCCCACCACAGAAAGAAAAAGTTCTCATCCCTTTGTAAGACAAACTGTTCTAGCATACAAAACTAGTGCAACCTGAACAGGAATACAATATTGTAACTAATCTCATTGATAGTGCTTGTGAGAATGTAATGCCGAACCTTTCACAAACAGTAACTGAACTCGGGTCTTACCAGGATCACACCCAAGGAAGAGCTGAGCAAGTACAAAAGGATTTTTCACCCTTCCAGAGATGGCGGTCAAAGTCCTCTGTCCTACCTACAATGAGGAACAAAACCATCCCCATTCACACCTAGATGGCAAATGAGCCATTTGATATTGCTGTCTGAAAAGTGTCTTATAGGCTATAGTGAACCTAAAAAACAAAACAGCCATTGGATCGTTAAAGAGGTGTAACTTAATTTCCTTTTTTTGTGGGCATTAACTCTAAACACAACAGACTTGCACTGTGCTGCCTGTCTCTGTATCGAGCAGGGACAAACAGCTGATCCTCCTGGAATTCCCCTGTTACAGTGATAATTGTAGCATGTCAGAACATGAAAAAGTTTAAGGTGCACTTATTCAATGATCTATTGTTGGGGGGGTGGGGGCAGAAAACCAAAAAGCCCCAACAGTTACACCAAACTCACATACCTTTATTGTTTTCAATGGAATCACTGTTTTCTAAGTAGTATATTGCTGTACAGCAGAGACAGAGGGGAAGATTTAACCTTTGTATAAATGGAGAGCAGTCAAGGGCAATAAAAGCTCATGTCAGGTAGGAGAGGCTTATCAATGCTGACAGGGGTAGGAATGGAGAAGTCAGAATACTTGCTCCTGAGCACCAGGTGTCAGATTCATGGAGACCTTTATAAAGCTCTTCTCTGGTTCTGTTTTGTTACAGAAAGCTACTTTTAGGTTGGGAGATCTGCTGGGAAGGGAGCCACCTTTCCAAATCCTCAGGAAGTAGCTGCCTGCCCTTCCAAAACAAGGTGACCGAAGTAGGACATGCTGCTGTGGCAGCCACCAGAGCAGTAAAGTGACCAGAGGGCAGCACTTTGAAGTTTTTGGTTGTGTTTTTTTTTTTGTTGTTGTTGTTTTTTTTGGGTTTTTTTGGTTTTTTTTAAGACAGGACATTTCAGCAGTCCTTCAGCTTGTGGGACCTGCAGATAGCTTCTGGGACCAGCCTGTGGCTAGCCCTGAGGTCTGCAAGGGAGCACCAATCGATGAGAGCCCTGGGGCAGTACACAGGAGGATGGGACATGAACACAGGAAAGATATGCAAGAAATCATCATAGAGTTGGTAAACTGGCATAAAGAGAATGAAATGACAGCCAGGTGAAAGAAGAGCTATCAAAGCTAAGGCGTATGAAGGACCTGAAAAGCTGCTGTGACCAGTTAGCCCTGAAAGCATCACAAATTGTCCACAAAGAAGCACATTTAAGTTTAGTGCAGGAAGCTTACACTCAGAAGAAAGGTGATCAGAAGTTTGTAACTAGAATAAAGTAGAAAGAACAGATGGGAAGTTTGGTGATGTGTGGGAAGGAGATGGACAAAGTTTGAATGTTGGAGAAACTTAAAAAACAAAACAAAACAAAAAAAAACACCCCAAAACCCACCCCAAAACCCCCAATAATACATTTCTAAACATTGAGAAAAATCCTGGGGCAGCATCGAAGAGGATGTGCCTTCAGAACTTACAGTGAAGAGGGCACAAAGAAACTGCTGAGCATCCTGCCTCCCTCACGCAACACTGTATGCGGCAGCTACAAGGGAACCTACAGCACGTTGTAGTGGAGGAGCGACTGGTGGATGTGCGACTGATGTTACCTTAAGAGTACTCTCTGAATCTGGGGCTTTCCCTGGCCCTTTTCCTTCCTTTGGCCTCAGCTGAAACAGCTTGATGCTGTTACCTAATATTAAATCACACCACACACACTTGTCTGAAACATCTGTCTACACATAAGTGCCATAGAACCATCTTTTATCCGCTTTTCTCACATTCCTTTCTTCAACAACTAGAGTTTGTTTTATTAAAGATTTCAGGAAAGATATTAAAAAGAGATGCTATCATTTCATATGGATTAAAAAAAATAAAATAAAGGAAACCAAGCTCCAACTCCAATGCTTTCAGCTAAAATATGGAAGTATTTTGCTGATAATAGTCCACACGGTGTTTCTTCCAGCTTGACGCACAATGGGAGCTTGCATGTTTGTTACTCAGAACTTCTGTGGCATAAGCCCAGAAGCAGCTTGCTAAGTGCAACCCAGCCTGGAGGTATTTGTATGTGGTATCCCCATATGCTGCAGAACCAATCTCCTTGCTATTATTCCCACACACACAAAAGACTGTACAACACTTCCGATTTGAATCACCAACTCTCATATATTCAGCATCTAGGAGTACTATGTCTCATATTCTGCAGGGGAAAAAACAAAACAACAAAAAAAGAACCACCAAAAAAAACCCCAAACCCAAGCCCTCTGAAGGTACTGGGAATGAGGATTACTAAATTTGAATTTGATATTGAATAACCTGTATGACATGATCATGATATTCTGTAGGTTAAGGAAGCTTTCATAAAACAGTATGTCAGTGGTTGACACAAGGTTAACGTTTGAAAATAATCCTGTCTCCAGTGTTCCACTTTTGTGCATATTTCACACTACTAATACCTCATTTGTTAAAGTCTTAAACTCAGTTCTGAAGTGAAACTTAGAGAAACATGGTTTTTCAGAACCAGAAACTCGGTACTGTCTCCTTAGCATGTACTATACAGCTGTGACGGTTCTGAATAGTATTTAATGCTGTTTCTTCTTAACAAGAATTCTGTTTTCTTGCCAGAAAACACAGAAAATTTTATTCAGTATTCTAATAGCAGCACAAGTGTCCTAGATAAAAAACATAAAATAGTTGGAATAATAGTAGTAGCTAGGGGGATTGTGTTTATGGACTATTTGTTATTATGTTATATGAATTGTAGGAAGCGACTCAAGTGAATATTTGTACTTGTGCAATCTTATTTGCTTTGTATATAGCGGCTTGCTTAATGCGGGCATTAGTGCAGTCTTTGTATTTTACATGGCTTCCCAAGAGGAGAAGCAGTACTGAAACCAATAAAGCCTGCAATAAACCCCTATTAATAATGTATGCAGAGCTATAGATGTCTATTTATATGATATGATATTAAAGTGTAAATGCACTGCTGAGGGTTTTTTTTTTTAGATGAACATGAATGACCAAAACAATGTTCTTAGCTTTTTTTACCAATGACATCTTCATAATGCGCCATGTTAAGGAACTGTTTCAATACATCAAAAAATGCCCCCAAATCGTTACCAGTCTGTATGTAATTATAATATAGGTAAGAAAAAAAATGACAAAATTTGAAGTACAGAAAATATATCTTGAATATTCATGTTCTTACTGCTTTAGAAGATAAACAGAATGTATTAATTCAGTAAAAAAACCCCAAGATTTATCCAAATATGCTGATATTTGTAAAACTCAATTAAATTCAACAACATCTGTAAAAACTTGAGCATTTATAGCTTCTTCATTATTTCTCATCTAAGTGATGATGCTGACTGAACATCAAACAGTACAGACTGCCACATCTTCATTTGAAACTGTGGCAGAGATACAGTCTTGCCTGGACTTTAGCCAAAGATAATTTTAGGGGTTTTTTTGTGACAAATGTTAGTAAAACCTGGGTTTTAGGTTCTTGTTCATATCATCTGATCACCTGTTAAGAGTGCTTTTAGGTCATTACAGTGGCTTAGTGCAACACTTTATATTCACAATTTACTAAGACAGTGTGTGACTCACAACTAAATGAGAAGGAAGTGTGCGGCCATTGTCAGGGGAGACATTGAATTTCACTTCAGGACTTAATTTCATCATGCTGAGAGCATCTTCGGCATACATATTTGGTTAACTGGTAGATCTGAAATATCATTAGTAATGGATATAAGAAGTGGTTTAATTGTAAGGCAGTAGTTAACATTGTTATCATTTATTATTTTAACCAAGCAGATCGCAGATCTGTTAGCAAGGCTCTGATGCCCCACTTTTTTGGACTCAGACAAAAGTAGAACAAGCAAAGTTTTTTTTTCTTCTGTAGTGACAAGACTACAAAGTAGTACCCTCCTCTGCTGGGATTTTGATGTATGTGAAGACAGACCAGAAGTATTTGTTTGATCAAGTGCTTAATTTTATAGTAGGATCTGAATTTCACTTTTTACTTTATGCAGGTGACAACTGTGGACCCAGATCAGCAGTGTAAAAATCAAATTAAACTAATTTTATGACCACAGTTACCCACATGTTTGCAAGCTCCGGTGAATTGCCAAAGTTGTTCTGACACTACTCTGTATTCAGTCAGCTCAGAATAGATAGGTACCAAAGCCAACACATATATGTCATTGGGTGGCAGTCCTAAGAGCAAATTTTTCATTATGTCTATTATGAAGTAATACTTTCCCAGCTATTTCAAACTAAATACTATTCTAAAATTGCATTGAGGACAGCATGAAAAAAATCTTTTTGATCATTTTGATTCATGCTGTAGAATACATCCAGCTTTTTATTCCACACAGGAAGAACCAGCTGTGTCCACGTTCCCAGTCTGAGACACTGCAGCCTCTCACCCAAAAGGTGGACGTGTGCATCTTTGGTGTACTGAGTGCAGCTGTTCAGTGCTTGGGATGGCTTTGACTTCTACCAGAGCTCCATACTGGGGCGGGGGAAAAGACAGACTTCTATAATGGAGCTGCTTTATGTCTTTACAGTCTCCCAAGCAAACCAAAACCATCTTGTCCTCTCATCTCTCCCGTTTCCTATCACTGTCTCAGTTCTTGTCTTCACTTCTTCCTTCACTAACTTCACAGGTTAGAGGGGAGAAGCTTTACCTGCAGCTGTCAAACAGGAGAATTGGGAAGTATGCAGATACAAAGGAAATACAGGAATTCAAAGTGACTGTGATTTAAAACATTCTTCAAAAAAAGAAAGATCTAACTTGGTCTTTGGGAATGACAAAGTGCAATTTTCTTATTTTTGCAGAAAGTACTACACACATCAAGGGAGAGCAATATCTACCTGAGAACTTTTGTATAGATATATCTTTGAAGAAGGAGCTTCCGGCATAAATTCTGCAATTACCAGGGGATGGACAGGTAGTCTTTCACAGGAGGAATAAAAAAAAAAAAAAGTTATAAACAGAAAAAGCCAAGTAGCTGGAGAATAGAAACAAATCAGGACAAGAATAAAAAAAGACTGACAAAAGAACCTGTCCAATGTTTTAGAAAGTTTCAATCTATTCAATACTTGTTTGCAGGATTGCTGAAAATATTTGTACCTGTCTGCAGTGAAAGATGGACCCTTGAAGATTTAGATCTTCATGTTGGATGAAGAGACATGTTTTCAGCATCTCTAGGGCTCAGCACTCTGACATACACAGTGAGACTGGGTAACTGCTCAGTCCTACAGGCACAACAATACTTCAGTTTAACAAGAAACTTCTGCCTAGAAAAAGCACTGAAAACATACTGGATTTGAGCAATATTAGGATTAAAGCACATGCTAATAGAACAGAATCAAGATCAAACTTAAAAAGAAATGTTTAACTGTCTCACCTATCCTGACTGAGATGATATAACTTTAACTTTATGATTTTCATTAATACAGAAGAAAATAAATAAATGTGAAAAGGTGATTGCTAAATGAGGAGATGCATTAATTTTTTTTTTAAATAAAGCTCTCAATAAATATAAAAGAAGCTGCAACAAAGAAGTAAAACCTAAGCTGTTTGACCTGCAGGACAAACAATAAGCAAGACCCTGAGGCTTCCCCCAGCTCCTGCTGTGTCTCTTTGAACAAATCACATCATTTCTCTTGGCTTTCACTTCCCTCCTAACCTTTGTCAGTCTTGTCTAGCTGGCCTGTAAAGATCTTCAGGCCAGGGCTTGTTTCTTATTGTGCTAGACCAAGCACAATCTCTGTCAGGTCTTCTGGGCAGCCAGGTACAAAAATATTGATACCTGTAGTACCATTGAAAACTGATGAACAACTGTATTAGATGTATCTTTATTGCTAGGAGCATAATAATGTCCACACAGAGTCAGACCAAAGCCCAGTGCAGGGTTCAACTGACCTCCCTGTTGCCAAAGGGAATTGTCCAGGAAAAGGCATAAGCACAGGGCAAGCATTCAGGGATATTTCCTTAAACGCTGTCTTCCCAGCCCATCTTTCTAGCTCATCGACTTTTCAAGCCAGCAGCAGCAATACCGGTATCTTTGTTTAGATGTTGCAGTGCCAGCTAAACATTGCAGCTGAGGAGGACATCCTGCAGGAATTCAGGTCACTAGTGCAGATGGTGAGTTAACTAATGAAAACTTATTTTACAACGATGCAAGCAACCGCAGAGTTCATTTCCTGAGAAAGTCACACAATGACTGATAAATGTAGACAGTGAATGCCCTTACTTATGGGCAGAAGTTTCTTCCATGATCTGGGAGTGACACAGGGTTGCTACCAAAACTCCTAAAACCCCAGAGAGTGTATTATATACTGCTTTCCTATTAGGAATCATGTCAGTGCTGATGACTTCCTGGTAACCCGGACTTGCATGTAAACTGCTTTTCTGTTACTTTATGTCCTCCTATTTATTCAGAATGAAAGGATTATAAGGATTTTGCTTTATGGAAGCTGGTTAACCTTATGCTGAACTAAAAATCAGACTTGCAGTTAATTACCAGGATCTGCAATCTAAAGCCCTGCAATCTAAACATTTTACATAGAGAAAATTGAAGCACAAAGAAATGACTTAGGCCAAAAGAGAAAATCTAATCAGACTTTGGCAGAGTTCAAAACAACATTAAATCTCTTATTGTAATTGCAAAACGTATTCCAGCAAAAACTGATCATCAAATAGCAAAAGGAAATAGCAAAGGTATTAAGAACTGCATATACAGTACAGCATGTGGGATGCTTTATTTCAAAACTCTATCAAGCCATTAACATACCTAGTAATACACTACCAGTTAATATTTATTTTTTTTTAATAAGTCAAATATACGGTAGATATAGGGGACACAATTCTTATTCAGTTAGGAAAGGGGGACATAAAAATGTCTAAGAAATATGCACAAAATATGATTAAAGAAAGCACTGCTATCAGAGTACGTTGCTAAACACTTCAAAAAGTAACTCCTTTTTTTCCCCAAACAGCAGAAAGACAGACTTCCCTCTCTGCACTTCCATCATTTTGGTTCTGTATTGACTACCTTGTCAAGAGCGATAAAGTAATAGCCAAATACTAAGCCAGCTGCTTTTATATGAACATGTTTTGACGTCAAGCTGATTGTACCCCAGAAGTTTGGGCAGATGCCTAGTCAATCATTTTCTCAATTTTCAAGAGCAAGCATTTATGTGCATATCCAACACAGGCACTCACTTTGGTAAGCCTGTGCCAGCATACACAGGTGATACGGCTGTAGATAATCCAAATGTAATCCACTATTTCTTCACTTGGAGACACTGCAGAATTACCTGGAGAACACTGAAATCCTCTGAGATGTTGCAAACATAGTGTGAACCTCTTACAGCTGTGTCAGGTCAGCCTGCGTGTAAGCTTGAAAAGCATGAACAAGTGGTGCTCTAAAGTCCCATACAAAAGTTCAAAATTCAATGGAGAAAGACTTCAAACACTTAAAACATCCATAACTCGTATCAGCTTTACCTACTTTTCCTGGACTTTGGTTCTGCAAAGTGTTCAGGATGAAATACATACTCAAGAAACTCTTAAGTTGTTTAGCCTTGTTTCACTCTCAACAAGCGTGCCAGAAAAATATGTCCAGGCTTACATTGGCAGGCATAGTGGTTCTTCACTTACATTGCCGCTGCCTGGACCTTCCCCTGCTTGAAGTATTGTGCAATGTCTCTTTTTCCACTCACCGTATCAGCACACCAGCTACGGCACCTCAGTCTCACACCTCTCAGGAAAAAGAGATATGAGGTAAATAGCCAAAACTTGCCAGGCTGGAGGAGTAAGTCTCCAGAGTCCATATCTCTATATAAACTGCTCACTGAAGCCAATTTGAAATTTGCTTTAATTGATCTAGCATTGTGCCCTTTACAAAGCACTGAACTAGGAACAACAACAGCTGTTAATTAATTGTCAGTTCACCTCACTCCCCCATTCACCTGTGCAGTGGATCTGAAAATGTACCCACCTGCAACTGACAGCCCCAATCAAACAAGAAGGAAAAAGAAAGAAAAGAAGAAAAAAAGGGGGGGGGGGGGGGGGGGGAGAAGAAGAAAAAGACCCTCCTAAAGCTATGAAAGTTTATGAGAAAAAAAAATAAATCTCTCTGAAAAATGTCCTTGTCAGATAGCATTCAGTAGGTCTTCCAATAGATAGTTTTGTACCAGGCTATTGGGACAACTGAGGAAAACACACTAATGCTGTGGACTGTTTGGAACTCCTAGAATAACTAATAAATTGCACTTTGTGACTCTGAAACAGCTTTTTGCTTAGAATCTTGTGTTAGTCTATGGAACTTTACAGATAAATAGATGCAGACACCAGAGTGAAGCTTTTACACTACTAATTTGCAGACAGGGTAAAATAAGTAGGACTGCCATTGCAGTCAAAATCATCAAGAACTAGTACATGAAACAGATAAGATACCTTAGGAAAAAAAAAAAAAAAACAAAACAACAAAAAAACCCAACACCAAAAAAACAATCACCACCACCCACCTCATCCTGTAGTGTGGCAAAAGCCTTTGTTCATCGTAATTTATTCCTTTTTTATGTAGTTTATCTTTTTAACACATTTTGGAGACATGAAGTTTAGTCTCTGGAAAAACAAATGCGTGAAAAAAAGCACACATCTGTTCAGATTGACCAAAAGGTTTGAAAGCAAATCTGCCCCACAGCCTTTGCTGTGGCTGCCCTTTTTTTCCAGTCCTGCCATGCAAACACTTTAGATGTTGTGGAATATTCTTCCTTCTCCATCTCATCCTATCAGAAATATCCCAAGACTGAATATGACACAGAACTTACAGGTATTGTATCATAGAATCACAGACTGGTTTGGGTTGGAAGGGACCTTCAAGATCACCCAGTCCCAGCCCCCTGCCACAGGCAGGGACACCTCCCACCCGCCCAGGTGGCTCCCAGCCCCGTCCAGCCTGGCCTTGGACATGCCAGGGATGGGGCACCCACAGCTGCTCTGGGCAGCCTGTGCCGGCGCCTCAGCACCCTCACAGGGAAGAATTTCCTCCTTGTATCTCACCTAAACCTACCCTCTTTCAGTTTAAAGCCATTCCCCCTGTTCTATCACTAAGTGCCCTTGTAAAACATCCCTCTTTATGCTTTTCTGGAGTGGCAACTGGTACCAAGTGGCATCTGAAATGGTACTGGACACCAGTATTTGGGAACCCCTATGGCTGGGTGCCCTTTGTGCCTCACAGAGAAGGAGTGATTCTCCTCCCAGCACCCTGAGTCAGATGCCAGCAGCGCCAGACCAAGGCAACCCTGTTGTCTCCTCACCATCTGCCTACACTCCTTTAGGAAAATATACCTTCCTACAGGATTATTTTTTTTTTTTTTAAAAAAAAAAAAGAAGATCAAAATTGCACAATAATCCTATTGCCCTAGTCACTTAGCTTGGTAATTTACATCTATGGGACCTACTAAATCAATGCAGACCATAAAAAAAAACAAAAAACACCACCAAAACACACCAACAAAAAAAAAACCCAGAGAACATTAAATACTAAGTGCAGAGATTCCTCTGAGACATGTATCAGGGTGGGAGAAAAACTACAGTAGTTATTATTGTTGAGAGCCTGATGCAATTCTGAGCTTTCCTGGTGAAATTCAAACCTGCAATAAACATACCTCTTTCTTTACAGGGTGTCAGGTTTTCTTGGTGTACTATTTTTGAGACATCTGTAGTAACAACAACAACGGGATAACATTATTTAAATAGATATATTCTATATGCAGCATCCCAGAAATCCTGAACTACTTAATGACACTATTGGCAGATATAAACCATGGAACACTGCTTAGTTATTCCTTTCCCAACAATTTTAAAATAATTCAGCTCAAACAATGCTCTTACAGTTTAGACCTGCTTTAGATTTTTTAAAAAATATAAATATTTAAGCTTGAATGAAGTTGGTGATAATTCAAGAAAGAAAAAATAACAATTAATACACAAAAGGGGAAGGAATTGGCATATTTTTATTAGAAATGATCTATCTAGGTTTCACTGGTGGTGGATTGGGCATTTGGTTTTGCAAAAGGCTAGGTACAAACTGAGGCAGCATCAGTCTCTGTTGTAGACCACATGCTGTCAACAGTTTGAGAGCAGCAGAACTGAAGCAATGTCCTCCCTCTCGGACCAACTTACCAAGAGGGCCAATTATCTTAATAAGATTGCCAATAGCATGCTGAGCATGTAGCCAGGTTTTTTTGCAGACATGGCTAAAGGCTGATCAACAGGGAGCATGCACGCTCCCATACCATCTTCGCCCTTGTGAATGGTTTTGGTGGCCATCACAAAACTTGCATCTATGGCCTGATTCTGGAACATGTCCAGGGTCATCTCTTGAAAAACAGTGATGCAAGATTTCCTGATACACAAACTCTGTCCATCCTTCCAAGAAGGGTGGCTCCAAAATACTCATCACTTTATGTCACAGCACTGATGACCTTCCAGTGATATGAATACTTAGCATTTACAAAGTGCAGAAAAGTGGAGAGGACTGACATCAAGCCAGCAGGGTTTTTTGTAATCCCATTTGCTATTTGCCTGTCTATCATAAATTCAGGATTCAGCATGTCATAAAATCAAAATTCTGTGGCTCTGTACTAGAGGAGGACGACACGTTTGGACAGGTAAGCATTACTGAAATCAGTGCCTAACAGCTGTAACAGCAGCAGACAAGAAGGAGCAGTAGGTGTGTAACTACTGGAGAAGGCTATAGAACTGAGGGAGAATTCAGTCTTCAGGAACAGATGTTGCTTTTACCCAGTGTAAAAGGAAGGTGACTACTGAAGCTTCCCTCCAGTGACCCCTTCTCTACCTTACTTTGCCACCTTCTATCTCTCAGTGGCATCTCACTCAGCTACATGGTTAGCATTCCAAAATACTTATTTAGAGACCAATAACTGGTTAAGCTGGCAACAACCTATGATTGTCACCATCTGACAGCTGTTTGCTGGCATGCAGAAAGTAAAGTAGTCTGCTTTCAGTGTGGAGCAGGCCAGGTGTCCGCACCATTAAAAATGTCAATGGCACAACTGTCACTAAGTGATGCCACCAATGTCTGCAGAGGCGCCAGGGCTGGGGAGTGAAGAGCATGCTACCAGCCGGAGGACAGTCAGTGGAATCACTCCAGCTGTATTTGATGGGAGCTAGACAAATCCATTTGCAGAGCTCCTCCCCCTGGCCCCTGCATTAGTGCACAAGTAATTTAATAAAGTGACAAAGACAAGATTCTTTTTTAAAATGCTATAATACAAGAGCTGAATCTTGCCATGGTTTGCAAAGGGCTGTGAAATCTTTACCTTGATGAGCCTTGTGCTGTCTAAAGCAATTTAGCATATTCTTCCCTCCACTGAGCTATCAATGACATCTTATGCAACGATCATGTAAAATAGGATGGCAGAATCCACAATTCTGAACATAAAGCAAATAGATAGATTTCTTTGGAACAGCTTAATCATTTATCTCCCTACCATTCCATGGGTTTTCTGGTTTTGCTCCACTCAGCAGCTTTGCAGTGGATGGGGGCACTGAAATGCATGACCTTATAGAATTAGCTACCTGCACAATTCCAAATATAAACTGCTCTCTCTGTGGAACAATCAAAGACACTTTCTTTTTCATCAAACTCAAACATGTTAAGTAAACCACCATGACAAACTCTGTACTATTGCAGTCAAATCTAAATGGCTGTTCAGTGATGCACAACAACCTCTTCTTTTAAATTCTAGCCTGCTTTGTCTCTCTAACACAACCAAGTACAATTATATTTTTCATTCTTTCCACATCCCTTCCAACCACCTGCAGCCAGAGCATGTGTTTCCCATCCAATCAGTTCATACTCTGTACCTGCCAATGCAGAGATGACCTGAAGTAAATGGGTAACACAACCCACCTGCTACCTGATTCCTGTACTGAATAAGCTTTAGGAAGGTTTTCTACAGCTCAAGTATGTTGGCAACTGGGAGCTGCCTTTGGAAGTATATAGAAATAAAACATAATTAAGGATCATTTTGTGGTCTGATTTTAGTCATTACTGCCTTAGATTTTCTGATTTGGCACTTCAGTTAGCTTTACCTCACTCAGAATTTCTCAGCACTGCACAATCAGGGTCAAATTTACTAATTGTGCTGGGATAGAGTTAGTTTTCTTCATAGCAGCTGGTATGGGGCTAGCTTTTGGATTTGCGCTGGCAACAGCACTGATAACACGGGGATGTTACCCTTACTGCTGAGCAGTGCTTACAGAGTCCTTTCCTGCTCCTCACCCACCCCACCCCACCAGCGAGCAGGCTGGGAGCGCACAAGAGGTTGGGAGGGGGCACAGCCAGGACAGCTGACCCCAGCTAACCAAAGGGATATTCCATACCATATGGCATCATGCTTAGCATGTAAAGCTGAGGGAAGAAGAAGGAAGGGGCAGGGGTGGTGTTTGGAGTGATGGCAGTTGTCTTCCCAAGTCACCGTTTCTCATGATGGCGCCCTGCTTTCCTGGGGATGGCTGAATTCCTTGTTTTGCTTTGCTTACGTTCACGGCTTTTGCTTTACCTATTAAACTGTCTTTATCTCAACTCACGAGTCTTCTTGCTTTAATTCTTCTGATTCTGTCCCACATACCACCAGGAGGGAGCGAGCAAGCATCTGCGTGGGGTTTAGTTGCTGGCTAGGGTTAAACCACAACACTAATATTGCAGAAACTAGCCCATAATTTAGCCCAGCAGTGCTCCTTAACAGAAGCCAGACATTGGATTAACCAGATTCATGTGAAGTAGAGAAAAGCAGAAAAATGGCAGATGCAATTCTAGCATAGAATCTGTCCACACTGGCTTAAGTGAGACACTCTGGGTAAAATAAGAACTACCTTTAATTATTGTAAACCCAAACAAAAAGCCATTTTTGGAAGCCCATCTGTTAAACACAGTGGTGGTTTCCAGAGCTATTCAGATCCCTCCAACATTTTCAAGTACCCAAGAAAATAATGCTTGGTATATATTTTACTAAATTTGCAGTCTCTTCCTTTCCTTATGTCTATGCGTGTATTATCAATATCTACACATACTGTTTCTCTGGGGATTTACATCTGTAATTTAGCATTTCTCAGTTTATAGGGAAAATTAAATAAAAAGGGACTATCTGACAATATTAGGTGGTGCTGGATAGTATTACTCAGCTTTGTAATTATCTTATCTCTACCTGCACAGCCATAGTTTCAATCGGAAAAAAACTCAGTCACTTCCACTCCTGCTGCAGATAACATGGGCCAACAGATCACTTAATCTACACCTATTCCTCCACAGAGATGATAACAGAAGTACTAACTTCCCTAGGATAATCTTGCATCAGATTAACATCTGAGTAGGAGAATCACTGCTGCATGAAGTAGTGACACACAGAGAAGCAATTCTACCATAGTTGTGTTTCCTTGAGATCGGAAGTTACAACTCAGAGTAGATGTAGTTCCTATCTAATTAGTTTATTCACTTCTCCACATACACTCACATCAAACACTGAGGGTTTGATTATCTCATTATGGCTGTACAAGGAATAAAAATCATTTTGCAAGCCCTTTCTTTTTTCATGCAGTCCTGTAACACTGTTATAAGAGGTTTTGTTCTTCTCCATAGCACCGTGGGAAGAAAACAAGGGTGAAAGGACACATAGGTGAGCTCTGATCTCTCATTGCCCACTGTGTCTCAAGGCAAAACCACATTCAACCTTCAAAACTCATTTGGGTTTCCAATATGTCACTGTTTAATTGCTATTAAAAGTTTTCCCTCTGAAGTATAAGCCAAGTAAGAAATCCTTAAGGGGGGGGGGGGGGGGGGGGGGGGAAGACAGCAACCCCCTCTCCAAGCCCATGAAATAAATACAGCTTCAGGAAAACAAATACAGCTTCAAGAAGTTCAAGAAGCTATCTTTTGGATACAGTTCTATTCAGTAGCGAGATAAAATTAACCAGAAGTATTTTGCCAAGGCTGTGACATATGTCAACTGCAAGCATTAGTACTGTAGCATACACCTAATTTATAGCTTTTACAGAGCATATTCAGCTCTAATTGTGCTTCTCTCACACTATTTAAATATATTTTAAAAAAAACAAAGAGCCTTGTAACACATATTCCCTAATGCACATTTGCAAGCAAAGCATCTATGGTCTCAAATCCAGCATGACTCACGTTACAGAGCAAAAAGAGTAAGATGATTAAATAGGCTGGCTCACCCAGCTTGTTTTTACACATCAATAAATAACCTCAACACAGCAGAAATAGAGATGTGGTTTTCTGTTTGGAGTTAATTCAAACACTGGCTCTTCTTCAGACCTTCCACACCATGTAAAATAGAGCTGGGTGAATAATTCATTATGAATTATTCATTCAATTAATTTAATTTCTTCTGCTCACTAATTAACTATCTTGAATTTTTTTGAATGTTTTCATTATCTGAAAATTATTTACTCAACAGTTTCTATGAATAACCCCTTGCCTCTAGCTTGTTCACAAACAAATGACTGCAAGAAATCAAAATTGTAAATTCAAGCTGTGCTGAATAGTTTTAATTAGACATGGAAGTCACATGGAATTTTGCTGGCTCCTTATTGGATGTATGAAAAAAAAACCAAAATCCCAACACAACAACAGAGATATCTTCTGCAAACAAACCCATTCCAAGACAAATAATTCTTGAACATACTAATTTTACAGCATAGAATGATTTTGTCTTAATCTTTGAAAAAATAGTAAACTAAGCATATTAAATCAGAGAAGTAAAACACATCTTGTATGCATCTATTCTTTAACTGCTTCAGCTTCCCGGACAAGTCTAGGTCTTCTCAGTTCAAACCTCCACCACAGCTCCCTGCTCTCAGTCTGGATAAGGGAGGAGTGACAGTGCCACCAGTAGGAATAAACCCAAGAGGTGTCGGAGTCTCCTCTTTAGTCTCCTTCCAAGGAGAAGGTAATTTCATGGCCAGGTTTAGCAGGCTGCAGGGAAGCTCTTAGGGAGGCTATGTGGGGTTTTATCTGCTTTCCAGGGGAAACAGAAATATTATGGGAATAAACAAAAAGGCCATACAGAATAAGTTTTGTCTTTTGATGCAAATCATACCTAAGCATTGGGTTCACTGTTTCCTTACAGTGGCACCCAGGCAGGTCATTCAGAGATCCATGCCTCTGTTCCCTAGCTACAGACACAGGGACAGAAACATGTCCTTGTCTTGCTTGGTTGATGTGATAGTAAGAAGTATAAAAGGTAACGATGGAAAGGGACACAGCCGCAATGAGGACACGGTCAACAGCGGTGAATGTCACTGGGGAATCATCTATATACACAGAGGCAAGGTATATAAAAAAAGCCTTCCAGCTTTCCAAAAGCTGAGCAAAGGAAATTTTCCCCTACCTCATATAATAACAACAACAAAAAAATCCCCCCAAAACCCCAAACCTACCTTGGACGTATCTTTCTTCTTCCTACAGCTGTTGTTGCTTGTAAATGGGAGATGTTGAGTTCCACTTTCTCTAGGGTGAGGGAAAGGGAGAAGTTAAGATGACAAATAACAGTCTATCAGAGCACAGAGTATTTCAAAGAGAAACTTAGAACTACTGACAACTACCTACTGATTCTCAGAGGAGACAGCAGCAGACCATCTCATGTGGGATGGAAGAATGAGAAGCAGCTATGATTGCTGTAATCATTACTTGCTATGACCTGAGGGAACTCAGCTGCTGCCATCACTAAAGTTAGTTGGCAATTCTCTTGCCAATTTACAGCCAAGAATTATATCTGCTTCCCACCCACCTGAGGTGGAGGAATTGTGCTGTGGACATCTTATCAGGTGTGAACAATCAATCTTAACTGAGCTCATGAGACACATGTGAGGCGAGTCATCTGCTAGAAGTTCCAGATTTTGAACCGAGGTGATAGTTAACAAAGTATGTGTTTTCATAAGAAACATGCCAGATTTGGATGTGTTCACCCACAAGAACAAATCTTTAACTTACCTCTGTGCAGATGATAAATTATTTTGATTTAAGTCCTAAAGTGTCACTTTGACCTTTTTTTTCCCACACATTAAGACCCCAAACTCCACCACCGAAGACTTTATGAAATACCTGGGGTTTGCCAAGCAGAGCTCTTAACATAAGTTATAAATGAAATTGTCTTTTAAAATAATTTTCAGATGGTACATGTTACAAATAGATAAAATATGATTTCTGTGAAAATAATTTCTACCTCTGCCTTTGATCTAATATAATGTATTTCCAGCCAATTAATTTCCATTAAAATTAGTGTCCTATAGTATTTTCATTGACAAAAAATTTTCTATAATACCACATGCACCCATGTTGATTAAAATCCTAGGAGACTTTCTTAAATATTTAGAGCTGAACTTTAATTCTGCTCACAAAAAACAATCTTAATTCATTTCTTGACTACTGGAATTCCTCTTATTAAGTCTGTAGCATACGTGTTACAGCAAACAGATGAAACTCTTGGTGACAATATGCATAATGAAGAGACCCCATTCCTTACAGAGAAGGCTAATTAATCATTAGGTGAGTGCTAGTAAATTTTCTGAATCACCAAGCTTCTGACAGACATGCTGTTAAGCCAGCAAAATGCCCACAGATGTTACTTGCCCATCAGAGGGGAACATATTCTCTTGAGGACTCTGAGCATCTTGTCACGGTTTATTTATTTATTTTTGAATGAAACAAAAAATTAGGAAACCCATGTAATGATTAATGTATATGTGCAAGCAAATAATAATAGCATGAAGCCTATTAATAATTAAAACTAGTGCTGGATTTTAAGACACTAAAGTAGAAATGTGAATTGCTTCCCAGCAGCTCTGAAATGGTACAGTTAATAGATCTACTGCACTGCCTCCCCTAATGGCTTAAGCATAACTTAATTCAGGGAAAACAATCCTGAATTTTCACAGCAGGATTCTCAGTTTTACTTTACTTTCTCCCTATGCCTTTTAGTACTTTACTAGAGCCATCTCCACACAAAAGCTCCATCACTAGGTTCAATAACCTGTGTCATTCTCTCCCACTGGATAGAAAAGCCGGGCAGAGGCTAGGCACAGCTCCGTGTCTGCCAAGAGCCACCCAACCCATTCTTCAGATGCTGTGCATCACCAGCGTCCACAGGGAGCCTGGTTTTGCTGGCCAGGATATGGCCAAGTACGCCACAAACCCAAAGGCAAAATTAGACCCAAACCAAACAGCCTTCATAACGCAGCAGGTACTGGGATCAGGCTTTGCAGGATACATTGCAATGGCACCTTAGATCTGCAGCTTCATTTAAATTCCCATTCTCCTTCACAGATTTTATAAGGATGGTCTCAGAAAAAATATTAATGAGTACTTTTAAAGTATTTCTGTAATGACAGGGATATTTTTCAGGTGCAGAATTCCAGGCGGGTCCTCAGCAGGACTCAAGCCTGAAACCTCCCTTCCTCACTAAACGTTTTCCTTTCAACTGTCTTTAACTTTTCTTTTTTTCGCCCCCCTGCCATTATAAAATATATCAGGGGTTGGCATATATAAAAAATACTGTTTCTTTTATTCCTCTCCCTCCCTCCCCAGGTATTAATTACATTATAGTTCATTAGCCAAGCTCATTAAGACCACAGTACAGGTAGGAAATAGGTAATTGGCTAGGTACAATTATTACATTAATTTAATTAGCTGGTTTGTGCTTTTATCCAAAAGGTGACCTCTTCGGATACCAGAATAGGTTTCGCTTCCATGCTGCTTGCTGGGTTGCAGGCAGCCATGGTCTGTGATTACCTCAGGGAATGGAAAGCCACATGAAAATTGCTTTTTCTGTGGTTCAGACTGAGGGGAAGAGGCAGCTATACCCAGTTAGCTGTCGTACAAGATTATTGGACTTTAATATGACTCTGTCCCTCCTCAATTACTTGAACGCCACTGACACTTCACTGTGCGCCAGGTGAAACACAGGCCTGCATACGGGGAATGGGGGTGCGCACTCCAGCGCCTTGGAGGCCCCGCGCTCGAGACAGGCTGTAGCTGTTAAGGTACCATGACAACAAAGCTGGTGCAAAAGAATTAAAAAGCATGGAAGAATACACAGAATATACACACATCTCCATATAACTGCAACTGAGCTAGCTGGTGCCAACCTGGGAGGCCCGGGGATGTCCCTCCCATCCCACTTCGGGGACAGTGCCTGGCAGAGCAGGCAGCCCTGACCCGCAGCGGCTGGCTCGGTGGCAGTGCCACAACGGGGGCAGCAAGCCTTTCACCCCACGCCACTGCTGAACACGTGCACAGGGCTCATCTCGGGCTGCCCCCAAACACTCCTGGAGGGTTCCTTTTTATTTTAATATTGCTTTAATTAAATAAAAAGGATGATTTCTTCCTGAGAATATCACACAAATGAACACCATTGATGTGAAGCAGCTCTAGGGATGCTTTCAATTAAAACAGCAGTTGATGGGGGTGACAAGGCATGGTCCAGTTCTTAATGAAGTAAACGTGACATCTCCCAGTGACTAAGCTGGGAGCTGGACAAAGCTCAAAACAGAGAATGAGGGAGTCAAGGAGTGGTTGAGTTCAAAACAGCTTTGAGAGATTTACTTGTCACCTTTATAGGAAAAGATCTTTGTGTAGTCTACAAAGTAGACTATTTTCCAAAGAATCTTCTATCTAAACAAAATGCAGAGGTGCACTGTGTTAGGTAAAAAGAAAGCAAGATTTTAAGTGAAAAAAAATGAGGTTTTTTTAAATTTCATCTTTTCTCTACAAAAATAAAATATCCGTGGCTATTCTGAAGCTTAACATTTTTGTTGGTTTTACAGATACTTGCTCCTAAATCT
Organism: Falco cherrug; assembly: GCF_023634085.1. Classification (NCBI taxonomy): domain Eukaryota; kingdom Metazoa; phylum Chordata; class Aves; order Falconiformes; family Falconidae; genus Falco; species Falco cherrug. The sequence continues at coordinate 41,323,847 of NC_073700.1, read as the reverse complement.
CACATTGCTAAAATCCATGTTTATATACTTACTGCTTCAATGTTATGTAACTTCCCAGTGCTGGCAAACAGCACAAATAATACCTCTGTTTCTGCAGTCACACAGGGGATGTAGCTGGGATTATAAATTACCTCCAGACAAATAAGAGGCACAAAACATAAGCTTGTCAAGTCAACTGGAGCAAATTGGTATTGTGCTGGAACAAACTGGAGAACTAACAAGCAATACAGATGAAATCATGGACAGCTGAAGCAGATCCATAGTTTATCTTCCAGAGTCAGTTAATGTCAACGTCAGTGGAATTTGCACAAGCAACAAACCCTCAACCTCAGCTCTGCACTAGCTGACATTTCCCTCCCTTTAAAATTGGCAGTGTAAGCCATGGAACCTAAATTTAACCTCTGGAGAATATGCCACATGACATCTGTGTTCTTTACATGTTCAGCTTAAGACTTTGAAAGCTAATTTATCCGTGCACCACCTCAATAAGTGACTTGCCTAGCAGCTACAGAACTTCTGTCACTTGTTGGCTTCTGCTGGCAGAGCCTTTTTCTCTTGGGAACTCATTCTTTAATAATGACCATCCTAGACCCCTGAGGATGACACTAATGAGCATTTGAAAATGCCAAAAGTATCTAACAGCATTCACTGATTTCTGAAGAAAAAACACTGTTAAAAGTGGACATTGCACCTATAGATTTTTGCAACAAATTGTGCCAGGTTTTGTTATTAGATTCATATTGACTCTCACGTCCAAAATACAAACATCTAAATAGGCACTTCAAATACTGAAAGCCAAATTAAAGATTTCTTGCAAAGTGCTGCTTCTGTTACAGGCTGAAGAGAACAGCATATGAGAATTGCTAAACAAATATCATCAAAGCAAACCAAAATAGCTTCAAAAAAACTATTGGAAGAGCTGTAAAGTCCAGTCGTATCTCCTCCCCCTCCCTAAGACCTCCTGAAGCCAGCTGTAGGTGAAGAAGGATATGGGGAAGTGCCTTTTCCTCCAGAAATTACCCTGCACCTGTCCTTACACTGATGGAAAGCAGCAATGCTCTCAGCCACAAAAGAGGCACTGAACTTTTTGCCTGCCATCAACCTGCGTATCCATAGAGTTTCTGCAGCTATGCAGAGAAGTCACAAATTGTACAACCATGTGTTTACTGAAGTTCCCTCATCAGTGGAAAGTAGTTCTTTTCTTTCCACCTATGTGGTCTTTGTTCCACGTACATCCTCAAGACAAGAATATGAAATAACTCCATACCTGCAAAATAAACATTATCGACAAAACAAATGCATAATGCATTCATACAGTGGCCAAAGAGCCTGGCTTCATGGCGACTCTGCTGTGCATTCCCTTTGGTCTGCAAACCCTCTGCTTTTCTCTCCATCTTCCCCTTTTTTTCTCTGAGGTTTCAATGCTGTATGGGTGTAGCAGTGAGAGAAGCCTGCAAGGTATTTACATGAGTTTGAAATGGAGACTATAAGTACCAAATAAAAATAGATACTTCTTCCCCTAAAGGAATAAGCAGAGTTGTACCCAACTGTATTAGCAACAAATCAAATGTTCTGCAAATGTCACAAGGCCAGGAGAAAATGAGTTTGAGAGATTATCCTAATTCTTCACTTACACGCCCCCATTTGTGGAAACACTCGACTATATCCTCCCTTTATATTAGAGCAAAATAAATTTAACAGGTATATAATTCAGAACAAAAGAGGATAAATAACCAGTAATGCAAAACCACAATTAATGAGGAAATGTTACTTGACAACAGATGGATAGATGTGCGTGCACACACACACAAGGAGTCATTTAACAGGTTTAAAACTCTGCATTTCATGTATCCATAGTCATTTCAATAAAATTATGTGCTTGTTTTGGGGGAATCCAGCTCTTCTGAAAGCTAGGTAAGAGTTTAAATTACTCCATCGATTTACAGTTATTGAATAGCGAAGTGCTAAAGGAAGCTATGTCAGAGAATAGCTAGATAAATGTTGATAGCATCTTGTCACCAGTCTGAGATGGGTTCTTGTACTTACTTAAACAATCAAGTAATTTTACTCAGGAAAAAGGAACTATTCATATGTGTTATCAAACCACTGTATAAATTCCATCTGGATCAGAATCATAGATCGTACTCTCTGTAAGATAGGAGCAATTTCTTTAGTATCTATTGACTTTAAAACACATCCTGATTCCTGTCTGTAGACTGTAGGCGTCAGATATAGCATTAAAAAAGACCAAAAACCTATATCCAAATTTGTTTGTTCTGCCTGAATGCACGCACCCACATGCTGAGGTGTACACGACAAGACTATGCGCTTTGTCCATTATTCCAGTGAGTAAGCGAGTGAGGCTGGGGTCCTGGAAACTAGCAGAAAAGTAATTCAGATCAAATGAAACTATGGCTACAGGGAATGGCCTTCGTTCCAAACTATTAGTCCCAGAGAACTTGCCATCTAACCCACTAGGAAAGCTGTGAGAAAAGAAGCTTTGTTCGCAGTGTCATGATTTTGGTGGGCAATTGCTGGCAGATATTAAAGACAAAGCATGCTAATTTCAAGGCAACCCTTTCCTCATTCTGTCTTTGGTTACTGAAAGTTGGTTTTCTGCTTACTGATTTCCTCTTTCATTTAATTCAACAAAGATAAACAAAAGCAGAATCTGAATTGCACATGATTAAAATGAATCTCTTCAAATTCTACAGACCCCAAATCCTCTTGGTACCATTTTATTTTTAAGGGATGCCCAACAATGATTTACTGTGAGATGAATAATGCATTTATATCACATACCAGTTGTAGCAAAAATAATCTATGAATGTTTAATAAATATTCTGTAATGCTTTTAGTGAGCATGTTATAAATAAGTAACAATAGATTTGCGATGAAATATTTATATGCATTTTGGTTATTGTTATGCTTTAAGTGTTCAAGGAGCCATTACTAACAAAGTGAATGGAGTTATCAAGGTTATAGATATGTTCTGTAAGCCATTTATAATGAAATGTTCTACACTTAAAGTAAATGCATTTGTAGAGGTTGTTGACGAAGCATAAGTGTCTAACAAACCATTCATACTAAACAACACAGATATAAATGATACGTAGTCATTTGATAAGTCATTTATAGTGAGATATGAAACTCTTCTCTACTGGGAATATATTGTAAAACCTTTGTGTGTTCCTGTGTACTGACTGTAGCATACTTACATATACACGGGTAGATCTTGGCAAATCTCTTACAAGTCATATTATTAAGACTGCATCTTGGCGGTCACCTCCAGATAAGCTGAAGGTTCAAGAGCATGGATAACTTCTAGAGAGCCACAGGGGTCAAAAAGCAGCTTGAAGTTTCTTCCAATAGAGTGAGATGCTAAATATCCACTGCTTCAGGGTACGGCTCTGGAAGGTGCGCATCACAGCGCTAGCTGGCTAACAGGCTTTAGGAGTGCTGCAGAGATGGTGCCAGCCTAATGATTTTGGCTGATGCCATCTCATTTATAGTGACAGCAGCTTAACAAGAAAACACCTATTACTGTCACAGATACATCCAGAAAATAAATAATATAGCAAGTATTTTAAGGAAAAGATTCTCAATATTAAACTATACACACATCCATCCCAGTATCAAGAACAGCTATTATATCAGGTTGTGACCTGGCCAAGATCACTGCACCCCCTTGAGCTTCAAAAACTCAGAGTAGTCCTGCTACTCTTTGAAAAGATAGACATGAATGATTCATAGGGGTAGTAATGATGTATTTGCACCACACACTATTCTCATTCACTTACACTACAGGTTTCAGAGCACCTTTGTTTGTGGTGGGGAGCGCATGTGGTGGCTGCTGGCTCCCACAGCTGCTGTAAGTGTCGCTGCTTTATACTCCAACCATCCTGAGCACTTTCACAGCTCCTATCAAATACACCGGGCTCTCCAGCAACCGTGTGTTCACAGCAATTCGTGACCCTCAAAGACTGAAATGCTCTGGACAGTGGCATTGTTTTCATGACAGAAAATCACAGTGATTTCCTCAGTGAAAAGAGCACTACAAATGGATGGGAAGGTTTAAAACCTGTTTTAAATAATACTATTAAAGGTGGAAGGATTTAACTTCCTCTTACACAACCACTCACCCAGGGTTTAACAGTAGGGGATTTGGCTTGAAAAACTGCAACATATCAGAACAACAAGTTGAATACAGGAAAAAAAGTAATACTCGTTTCTGAATTCAGTTAATCTTCCAAAACATAGGACTATTACAGTCTGCTGGAACGTGCATATAGCCACAACAGAACTGAAAAATAAATTAAGACTTCCTTCCAGTCCCTCACAAAGATGATAAAGTGGATGCCATTGAAGGGAAGAGGACATCAACATGAGATAAATTAGCCAAATCACTTGCTCAAAATATGGGATGATAATACATTAAACTTCTAAGGAAATAAACACAATTTTAAATTCAATAACTTTCTTTGACATTAGGAGCTATTGTATAGCAACTGTAATGCAAATTTAATTGCTATACTGTTTTGTATGTAGTTCTACAGTGCTGATTCACTCCAGGGTCAATACGAGGTTTGCTCATTTTGTGTCTCTACCAGGAGCGTCAGACACATGAGACGTATTAGATTTTGCTCTTCACTTATCCCCTTTCAAATTGCAAAATAAGTAAGACCTGAAATATGAAAATAACCTTCACTCTGTCTTTAGCTACTTGCAAAGGTAAATTCTTATCTCAACTTTATCCATATCCTCAGTTTTATAGCAACACTAAAACATTAGAGGGAAATACTTTCTAATAATGATACATTAATGAACAATAAATTACAGAGGAAATACTACTTAGAACATCCATATTAATACTAAATGAGTTCTTCATTATTAATATAGTATCATAAATATAAAAAGGAATTATCAATAATTAGGCTATGATTTTATATTGTTAAACACCAAAAAATTATATTTTATTTCAAATAATTTTAATAGATGTTGAAAAAGTCATCCACCCTCCTGCAGGGAATTTCACGTCAAGTGAATCGGTCTGTGCAAAGAATGGGTGCTTCAAATGCACAAGTCCTGCCATGCCTGCCTTAAGTCAGCAATTACTTCACTGACTAACAGGGGAAGCTTGTTTTCCTGAGGATTATAAGATTAGAAGGAACACAGCCATAGATTCCAGAAAAAGGAAGTAAATAATAATTTGTATGTGTATAACACCCCCCCTTTTGTGACCATAAAGCACTTTATAAGCAGAGTACTCAAATGAGAACCATCAATATGAAGTATGTCCCAGTGCTCTTGTGCCTAATGTCCACACTAGTGCAAACAGCAGCTTTTTGATTGGAATTCATCATCCCAGGTTTCCAGATTTTAGATTCTGATAGTGCAGAAGATGAATGTGGCTCTTTTCCAGCAAAACCTATTGTGATGAGACAAACTCAGATTTATTTTCCTATAGTTATTTTCCTTTTCCTCTCTCATTTCTTAAATTTCCCTGATGAAAGATCTCCAATCCAGCCGCTAAAAACCCACTGCTGCTGATGCTACTTCACCACAAAAATGAGGTAAAAAGAAATGGTGTTTAGGCAGTGCATAAAACAATAAAAAATACATTTTTGTTACTTTTCCAGCAGCTGAGAAATATTGATCTGAAGGAATCAAGTAATTATGTGCTTAAGTGGGAAAATAGGAATTTCATCAGGTATAATAATTACATCTCATGCAGCAGAATCTACTAGTGCATTTGAGGGGTTTGGGCTGTTTAGATTTATTTAAGTGATGGAACTGAGGGAAGGGACCTACAAAACTTCTTTTTAGTTTTCTACCTTCTCATTATTTAAGGAGAGCCTTCTGTACAAAGATGAATTTGCACAACCCATCATTAATAAAAGCTTGGGAAGCTTAACACTTCACAGTTCTACTTTGTCACAGATTTAAAAGAAAAGATACCCAACATGTACACAGCAAGTGACAAACTGCAGTCTCACAAGCCACCGTGTCTATGCAATTGCTGTCAATAAGTTTCTAAACAGCTCGCTCATTGCCAGAGACTCATACTGAAAATTGAACCTCTTCTTACCAAGCAGGTCATTTTACCTTTAGATAACGCAGTTAAAAATGTAACTAACTTGTTGAGATATCATTTGTCTTTCACATTCTTTGAAGAAGCAGACGAGTCAGAATTTCGACTGCCAGCGATAGAGGGAAGCGTCACCCCCGCAGCCAGCTCCCTGCCAGCCCTGCTCCTCTTCCCATCACCCTCGCTGGGCTCTGCAGAGTCCTCTTCTGTTCACCAGCACAGATGGTTCTCTGAATTATCACCGAGCAGATTCCTGTTGCCAAATCGGTGAAAGAACCCACAGACATCCTTTGCACTCTTACTGGGGCTGGATACATTGGACACTGGGTTACCCCTGAGGTCAGAGAGGAGCAGCACTTGGGTCAGAGCCGGCACAAGGGAAGCAGTGGAAGTGCAAGACAGCAGGACAGGAGTGGGACCGCCCTGCTAGACAGCAGTGACCTCTTAGTTCCACTTTACCTTCCTATGTGAAACATCACAAGAGAAGCATCTGTAACCTGACCTAGTCCGAAAAAGTGGGTTTGTGTGATGGGATTCTCTGTGTCCATCACAAGGAAACTGAAGAGTCTTAGAGATGTAGCTGAGCTATATATTCTGCTCCTGCATATCCTTCATGGAAAGAGTAATGTCAGATGGGGACATAAACTGTAATCTGTGGTCAGCTAAAAAAAACAAACAAAAAGGACTGCTGCAGCGTCACAGGACAAAAAAAACGATGAGAAATATTTAGAAAGAGGAACATGGCTATATGATCATTTAATGAATGTTTGTGTTTTCATGTGACTATCTAATGTCATAGTTATGGTTCAAAATAATAACGATCAGAGAGGTCTATAATTAGGGGAAACCGAGAACTTCACTGCAAACTGGAAGAGCCTGTCAGACTGAGATTTCGCTTTCACAAACTCCTGGAATTGCAATGACAAGAACTAATTTAATGGATAGAAGACAGTGATACTGCTGCTTTCTTGTGTCACTGATCTTGCTTTTAATGAGAAAGCATTTTTGTTTTCCTCTTTGTTGAAAATTATGCAGCAAGCCTCTAGTCTGCTCAGATGCATTCAGTGCAATTGAAAAGGTGCTCCCAGTTTCTGAGGCTGTATATTCAATTAATGTAATATGTCACAACATTTTCAAAATGCAAGTTTCTTAGAAAAAGAGACATTACTGTGAAAGAAGGAATTTAAAATACATGTAAAACACATTTTCTTGGGGAAGTATTTGATTCAAATTGTTAGAAGATAAAAACCTGTAAAGGTCTGTCTTCTGCCTTCCTTCTTAATCTTCAGCCAAAGTTTCAGGACCATAAACTGGCATCAATGGAAGCTGCATCTCAGGAATGAAAGGAATATATGGCCTTTAATGGAAGAAATTTTAACACTTAAAAGAGAGAGAGAGAGGGAACATTTCTATGCTTTGCAGTCATTCAGCATAAAATTACTTACTTATTATTCATGACTATCTTTAAATGCTTTATTGAAGCATAATGCAAAAAAGTACCTGTCCATACTTAAAAACCAAAATTTCATCTATCCATCCTACATTTGGGTTTGGGCTTCAACATCTATTAAGCAACTCCATTATTTTGCCTTTTTTGACATTGCTAGGTCAGTGCACCAGTCATTCCTTGGGTGTGACAGGGACAACGGCTCACAACAACAAAAAAAAAAAAAAATATTGCAGCAAATTCAATTGTATTGCTTGGAAAGGGAAAGCTAAAGATGGGGTTGCTAAGCAATAGCAAAAGAGAGTCTGAGGTACAGTAGGACTTGTGGCTATTCAGTGTCCTGGGACCCACAGACTGCATTTTTTCCTTAAGGGTTGCTAGTAGTGTTTGGTTTCCTTGAACTCAAAAGCTTCACATACCTCCATTTCACTTCAAAATCCTTTGACTTATTCCTTTCCCCTGTGCTCAGTATATACAGATTGTGCTTCCTCAGATATTCATGGGAGGAGGGAAATGGAGGCCGCTGGCTTCCTCCAGCAACCTGTCTCAGATTCTGTGCTTCTGCAAATCCTGATGTATCAGCAAGCCCTTAGTCCCACCGGGGGCTGCATCCCAGGCGAGCAATCAGCTTGGTTTTCTACACAAAAAAACCATGAGCTTCTGAGGAGCAGGCAACTATCCTCCTGAATTTGTCTGAAGAATAACAAAACAGAAAAAATATCTGCCAGCTCCCGGATCAAGCCCAGCGTGCTTTCAGATCAATTCCATCAAAGTATTAGGCAGACAGCTTTTAAGCACTTATTTACAATTTGTAAATATTGAATATTTTTTTCCAGATTATGAGGAAATGTCTTAGTGAAGAATAAGCAGTGTTTTCATTTTGCAAACTATTTCATCTGTTAATGGTTGCAGATTTTCTGATATTAGGAAGTGTCCTCTGCTTTACTTCCAACTTCGGGTTTATGCAAGTCCTTCTCAGCAAATGCAAGTCTGCTGGCTTCTCCTGCTCTGCACTCCTCCAGCTTTCCTCAACAGTGCTGAAATTTCACGGAGAGCCCAGCAGCAACCCCTGCCTGTTCGCATTTCACATTCCCTGTTGCTACCGCACATCCCCGGGGGTCTGCTGCACACACACTAGAGTGGGCAGACATTCCCCACCGTCCCTCTTCATTTCTTCTCATCCCTGCCTGCACAGTGGAGTCCAAGCTACATTCCCTTACTTAGAGGTCACAGGTGTAAAACAGTGGCTAACACATTGATACTCTGTTTTGCAGCTGCTATGGATCAGGGTACGAGGTGAGTTGTTTGCAACACAAAGATTTGATCCACTATCATTAAAGTGAGACTTAAGCCTTTCTAGTTGTTTCCCAGGCAGACAGAAAGGACAGGACGTCTGCCTGCCTCCTGAGGAACGTGGGAAAGAAGAGCAGCCAGCTATTCCTTTCCCATGTTGACACATATCTTTGCAATCCCGGTGTCTCGCAGAAGTCAGTGCTTGCACCAGAGATGGAAATTGAAGTCTTCTAAATCTCAGCGGAGAGCCCCTCATCACTGTGCTGCCTTTCCTGATGGACAAGCTCTGTCAGGTTCAGTGAGATAGTTTAAAGTTAATGCCAGAGTCGCCAGCCCCCTGCTACAACAGCAGCGGCTGTGCAGCCGCTCCTTAGCCACCGCCTTTGCATGAATCTCAGCACCACCCTGTCCCCTTCGGGTTTTCCCCTGGCTTGGAAGCCCAGCACCCCCAGGCAGGGCCATCCTTGCTCTCGGAGCGGGAAGCCTGAGTGCTGGAAAATAGTGCCCTCGTAGCCAGCCCAGAAGAACGAGGTCAGCCAAGCTCAGCATATCAAAAAAGGCCTTTTCCCAATTTTTAACGTGAACCCTGGGTATACACCTGTATAACGTTATTCTGCAAATGAATGGACTTTTCATTCTGTTAGCATCGTCTCCCTGTTGGTTGGAAGTTTACTCTTTCGGCAGTTATTCTGGTGGAATGTAATCATTTAACTGTGATTTATGGTACAGCTATATGCAGCTGGCTTAGTGCAAGGTGAACGCACAGCAGTACTTTAATAGTTCTTTTCCATTAGCAGGTATGTTTTTCAGTTGGCTTCACTGCGATTGGAAGAGTTGATAAATGTAACATATAAAACACTGTTGGTAAATGTCTTCAGGCTAAGAGTAAGCTTACTGCTTGCCTCTCAGAAGGTGAGATAACTATATGCCTCTAGAAAATAACCTTCCAGGTGATAGCTGTGACTAAAAATGTGATGGGGAGAAGGAAAGAGTGTTTACAGTAGTGAGCTTAAAAGGAGTATCTATTCAAAAGCAGATCTAGGGGGAAAAAACAACTTTCTCTTTTCTGGCATTGCTGTTCTTGCTTATAGGCTACCTTTCTGAATATCGACACTGATGTTAAATGGCCTTAATAATTGCTAAATTATATTAAATTGTATATCAATCAAACTAATAATGTCTACCATACTTGCGGCGTTTAGGTTCTTCAAAATCACTAGCATCTGCTCCTATTAAAAATGCCAGATGAATTGCAAATCCAAACTTTTGGTGAAAAACATTAGCTAACAAGGTGAAATTAAAATTTACATCTTATTCCAACATAATGAAGATAATTAAAGAGTGATAAAACCCTTTGATTAACCCTCGTCCCATTTTGCACAGCACTATTATGCAAATTAAACATTGAACATTGTAAACTTAGTACCAGCAAAAGATTCCAATTTAAAAATTGAGAAAATACAAACCCATGTCATTGGATCTCTGACTGCACCCTTTGTCACTGCTGAATTAAAGAGCAAAACCGGGGGCATATGCCGCAGTGAGATAACTCATGTCTTGAGTTGCTGAAGGATTAGAGTTTGCTCCTGTTTCTTTCTTGTACCAGGCATCACATTATTCCCACAATGATTTTGGTGTATAGTTTAATTAGCCTCCCTACTATAATCAAGCTGTGCTCTGTCATCAGAAGCGTTTCAACCCCACAAAATACGCAGCAGAATTGCTGCGTTCTGGGTTACTGAGGTTTGTTTTGGTGCTTTTAGTTCAGTTTTGTTATTTTTCCAGTGGTAAAGGTATCGCAAAAACATTTGTTTTAAGTCCTGCCTGATGGAATGGTGTCTGGCAGCACTGTATGGCTCTGAGCATTTAAAACCTTTGTTCAAAGTCCTTGCGGTTCCCCAGGAGTCCTTCCTTTGGTCTCTACAGCTGCTCTGTGAAGGCCTCAGCTGAAGACAAAAGCACATCAGCAGTACTGAGGTTTAGGATTTCTTTTTCTTCTGTGTCGATGTTTGTTCTGGAAGGACGACTCACAGGTTCCTCCCTGCAGTTTTTCAGGCGGGTGCGCCTGCATGTCTGGCACAGGACTAGGACAGCTAACAAGTATTCAAAAAAGAAACTTCTTTAAATTCACAATGTCCGTCTTGCAAAGAAAACTATCACTGTGCAGGGACACAGATGAGGTGGTACACGGGCTGTAGTCTATCTCTCAAATCCCAGCTGCTGCTTAGAAGTACTGTATACAGTGCTCTCTACCAAATCTACAGTAAGTCATTGACCAAACTACTTGTGTGCTTCTTCCCCCCACCCCACCCCTCCCGCCCAAATTAGAGTAGCTAACTTAATGAAAAATGATTTTTTTTCTTTTTGTTGCTTAGGAGGGTCTGAACATAAAGCTCTTATCACCAAGCCACAGCTGTAGGAGGAATCCTTTAATCACAGCCTTCCTCCTTGAAGAAGAATATAGATTTATGACCGGACTTTGGTTGCTGAGCGAGAAAGAAATATTGCCAGCAGCCACCATACTACTTCCCATAGGCTGTAAACAGCTTTAATCTGCTTTAGCTGTCATTTTGAAGTCGAGAGATATTAGAGTACAATGTAATTATGTAGTTGTGGGCAGAAGCACAGTTTATTTTCTTTAAACTAAAGTGGCAGAGGTAAATTCGTAGACTGTGCCTAAACAAACAAATCCTCCTCCCTTGCTCTTACTGCCACCCTGGCTGCAACAGCCCCCTTCCTTTTGTGCTGCTGCGCTCACTCCGCTCTTCTGCTAATACACTTTCATGGGGAACCTGGCTTCCCATCACGGTGGAGTGAGCTCCCATCTCTCTCTCTCAGACACACATAAAAAGATAACGTTTTCTTGGATACTGAAAAAAGCTACTGGAAATGCTGTATGCTGTTTCTGTTAGGGGCACAACAGTGACACGGTCACCCGTGAGCTTCCCAAGGCAAGAATCCACTTCCATGAGCACAGATGCTAATTTCTTACTTGCTTAAATACAGCATAAGTCTGTTGTTATAGACAGAGGTTTAGAATAACCCGATTAATTATTGTTTATCTTCGCTTTCATATCTAATAAGGCTTGTCAGGAAAGAAAACTCCCACTTAATGTAAGGTCATTTGCCTTTTTTCTTCCATATCTGGAAAAAAGAAAGCATTCCCTTTTGAATGTTTTGGCAAAAAAAGACCTGTAAGTTCACATCTGGAACATGCAAGCTCCAGGTACAGCACTTACTTGAACAGGTTCCTGTATTCTAGGTGAATGTTGCAAACATTAAGTTACAGTCATCCTTCATCTGACCTAACATGTTTTTTTGCGTATGAAGTAAAATTTCTTCAACAAAAAATAAGGCCACTCAGAGCTTCACAATCTTTAGTTCTGTCCTGTACTTGAGAAATCTTTGCAGTCACTTGCTACCAGTAATCTCAAAAGATGCACCTATTGGATCCACTTCAGTAAAGCGGAGCCATAAGTGCTCAAGTCTAACTTAATTTAGCATATTATCAAAGCACACACTTAGGTTTGCTGAAATCTCTAAATTTATAAACCTGTAATCAGCATACAGATACATGTCCTCACCTTATTTCTTTATTAAGTGAACATAATGAAATGACATGGACTTATTAAAGGATATTTGCTTCTTGGTTGAGTTTTCAAGGAAGAAAATACTAAACCAAACTTTCCTCATCTGATGTAATACTGCTGTCTTTGCATGAGTTAAGACAACAAAGTGCAGATAAACTGCAGTCTTCCTGGATTTATATTGTTCTATGCTGCATATTGCATTTTAAAATTCATAGATTGAGCCATCTATTTGCCGTCAGCTACATGCTATTGCCTTTTCAAAGAGCTACTCTAAGTATTATGCAGGACATCATAGCCTCTCTGAGTTTTCATGCAATAATCTCCTACTGATTGAATTTGTCCACCTCCCAAATTCTGTCAGAAAGTACTTAAAGAGTCTAAGCCTGTTGTGTGCTGAGTGCCATCAGTTCAACTGATTTTAGAAGGTGCTTAGATAAGATGTCATGTAGTAATACCACTATGGCCTAGAGAAAAGATGTTTATCCATTAGCAAAAAAACCAAAAACAAAACAAAAAACCACCAACAAAACCCCCAAAACAAAACACAGTTTATTGGACAAATTAAAAGGAGAATGATGTGCTATAGTGCTAGGAGCAATAATTATCAATTCTGTCTGAAAAGGGGAAAAAAATGTCCTGCAGGGATTTTTGCAGCATCATTTTGCCTCTGTATTCCAGCCAGGCATCAGTCTCCATGGAATCCAAACAGTTATCCAAGCAAATTATTCCTGCTAAAAGCAAGACTTCTCCTAGCAAGCACTTAAGATCTTGATGCTGTGGGCCTACCAGAAAGATCTATTGGGCTGAACTTCTGATTTCAGAAGCTGAGGAATGTACATCTGTGCTAAATATAAAGCAGTAAAATACAGCAGCATACACACTTCAAGAGCCCTTCCTACTACCCTATAGCTCCCTCAGTTCTTTATTCAAATGAGAACACAAAAAGGATAGGCAGTTTTAGTGTCACTTCTGAGCTTTAGAAAATGAAGTTGCAGCACAAAGAGGACTGACAAAAGTTCTGGTATGGTCTGAAAATGAAACCACACAGCTTCCAAGACTGAACAGGTCTTGTGACAAAAGACAAACATTTTCAGTTAATAACTTCTATGATAAATTGTGATAATTGAAGAGAACAGAGACTGGGTTTGTATGAAGTGTTCAGGAGAGTCAGTGACTGCATGTTTCTCCATGCTTTTCTCCATTATCATTCACCAGACATCCTAGACATTAAAATGTTAAGCATAATACTGTACAAAACAGCACCATGGTCATAAAAAAAAAAACACTAAAAAGCAGTCCTATCATTTCTATCAAAAGCAACAGGGATGTTCACTCAAAACTGGCATCTTCTAGTGGAGATATCAAAGATAACCATCAAGAAAATCTTTGTTCAATTAATGTCATAGGTGGGGTCACGCTGACACCTTTTTGTAGTAAGCTCTATGATTAATAAAACTGCTTGGAAAGTGGTTCTTTTAGTGACAGATATATATTGTATGACCCAAGTTCTTCAGAAATGCCATCTTACTGTCAAAATGCTGAGGGAGAAATTTGATACCATTAGTGTTCTTTCTTCCTCCCTATTCCCCACACTGATCAAACAAAAGGCGGCTAATCCAGTTGCCTACAGTGAAGCGACTAACAATAAAACAGTGATTTCTGCAAAATTCAGTCCTTGTATCTTAAGAAAAACCTTAAATTTTACCCATTCTGCACTGCAAATAATTAAGGGACATGAAGCAGAGGCTGGAAGTGACCTCCAGAGATTAGTTAAATGTTTCCTTACTTGCAGGCAGAAAAATCTTAGATGGGGCTTCCCAACAGATGCGTGTCTATCTAAGGTTGTTAAAGACTCACAGACTGGATCTCTGCAGCCTCCCTAGCCACCGTGCTCCAACATTTCTTGATCAAGGAAAAATTTTTCCTAACATCTGAGCTAAATTTTCTTTTCTATAGTTAGATTTTCTTGTCCTGCCTGCTACCAGCATGGAGAACACATGTGCAGCTTTCACCATTATTTTAAGCTTACCCAGGATGACATTTTTGTCAAAAGGTGTGATCCCAGGAACTCTGGCTGCACATCCCTGTTGGGTCCCTTGCGATGGCTCCAGTGCTTCAACATTTTTTCACTGAGCTGCTGAGGCAGCTGAAAATGAATTGAGAAAAACAAGTGAGTAGTTTTGCAGCAAATCAATGGCTGCAAGGCACTAGGAGGTTAGCTCAAGGATTGGAACTTCTGATGTAGCTGCTACTAAGAAAAACATCTTAGGAGCACCAGCCCAGTATCCTTTCCTACTAAATTTCCACCTAGCCAGTTGTTTTCTATCCTGTGTTTAGGCACTTGATTATTCCTGTGTAAACCCAGTACTTTCCTCTTGTCTCTATTGAATACAGCCATATATCTTTAATAGTGTCTCGTGGTTTCACCTGGGATAGAGTCAGTTTTCTTCTCAGTAGCTGATACAATGCTGTGTTTTGGATTTGGTATGAGAATAGTGTTAATAACACCCTGATGTTTTAGTTGTTGCTAAAGTAGTGCTTACTCCAAGTCAGGGACTTTTCAAGTTTCCCGTGTTCTGCCAGCAAGGAGGGGCACAAGAAGCCAGATGGGATCAGAACCAGGCCAGCTGACCCGAACTGGCCAAAGGGCTATTCCATACCATAGGGCATCATGCCCAGTATATAAACTAGGGGAGTTGGCCAGGGGCTGCCAAGCGCTGCTCGGGGACTGGCCAGGCATCGGTCGGTGGGTGGTGAGCAACTGCATCATGCATCGCTTGGGTCTTTCCCCTTGGGTTTTATTATTCTCTGCTTCTCTTCCCTTTTCATTACAATTGTTTTTGTTATTATTATTTATTTCAGTTGTTCTTATTCTTAACCCAGGAGTTTTACCTTTTTCCTGATTCTCCTCCCCATCCTGCTGAGGGGCTGGTGAGCAGCCGCACAGTACTTGTTGCCATCTGGGGTTAAATCATGACAATGCCATGAATCTATACAAACCCCCCGTATATCTAATAATCTCAACTATCTCAGCTACTCAACTCCTGCCATCTAGCATTTAGATTTACCTAGCTGGTAGCATCTGCAAGTTTAGTAAGTCTACTCTCTATCACAGCCTCCTGATTATGATTAAAGAAAAAAAAAATTAAATAGCATTTGTATTAGACACAGATAAAATGGTGGGTTGGTTAATGTTTCTGTAATTGAGTACACCTGATAAACATTTTAATAAAAAAAAGAATGGAGTGCTGTTGATACATCACTCAGACATTAGGCCTCACTCCTACCTCATCAGCTGAAATATCAGAAATAGAAAAAAAGTACAGCAAACAGTGGTTGTGTGATAATGAGCCCAGGTTCTCTAGAGAATTAACTTTATTTAATTTCCTTTCTCACACTAGCCATAATGGTTCTTCAGAGAGATGCAAAAAGTACAGTGACTACTCATTATTTTATTGTAGCTACAACAATTAGAAGCCAAGACTTGTGAAGAAAAGAGGAGGACTGCCTTTCAGGAGGAATAAAACCAACAAACATTGGATGGAAAAGTTCTGCAGGTACTTACTGTCTAAAGAAAATCAGTTTTCAGCCACTTCGTGAATATCACTGCATTCAGTCATAATCTCCAAGTTGTAATTCTTTGATACAGGATGTTCTTGAGGCCAAGAGCTACAGCAGACCTAAGACAGTTTCCTTCATGTTAACACCAGCAAGGCCCTCTGTAGTCTCCATGGGGAAGATGGAATTGCCAGAGAAAAGGTTGAAAGACATTACATAAACTTGTTCCTAGCAGAAAAGGCTGTTTGAAGTGTTAACTGTGGGTTCTCAGATAAGGTTTGTTTGCATTTTGTCCTTGTAAAAAGCTTCCTGATAAAGACTCAGGGAGGTAGAAGGGGGTGAGGGAGAGAGATGGACCCTATCCAAGCTAACCGTTGTCATCCAAACAGCAGCGTTCAGAATTTAGATTTGCCACTTTCCATCCAAATTCCTCAGCTACTGGGATCTGCAGTTACATTGTTCCTCCCTTCCCCTGTAACCAGTATCTACCCTTTTTTTCACCTGCTTCATAAACCTGAATGACTGTTTCTTATATGAACCTCAAGAAATGGGACAACTAAATTAGATAGACTACTGGCTAATCTGTAAGGTGATTCTCGTATTCCTCATGGAGACCAGTTCCTGGAAAGTTACACTCGTGAAGTTAAAAGTCATTCCCTATGGAGAGAACCAATATCAGGCTTTTGTGACACTTCTAAGCCCTACACCTGTTGAGCTGCATAGATACATATTTAACCCACTCCTATTAGTGAGCAGGAGCTTCAGGATTTGGTTCAGCCATTAAAGAGACTCTGGAACAGGTTAAAAGAAGAAAAAGAAAAATAACATACATGTTTCACCTGCACAGGTTAAAATCCTACAGGGTGTTTTCTACTAAGAGGAGTTTTACAAAGTTTAGGCACATAATTTGCTGTTCACAGGGGTACAGTACCATCTCTCACCACTTCCTCGTGTCCCTTCCTCTACCTCAGAGACTGTAAATCAAACGCTTGTTTCTTGAATATAAGAAAATTGTTAAAGTATCACAGTTTAATTTAAGCACCAGAAAAATATTTACGATTAGGGCATTATGTGGTAATATAAAATTCAACAATTAAAATTACTTGCATCTGAATTTTATCACCAGTTAATGGCATCTAAAATAATATAGATAACAAATGATGCAGAATATCTTCCCAGAAGTCTAATTCTGATTCATAAAATTGTTTCATATGCTGGCTTGAGTAATGATACAATATATATTGGGAATAATACATCCCATTTGTTGATGGTTTTCTGCAAGTTCTGTGTTAGAGTTTTCTTTAAACTTTCTTTTAACAGAAAGTTTCTTTAAGCAGAAAGCTCAAGAAAGTAAACTTCCTCATGCGTAATTGGTAAGTATGTTAAAAAAGTGTCTGAAACCAGCTCCATTCTTCCTTGTAGTATTAACAGTACAAGTGGAAGAACCAAAACAGACCCCAAACTCGACAAGCTTTTAATGTTTACAAGGATTTTCAAGAGATTCTAGTCCAAACACACCCCAAGATGGCCTCATTCCAGTGATCACAGTACTGCAAGGAGTCCTTTCAGCCCTTTGAGCAAAAGTAAGGCACAATCAAAAGAAACTCTGGCTCACTGGTATGCAACAAGAAAAGGAAGCAGTCAACAAGAGCTCAGGTAGCTGCTAATTAGCCAGGTTTTCCCATGGCTCTGAGAGCTTTCAGAAGTAAGCATTCAGCTTATTTACATGTGTTAGAAGGTGAGCACTTATTGATGACTCTTGAGAGCACTAGAGGGTTGGTGAAACCCAAGCACTGAACTGCTCTTTTTATTGCTCGTGAAACTTGCTTTACTCCATAGACTTCCTGGGATTGCAGATACGCTCCTCCAGCGGGTTATTTTTTTGCTACTTTTCATTCATTCCTCAATAAACTCTTGAGAAGAAGTAGTGTTTATAACTCCTTTATGGACCTAAGTCAGCCAGTTCATGCCATGTGTAGTAAATGCTCTCCAGTTGCCCTCTCTTACTGCACCTCACTTGATACTGCAGACAGGACTGTGCTCAGTCTCTTTGCCTAAATTTTGCAGAAATTAAGGTCATCAATGAAACAAGTCATAGCCACAATACAGATTGCCTTGATTCACAGCAGGAGGGAATGCTACATCTGAAAGCAAGTGCTGTCATTTCAAATGTCACCCAGTATGTCACCAAATGTCACCTTCCTAGATTTTTTTCTGTAATGACAGTTTAAAGCTATATGTGATGTTTGCTGAACCCCCTGGTAGATCATCTATTATGTTCCACTTCAGAATCAGATGCTAGACCTTCCTGACATTTGGCAAATGATTGCCCTGTAGTTACAACAGTACAAAATGAAAATAAACCCAAAACATCTCCCTGCACACACAGATGTGCACGTACATGCACGCACATGCATGCTCACCAAGCCTTTACCTTTCAAAAACAATTTCTAAATGTCTTCTAATCCACACATGCACTTAAAGATCACATCAGCACCTTCACCTTTCACTCCCCATCTGCAATCGATTTGTCTGCTGTTTGTGGTCTTTAGGGGTCACTTATTTGGAAAGGTGAGCATTTCTCTAAAAACAGAGATTACACACTACCTTTTCTAAAATGAAAATTCCAATAGAACTGTCAAATACACCGGGGTTCAGATGGGTGGACATCCAAGTTCTCCCTTTTTAGACTAAACAGATGTTTCTAAACACACAGACGTGGTAATGGATCCCAAGTATGAACATTTAGAAGAATTAATACAGGAAAGCTTGCCCCACTTTGCCACTATTTTTTATCAGTTTGCATTCATGGTTATACATTTTTGAAGTGTTAGTGTTATTTCTGGTTTATATTGGCCCATTTTGTGTATCAGCCACACAGGATCAATAACTGGAATATATGAAAGAAAAAAAACAGCTTATGTACATTTTCACAGGAACTCTTAACAGAGTTAAACACTAAATAAAACTCTCAGATCCATCGAATGTCACACCCCAATATCATCCAACTCTTCTACAATTTTGTATCTAACACCTGTGCTCTGACAAGCCTTACTTTTAGTGACTTGTGTCTCTAAAAGTGACCTAATCTCTTACCCCCCATGCAAATCTGAAACTAACACAGAGACATTTTCAATTGCATTAATTTTTTTATTAGCATTGTTTCTAAGAACACCTACAAAAGAAGTGGGCAGCTTTATTGATGACACTCTCCACTGACTGACTAGCCCACCATTTATCAAAGCTCATTTTTTTTCTTCCCCTCAACTTTCCCCCTGCTCTTTATTCTTAAAATTCTTAACACTTGATGCTTCTTCAAAGCTGCCTCTGCTACATTTATTGTCCTGCCAAGTGTAAGGCTCCTTTCTCTCTCTGCTCTGCTTTTGACACTAAACTCAATGATCAGTTGATCAGTCTAGCCTGTGTGTCTGGCTGTTGACATTGAGCCCCTTCAAGCTTCTGTTTTCCTGTTCTATTTTTGTATCATTCAGCAACTTGTGTTTTCCTCTGAGGTCACCCTTAAAGGTCCATGTGTCATGTTTTTCATTTCTGCCTTGTCAGGAAAATCTTGCCACTGCATCTATCAAAGTAATCATCAGGCCTTGATGTAAGAGTGCGGTTCCTCTCACATTTTTCATTACTAGATAATTTATTAATATCCTCGTGAGCAAGACTAAATTTATCTTGATAAAACTGCTATCAGTGGCGACGCAGTATACAGCACTAAAAATGTTCAGCTAGTTTGGCCGATGCTCAGAGAAGAGGTGCCCTTTAACCTCTCCCACCACTTAAATCCTCAGTAAGCTAAAAGATTTTGGATCCTGAAGCTCTGAAGGCTTTTGGTGTTGGGCCACTTCAGTAAAGCTGACCTGCCTCAGCCTCCCCAGCACATCTGGCTTTTCCTTCACGACACTCTCTGTTGCTGGCATGGAATAAAATACCCATTAAATGCCATAAAAGTAACATAATGATATATATAGAAGTGAAAGCTGTGGAGTCAGGAGCACCATCTGATATCAAGAAACTACAGGCAGTCATTTTGCATTCAGGTTGGACAGCCCCCCACACTGCTCTGGATATTTTCTACCCGGGTGGATATACTGTTTTCTTCTAGCAATTGAACCCTGCCTATGCACCCCTCCCCATCTCCACACACTCTTCCTGTAAGAGCCATTTCTCTTTTACATTATCTTTGCTGGAAAAAAACATTGTAAGGCTACTCAGCCAGCTCCCCGCTCTATTATATACTGAAATTAAAGCACAGGAGGCCCTCCACAAAAGCGGCTGGCTAATGACTCTCCTGGTGGACATTAGGCAAGAGATGCATTTGTGACATGAGTGGCAGCTGTGCAGACACCAGTTTATGTGATTCAGCACAGCTATTTCATTAATTGTGTTTCATGGTTCATTTCCTCAGATTACACTCAAAATAAATAAATAAATAAGAGCACAAAGCTGCTGTGTTCTCTGAACCATCCACTGAACAAAAAGAAGGGGGAAAAAATGCCCTTACTTTAATTGGCTTCCTACATATTTTTCTGTCTTAGGTGCTTTTTAAGCACTAAAGTAAAAAATAAAATAAATTGCAGTTATATTCTGCTGTCTAATTATCTCTTCAGTTTTCCGCAGAGACTTGATAACTTACAGAGAACCCCGCTATGAGGAAGCATGCTCTAATGAAAGTGAAAACGTTGTAGAGACTTACCTACAAACATGATGTATCTGTATCTGCTGCTTTACATGTTTGTATTTTGTGGGTTAAGTTTAACACAGAAAAACTGTGTGCAGTCTTAGGTAATCAACAGCTTAGTTTAAAAATTGGCCCTTTATGTATCTTTCATAACTATATGCATAATGGAAAAGTAATTACAAGAAACAATGAAAAATGCAAATGCAGAAGTGGAAAAAAATTGCTTTGATTCAAAGCAATATTGTGAGTGCTCTTAAAAGACATCCAGCTCCTCTCTGAACAGGTAGTGACAAGTGACTTGTTCAGCACCACAAAAAACATCGAAAGCAGTCAACGTGTTCATGAATTTTTAAGATTAAATGTTAGGGGAGACAGTCCCCCCAAAATATTGTTTGATAAAACAGCAGTTTTCACATCAGAAGGTGTAATTTAAAAAACTCAAACCTTCTGTAAGGAGCTTTTCCTAACATGTAAATTAGTACGAAACCCTGACCCAATTCCGGTGGTTGTTGCTGCAACCTTTGTCCCTCATAGCTAAAAATCGAGCTGAATCAGATACAGCAACCCTCCAAAGACCAAAATCTCTACAGATTTTTCAAAAGCCTTTCCTTAGCAAATTTTTCAGGTTTCCAGAGGAAGAGATGCACCCAGGACTAGCATTCAGCCTTGCTGTAGAGCAGTCACGTGGGAATGTAGGTTCAAATCTTCATTCAAAGATAGTCAGAGCACGTTCCAGCTAAAAGCTTTATAAAGCACAGAACAACTCTTTATGAGAAAATGAACAACATCCCCTCAGAAAACAACTATTTTTGACAGGTAAAATATCTAGTGCTTCTTTTTGCTTGTTTTTACAAAAAATGCAAATGTTGAAAGCTCAATGTTTGTAAAAAAATTGAAAGTTAACATATTTAGAAAAATATGGGGCAGAGAGTCTAGGCAATTGCTGAGTTATAGTCATCCATCTACTATAAATATCTGCAGTGTGAAAAAGTCTCTCTCTCCCCCTGTGTTTCAGCACTGCTGCTAAGCACTAAGCTTTTTTGTGGTTTCATTTTAGTAATCAGGATCTCTCGTACTTCCCGGACAGATGGCCATTCACACTTCAGTACTCATTTAAACACATACGTCAATGATAACAGAACATTTCAGCTGAGAACAGGCCAATGTAATCTTCCAAATTCAAGGCTATCTGTCATTTTTGTTAGTTATATAAAACCAGAGTCAAAAGAAAGTAGGACTGTTCTTATTTGAAAAGCTAGAAAGAAAATGGAAAATTCCACCTGGCTCGCTGTCAACACAAAGCTCAGGCAAGGCTATTCACAGTGATTTGAGACGGTTTGAATGTCTGGCCTCTGCTGATCCATCGGCAGTTGCTCTTGGGGCCTGCTAAGAAATGGGAGAAGCTAATATCAGATTAGAGAATGAATGTTGGGCCTTGCAGGCTGCTCAGACCCCCACAAGAGCATTAATTCTATATATCCTCTTCAAATCCATCCCATCTTTATAATGTAATGGTCCTTCGTTTGTCTCTTAAGGTTTAAGGGAAGTACATGCCAGCACCTTGCAGCTGCACCCTTCAATACACAAAACAGAAATTGGAAATGGAGGGCAAAGTATAGAATCATAGAATTGTTTAGTCTGGAAAAGACCTTTAAGATCATCAAGTCCAACTGTTAACCCAGCACTGCCAAGCCCAGCACTAAACCATGTCCCTGAGCACCATATCTACATGTCTCTTAAACACCTCCAGGGATGGCGATTCCCCCAACTCCCTGGGCAGCCTGTTCCAGTGCTTGGCCACCCTTTCAGTGGAGGATTTTTTGATAACATCCAATATAAACCTCCCCTGGTGTAATTTGAGGCCACTTCCACTTGTCCTGTCACTGTTTATCTGAGAGAAGAGACCGACCCCCCACCTACACCCCCTGCCAGGCAGCTGCAGGGAGCAATAAGGTCCCCCCGAGCCCCCTCCTCTCCAGGCCAACCCCCCCAGTTCCCCCAGCCGCCCCCCATCAGCCTGGTGCCGCAGCCCCTTCCCCAGCCCCCTGCCCGGCTCTGGACACGCTCCAGCCCCTCTGCGTCCCTCCTGCCGTGAGGGGCCCGACACTGACCCCAGGGTCCGAGGTGCAGCCTCACCAGTGCCCAACGCAGGGGGACGGGCACTGCCCCGGCCCTGCTGGCCACGCTGTTCCGGGTACCAGCCAGGGTGCTGCCGGCCACCTTGGCCACCTGGGCACGCTGGGGGCTCACGCCCAGCCGGCTGCTGAGCAGCCCCCCCAGGCCCTTTCCCACCGGGCACCTTCCCAGCCCCCTGCCCCAGCCTGTGGCGCTGCCGGGGCTGGTGTGACCCATGGGCAGGGCCCGGCACTGAGCCCTGTTGAACCTCACTCAGTGGCCTCGGCCGCTCGGCCCGGCCTGCCCAGACCCCCCCGCAGAGCCCCCTGCCCCCCAGCACCCCCCAGCTGGGGGTCACCTGCAGCCTGACTGAGGGGGCACTCGATCCCCTCGCCCAGCCCGTCGGTACAGACGTTACCCAGGGCTGGCCCCAGCACCGAGCCCTGGGGACACCCCGTGTGCCTGGCACCGGCGGGATGTAACTCCATCCCCCACCACGCTGTGGGCTCAGCCTGGCTCCTGCACCTCTGAGACATCCTTCTTGAAGAACATCCAGCCTTCCTGAACCCCTTGGCCCTTCAAAACCATCTCCCAAGGGAATCCGTCAGCCAGGCTCCTAAACAGGCCAAAGTCGGCTCTCTGGAAGTCCTAGGTAGCAGTTCTGCTGACCCCTCTCCTTACTTCTCTGAGAATCAAAAACTACCATCTTATTATCACTATGCCCAAGGTGTCCTCTGACTACCATATCACCCACCAGCCGTTCCCTGTTTGTTAACAGCAGTTCCAGCGGGGCATCTCCCCTGGCTGGCTCACTGACAGCTGTGTCAGGAGGTTATCTTCCACACGCTCCAGGAACATCCCAGACTCTTTCCTCTTCACTGTGCTTATTTCGAACATCCCAGACTCTTTCCTTTTCACTGTGCTTATTTCTCGCAGACATCCAGTAGGTTGAAAACCCCATGAGAACAAGAGCTAGCGATCATGAGACCTCCCAGCTGCTTGTAGAATGTTTCACCTGTCTATAAATCCTGGCTGGGTGGTCTGTGACAGACTCCCCCCAGGATATCCACCTTGTTGGCCCTCCTCCTCATTCTTACCCATAAACACTCAACCCTACTGTCACCATCACTTCAGCTTTAGGCAGTCGGAACACTCCTGACATACAAAGCTGGCCCACCACCTCTCCTTCCTTGCCTGTCCCTTCTGAAGAGTCTGTAGCCATCCATTCCAGCACTCCAGTTGTGAGAGTTACACCACCACATTTCCTGCTGCACAGTGGCTTTCAGCTCCTCCTGTTTGTATCTTGCATGTATCTTGCTGACCCTGACGCTGATCGCCTGTGTTTGCTCTGACTGGGCACAGTACTTAAGTGGATAAACAGACAAAATTATTTTCTGCCACTGTCAAGCCAAAGAAGAAAGAGAGCATTTAAATTTAATAACTTTCTCTTCAGCTTCAGGGTGGGCTATGTATAAAATATGGAAATCTGAAGCATGGGGAAAAATAATAATAATAATAAAAAAAAATCTATCCATGACATTTCTGGTCCCTGCCAGTCACAGCAAGAACTTGTATTCAGCCAAGAACGTCTACTTAACTGAGGTTATCAGCAAATAATATTTTTCTTTAGTTCAAATAAACTTTACAGGCAATCTTTTGGGAAGTTTGCCAAACCTAAACCAACCTATGAGCCATTTAAAGTTCAATTAATTAGTAATTAGGAGGACAGAATTAACACAGGGGAGCATTTAAGAGAGTGTATATGTAATCAGCCAATAATTATCAACACAGTAACAGAAGTGTGACACAGTATGAGTTTCCAGCATATCCACCTAAGTGTATAAAGATAATGAACATAGCAGTGGCTAAATATTTTAGCTTGCCATCCATGTGAATCTCCAATAAGTCTTACTTCTGCAATTAGCACCTAAGCTAGTAACCGTAAAGCTAAAGAGGCTCAACTGGGAGTAAAAAATTTCCCTAAACTTACAATGCTATTTAACAGCTGACTTTCAAAACTGTATTTTTCAGGAGTACTGCAAATAATTGAGACATTTATTGTACTGTACTTCCATCATTTGTGTCTACAAAAGATGATTTCTCATCAATAAACAAATTGCAACAGTGGATCAAGAGTCCAGTCAGAGCTGCTAAACAAATGGGTCTTACAATTAAAAAAAACAAAGGTCATGAAAGTCAGTTTGACCCTGAATGAGTCTATTATTCTGAAAGTAAAAGCTGTGAAAACTGCAGAGTTTAGGGAACACAATTAACAAGTGAGTTAACTGAATTTACACTGCAGTGACTTACACAGTCAGGGCAACTATCGCCGTCCCGCTGTGGAAGTCTAACACTGGTAGTACTGGAAACTACTAGTGCATTGCAAGAATGCAGTCATGATCCTTACATGTAGATCGTAAAAGATCAAAGAGTTATCAAAGCATTCGGTATTTTTCTGACATTACGGGTACAAAAACTTAGAAACTAATTCCTGGGCTGAATAAACATCTTTGTCATAACAGAAGGAGTGTAACTGCTTCCAAAGGCTTAAAACACACCGGTGAGTAGTTGGATTTAACCTTAGTCACGTGGTTAGTACTGGAAAAGGCCCCTTAAACAAACTTGTCTTGTCAAACACATTGTGAAATAAAAGAAGCTGACCCAGAAGGATCCTTCAAGGCACAACAGAAGAGTGACTTTACAGATCAGCAGCTTTAACAAAGCAGAGGAACTGACCCGGGACAGGATTAGCAGGATAGGCAAGCGGTATGTTGTGAGCACCTGATCGAGCTGGAACAAGACAGAAGATGAGAATAAAATACCCTTCAGCTTCTCACAGAACCCATTGCTAAACTTTCTAGGGAACAAGATCAATCTTGAAGGAAGAGAATAATTAGCTTTTCAACTGGAATGTAATTCATAATTCATTCTGACTGAAGAAAAAGGAATATTTTGGGGTTTTTTTTGTGTGTGGGGAAGGCTCAAGGTATCTGGAAGAATCTCTGCTCTTCACCTTTTTACTTTATCTGATTTAAGGTTTCTCCTGCAGCTGGTGGGAGCATTTGGAGTTGACTGAACGTGGATAAGAGGGCAGGACGGTCAAGACACATGTTCTTTTTACAAATTGTTTTTCTGTATTTTATAATCTTCTGTGGTTCAGGCATACGATGAGATCTGCCACATCTGGTTGACACTCCTCTGTGGCAGTGTCAGCAAAGCAGAAATTGCTTCTGGGTGAACAATATTCATTTAAAACATCATTTTTTTGTAGAAATCTTTAATCTAAAATTAATTTCATCATAACTGTATGGAAATGCCATCACTCTTCCTGAAAGTAACAGATGACTCACTGTGCCTCCTATTGTAAGTTTTATGTATTTTACTTATGTATTCTCTGGCAAAAATTGGTTAACTGTCACTATAGACTTGGGTGCAATATACATCGCATACTACAGATCTCCTTTGAGTAGATCAAACTGTTTTACTGCTCAGTAGTAGATATTAATTATATAAAGAATTACTGAATGCTTAATTTGAATTTCCAAATTTGGGTTTGGTTTGTTTGTTTTTCAGTTACACATGATTTGACACTCCCATATGGTTTAGGATGGTTTACGAAAGCTCTGAATTTCATTATTGCAAACTGCTAAGTTCTCACCTGTAAACATGTATTTTGAAATCCAAGTGAAACAACAAAATGACATAAATGAGCTTATTGAAGCACTTAGATGTGCAAATGAGTTTCTTTCAATATCCTTCCCATAAACAGATTATTATAGCAGTACAGGCCGTCCAAAGCCTGTTGGCCTCATCTGATTTTTTCAAAATGTACCTTTCAGCCAGAAAGAGATATCTTGATCTGCACAGTAACCTAAGCCTTGATATTATGATTCCTTATGTTTCTCTACATACAGTTAGCTCACTGCATGCCACCTGAGCACATTCTTCTATCAGTTATAGGACTTATTTTAGTTTCAGGTTTTTTTGTATACTTCTTGACTGCATAATCACTACTAATGCCTACTAATCAGGCATATATTCAGGCTTCAGTCTGTGTCAATACTGTAAGATCAGTTCCTCGGTAGGACACACAAACTTTTATGCCTTTTGATATATAGCTTCTTCTGGGGATGCCCATCAGCTCACAGGCAAGGGGGAAGTTCATGTTCTTCAGTCTTCACAAATCATATAGAATCATCATAGAATCACAGACTGGTTTGGGTTGGAAGGGACCTTCAAGATCACCCAGTCTCAACCCCCTGCCACGGGCAGGGACACCTCCCACCCGCCCAGGCGGCTCCCAGCCCCGGCCAGCCTGGCCTTGGACATGCCGGGGATGGGGCACCCACAGCTGCTTTGGGCAGCCTGTGCCAGCGTCCCTTTCCAGCTTTCTTGTCGGCCCTTTAGGTGCTGGAAGGCTGCTATACAGTCTCCCCAGAGCCTTCTCCAGGCTGAACCACCCCTATTCTCTCAGGCTGCCTTCACAGGAGAGCTGCTGCAGCCCTGTGATCACCTTCATGGCCTCCTCTGGACAAACTCCCAACAGATCTATGTCCTTGGGTTGGGGCCCCAGAGCTGAACACAGCGCTGCAGGTGGGATCTCACGAGAGCAAAGTAGAAGGGCAGAATCACTCCCCTTGACCTGCTGCTCACACTTCTTTTGATGCATTCTGTTTGTTGGTCACCTGCCTGTTTCAGTCATTGCATCACCTCAGTCACACAGCCAAAGTGGGTAGGTGGTTGTGGGGTTTTTGAGACCTGAACCATCAATATGCCATTTCAAGCCTTCACTTGAGCAGGACTGCTTCAGCCTGATGCAGTCAGTAGCAACAGGAAGAATATGGTTGTCCTATCTTATTATTTGTGGAGCAGTTCTGTTCAGTAATATTAATGACTGTATAAATAACAAAATAACTTCTTACAGTTTTACAAGGTGTAATTCTCTTTTAATACCTGACCTTCTTCTGTTTTAATAAACTTATTGAAAATCCTTTTTTAATTATTAAACACTGTAGCTATAAAAAGAGAAAAAATGCTTGGATATTGCCTGTGGTTTAAATATCATAAACAAGAATTTTGCCTTTCAAATGTCAGCTGTCAAACATTGTCTTGAACATATGTCTTTCATTTGAAGATGATGGTAGCTACACTGCCTGAACTACTTTAAAAATACCAATCTATAGATATTACCGATGCAGCCCATTTTTCTACCTTCACGTATCTCATAATAGCTTGTACAGGATATCTTGCCAAAATCTAACTCAGTACAGAAAAGAAAGGGCAGCCCCATTCATGCAAGACTTATTGTGTAATGATTACCAATTTTATTTCTATCATGTCAGTGCCCGGGAGACTTGCCCCTTATAAACAACACTAGCACCAAGAATTGCCCTAAAGTCCTACTACTAAAAGAACTACAATCTAAAATCTTTAGATTACACGTTCTATGAAATTTTCTCATACTTAAGTTAGAAACTGAATGTTTCTAAGAATATTTCTAAGCAAATGGACTCTTCCTCCTGTTTTCTTCAAACACACATCACACCCCAGAAACCTGAATGGCAACTCAGTTACATGAATGTGAAGTTAACAGATGAACACAATAACAGCAGAAGATGTGAAATCACTGGCCGTGACTCACTCAGTGAAGACATACCTATTTCTCTCTAGAGAAAGACGTTTGTGTGACATGTCAACAGCAGATCTGTAACCACGAGGCAGAACCACTAGGAAGAAAGACTTCAAGGGCTAATGAATCTTTTGGAAAAAAAAAAAATGTTTAAATAACAAGGTTGTCCATGCACAAGCTGAAGTTGCTTTGAAAAAATCTTTAAGCTCTATTTCTTCAGGTAAATCAGAACTCCCTAGCAAACCAATAACCAATGCCAGCATAGCACAGTTGAACTTCCCATGCAAATGGAGCAGAAAGGACTGATTTTAGTAAGATAGAGATCAGTTAGGAATAAATTGCCCCAAACCTCCAGAACACTTTTTTCTAAGTATCTGTATTTGTTTGTAAAAGAAGAAAGGAAGAAACTCTAAGTTTTTTCTTGCTTGTGTTTTCTGAAATTAAGTTATACTTACCATTATTAGAGTGCCTGAATAATGTCTTTTGCTACCTCATACCCTAAGAAACAATTTGGAAAATTGTGAAACCCTATTTCAGATGGAGAGTAGTCTCCTAAAAAGCTAGAATCCAATCTATGGCTGCCTCAGCTCTGTAAAACAGATCATTATTTGATTATCAGCCACACATGCCAAGTCGTAAACTAATATTAAAGTCAGTGATGGGACCTGAACCTTGATCTGGAGGCTTCCCAGGTGAGTGCTCTGCACTTGAGGTAATAGAGTAATTAGACAGCTTTTCCCTCTGAAGGGTAATTGCTAATAGATGTTAGCTGTTGGAGAGGAAGCCCTCCTGAGGAGCAGATATGGGTTTCCTTTTTCATTAAAAAAGAAACTTAACTTTTTCAGTGGTTAACCTTCAGCATATTAAAATGTTTAGTGCCTAAGTTAGATAGAACTGTTGCTCTGGGTAACAAACAATTAAACATAGCAGATAAGTGGGAAGGTAGGACTATGGTTCTGAGACAAATCTACAGTGACAAGTAAGTAAAAGCTGTCCTGCTAACCATTCTGTGTAGGCATAACCCACAGGACCACAAGCCAGCCCACAACTAGCACAGTTGTTGATAAAGGCAATACACCCACGTGATCCATAAGAAGTTAAGAAGCAGTCTATGCATTACCCACAATTACAGTTTTTCAGAGATGATACCCGAGGTGGGTCACACTGCATCTCTCCCACAAGTCTCTCTGCTTAGGAAGTGCAAAGGTTCAGTTTCCTCATTTTTCCTTAACTCAAAAAAAAAGCTCTTGCTTTTGGAGAGTCATAAACCTGCTGATATATATGCATATACATTTGTTAAATAGATCAGATGAATAAGTGTCATTGGATCTAGATCTATCTTAATCTTAGAAAATTAAGATTACCCTAACTCATACTAGGAAAGAAGTATCACATATACTGAGTCTTAAAAACTATAGATACTCAGAAATTCTGATGGATGAAAGAGAATTCTAAACCTCATGAATACAAAATGTAATACCATGTCAGAAGCTCGGTTTGGTCCACTGCAATGTGCAGAAGTTTTCCTATTGACATGAAATAAACCAGGTTAGAATCAAAATCATTTAGGTCTGATCCTGTCTTCCGTTATATCTTCCGTCTGTTACCATTAGCATTTTAAAGACTGAAAGTCCAGCGGATATGAAATGCTGCTAGTCTATTTGGTCTCAGAATATAAATACCAAATTTTCCTTTCTTTTTAGGTATTTTTACTTCCAGAAAATGGTTTTACTTTCAGAAGCGCAACTTAAGATATATCTCAATGTATTAGAGGTGAGTGCATTATGTTACTGGACAGATTCCACGGGCTTCATCTGTCTTGGTAGCTTTGAATGAGAGTGACAAAAATCTCTTCAACCAGATTTCATTGCTAATGTGAGACAGATTTGAGCAGCAGAGCATCCTTTCCCTAGTTACAATATTTCTTTTGCCCTCTCACAGAAGTTTTCTATAGCATCTCTTTCTTTCTACATCTTTCCAGGCTGAACTGGCATTCCTGGAACTCAGCAGTTCCTGTCAATCACTGAGTTAAGGCCACTTCCAGAAAATTTGAACTATCAGCGTGGCAGCATTAGTGCTGCGGGGACAAGTGGCATGTCAGCAGTAGTAGATGGAGCCATTTACAAATTGCATTAAAAAAAGAGAGGGTATGATTACTGACCCCTGGAAACAGAGTGAAAACCTATTATAGCGGTTTTGGTTATCATCCCAGACTGCACAGTAATTTTCATATGATACAATAATAAAGTGCCCTTTTGTTTACAGGCTACGCTTCCCCACTGCACTACTTTACAGTCAGCATCAACAGTATGCTGGTTACTCTCTTCTGGAATAGTTGTAAAGTCAAGCTCCTGTCCGTAAGTGCTTATTGAAGACCGCTCCATGCTTTTTGCACATTTGGAAAGATTAACTTCATGTTCTATTTAAACTTCAATTTGAATCACCATGTATGATAGCCACTCAGCTTTGACTTTCTCAAAGAGACAGGAAGAGACAGGTGATTTTCTTGAATTTCTCTTCATAACTATATGAACATATATTTATGCACACATACGAACCTAACACTTCATTCCGATAACAAAAGAAACAATTCACTTTTTCTATTTATATTCTTCCTCTATGGACCTGCTCCCACACATCCTCACAGATAATCCCTTGACATTCACACACCTACTTGGAGAGTAAGTACCTTGCAGCACAGGTGGGAGGTAAGGCCGTGCCATTGCACTCTGTCACAGATGGGAATGAGAGAGACAAAAACACTAAGGCCCACATCTTCAAAATTATTGATCCACCTGTCTTCACAGATCTTAAATGCATTCATGGATCACAAAACAGTGCATCCACAATGAACAGAAAACTGAAACAAACTTTCTGGAATCTCGGATTAGTGATATTTCCTATTCCCAATGGCAGCAAGTTTATGTATCCCAGATCTGCCAGTACCAGGGGGGCCCTCGGAGCCCCACAGCCCCTGCGTTTGCACTGGAAGGCAGCACGCGGGCAGGCACACAGGCTTCATCATGGGAGGGGATTTAGAGTTTTATGGATTAAAAGCTGCGGAGAGGAAGATTTCCCTTACAACATGAAGCAAACAGAGGAGAGCAGCAGTAGAGAACTCCCAGTATGCAACCTTATTGCCAAGGTACCTCAGGAAGGACAATTAACAAAGGCCTCGTGCCTGCATATTCATCAGCCCTTCTGCAGAGACTGCCAACATGACTGACTCTGAAAGCTGCTCGTGGTGCTGGCTGACAACTGTCCTCCGAGAACCTGATCAAGAGCACTGTGACCTGCAAAACTTCATTTTACAGATGGGAGCTTTTGGGTCGAGTTTGGACCTTCAGAACTAAATTGGCTTGAAATGAAGGTCAGCTCAGGGGTTGGATTGGGTGCAGTTGTTACCACTGCAGCTGGGAAGGGTCTCCAGGCGGTGAGATGCCCCTGTATAATACTGTTTTATGAAAAATGCTGTGTGAATGTTTTGGAGTGGGAAACTATTTAACAAACTCTGCATCTTTGTCTGTTGGCAGGTTCCAGTTCTGTAATTTATTCATCCCTGCTTTATCTGCCAAACTCCCTCCAATTTTTAGTCTATTAATTGGACACCAACAGAGTACATTATGAGTATCTGATATTCATCCTATTGTTTCTGATTCTCCTCCGGGTGAGAAGAGGCCTTGGCAACCAGCTTCCACTGTGACCACTCATCCTTCCAAGTTCTGCATTAACTTTCTGATGAACATTCTCTAATAATCATTTAAAATTTACTGTTTCAACAACATTACTGCCATTAAATTTATTTGTTTGAATATTCACAGAAGTCAGCCCAAACAATATGAATCCAATATGTTACTGAGTATAAATGAAGTTAGAAACATATGTATTAATCTATTAAGTTTTTGTTATTTGAGTATGATGGATAATATTTCTGTCTGCCATGATGCTGATGCCAAGGTATTGATAATATTTCAGTTAGGCAGGCACTGTTTGCAAGGGTTTGCAGTCACTACCTTTTATGTGCCAACTGACATGCACACCATGGTTTTATTACAGTTCATTTATTAACCTGGATCTGAAGAAACTATTAGTTAACATCTTAAAACTGACAACTCTAGTGACATATTTCTTCTTAAACCTGAAATGTGTTTATAATAGTGATAGAATTAATTTTTTTCCAGTGTATAGGATCCAAAAAAAGTACTTTATATAGCATAATTTCGTTGGGTTTACCATGATTTTCTTCACCCATCTGCGTTTTCTGACTGCATTATTTAGCATCACGCTTGGCGCAGACATTTTAATCTACCTGGCACTGAAAGAGAGTTGTCTCTCGTTTTATTTCAGAATTGCTGAAAGTAGTATTTGAGTCTATTTCTTCATATCTACTTAGGTGAACTCAATATATATTAAAGGAGCAAACTGTGTTATGATGCTGGCCTAAGAGTTTCCTTTGAAATTTATCTGTGTCTTTTAAAATTTGAAAAATATGCTTGTAGAGAAGATATGGTCCATGTGACACAATGACCATTCAGTAGTCAAAGAGGCAATTACTGAGTCAATGTTAGCAAGGAGCTCAGGATGTCAGCATGACAAGATGAAACAGAATAGATTCCGCATGAAGCCAGGGGCTCTGTATCTGCTTTGTGCTCATTCCATTAATCCAAAATCACAGACTCAACAGATCCATGAATAAGGAGACCAGACATCCTTTCGGTTTTGTTGGTGATGTTATTGAATAGCGAGCTCTTCTGTGTGGATATGAAGATTACAGGTGCTCCCCCCCACCCTCCCCCCAAATTCTTATCTGATTATGCAGTAGAAACAGCCTTTAGGATACCTAAGTTCCCATCCAGTTTTGTTGGGTCTGAAATGGAAAAAAAACCCACCCAAATCAGTGTTTTCTACTCACTGTGACTTTCTGAATATTATTATTCCTCTAGGGTTGTTCTGGTTTTACATGATTTTGCATTTCCCTAGATTTTCTTAGCTGCCTTTAAATGTTACTGTAAATCCCTTCACCCATTCCCAGCTTGGCAAATCAGCTTTCTTTTTGTTTAACCCTTTGTGAAAAACATATTTTAAAAGACACTCTTCTCCCCTCATCTTACTTTCTAGGTTATCAAATAAGACCCTTGGGATCACTAAGGATACAAGGAAATTTTTCACACGAGGAGCCTAATGCCCTGATCACATTCGGGGTTGAGTAATTGCATTTCATGCATAGTGTATGAACACGTGGAAGAATCTCCTCTTTGCACTGTCAGCTAGACACAGCACTATGGATCAAACTGCTATTTTTCGATTGCTAGAAATGCTTTGTGGAGAGAAATATATATCTGCCAGCAAAGCATTTTCCAAATGAAGACAGAGCATAAAACCACCCTGCAAGTAACAGAAACTGGTAATGGTGACATTTTGCAGTATAACTGCATTTGCTAGCACAGTAATAAGAGGTAAAGAGCAAGGTTTTCATGTGCATGCAATGTCAGGGAAAGTTGACAGCATTAGCACGCTGCTTGTGCTGGAAAAATACAGGAGAGGCCTCAGCAGTGTCAGGAAGGATTTCATCTTGACAAATAGACCATCTCCTGGCTTCCTCGTTCTGCAGCCCTACAAGCTGGGTCCCACAGTGGCAGGTGAGAGCGTGCCCTTTGCTCATGAGCAAACACCCAAATCACAACCAGAAACTGTATGTACAGTCTGTGTTGCTCTCCTCTTTTGCAAGCATTTGTCTCCTCTTCAAGGAAACAACACTGAGTTCTAACAGAAGCAGCATATGTGAGCCCCTATCAAGTGATTTTTTTCTTTTTCCCCCGAGGAAAAGCAAATAATACCATTACTGGTGCAGTTGCAAGATGAGTAAAAAGGTGTGGTTTCTTTAGCTAAAATCTGCTGCTAAAAGGGAAAGGGAATAAGGGACCTTGCTACAATGACTGCTTTACTTTATACATCAAATGCTTTAAACTACTTACCCTTTTTTCCTGCAACTTTAAAGAAAGGTTAGAAATATTTTTAGAGGTGATTGTTTGCCGTGGAAGTAAGTGGGTCAAAGTCTCTA
Organism: Falco cherrug; assembly: GCF_023634085.1. Lineage (NCBI taxonomy): Eukaryota > Metazoa > Chordata > Aves > Falconiformes > Falconidae > Falco > Falco cherrug. The sequence continues at coordinate 41,289,376 of NC_073700.1, read as the reverse complement.
TACTTGAAAGTCTGGATCTTTTCTCATTATTTAACTCTGTGCAGTGGCAACCCAGAACTTTTTGGAGTCACTTATTCCATAAAAAGTAATTTTATAGTTCCCATAGAACAAGGAAAAAAAACAACAACTTTTTATCCCTCATATTTAGAAAAATAAAGGGCATTTAGTTACCTAGAAGGAACAAAACATGGTATTCATATGCTTGTGACATCAAATTTTAAAATTTTGCAACACTTGATAAGAGAGGCAGAAAAGCTATACCAATTTAAACTTGTGAGAAATGTGAAAACATGCCAACATTAGGGAAACAAGATTTTATGTAAATCTAGCCCTCAGAGGATAACGGATCTATTTTCACAGTCTGGAGACTGGAAATGTTGGCTGTCAGAGGGCTAGGTTCGCTTCCGAAACTAAAAAGGTCTTTAACTGTTCGCACAAAATCATAAGTCAGCTGATAGCTGAACAAAGACAAGATTTCCCCGTTTCTTGTCTTGTCATCCCACACGGATTTATTTGAGCTTCTTTTTCATTTAAGGGAAAATTTCAAGACATCTGTCTGTTTACAAAAAATGTAGCACATCCCTAGATCAGAGCATTAATGAACCCCAATGTAAAATTGTTTTTTTCCCCAAGTAACAACAAGAATTGCATAGCTGTCCTTGTTTATTTAGTCTTTACTCATATGGGTATTTTCTGTTGTGTTCTTTTTTGATTTCGTAGCAATTCCTAATGTTCTACTTAGTGTTTTGGCAGCAAATCAGCACTAACCTGATGTCTTAAGAGGACAATTTACAATGACTTTAAGATGTCTTTTGTGAGTGGCAATATTTAATTTGGAGCCCATAACGACATAAGTAAAGTTAGAATTACTTTCCTTTCTATAAAAAATACTTGGAATTAATTGTCCAATAATTCAATATTCAGTGATCCTCTGTAACTTTTCCACGTCTGCTATAGATTAAGTTGTCCTGCATAAATTTGCATCAAGCAAACTTTGTCAGAGAAACTCTAAATATACCGCACAAAGTTTAGCACAGAGCCCTGTGAGACTTCATTAATAACCTCCTTCCAGCATGAAAATTTAGCATCTATGCCTATCCTTTGTTTCTATCTTTTAACTAGTTATTAGTTCACAGAAGAAACTTGTCCCTCTTAAAAACACCTCTGCTGACAAAGGTTTTGGAAATTCAGGTTTGTTATGTGGTTCAGATCAGCCTTATCCACACAGCATGTTTGCTGCTGGCATCCGTGGATCTGCTCAGTCACTATGAGTGTACATATCAGGTCCAACGTTGCTATCAAGAAAAGGATATCATACACCTGAAATCTGCACAGTCTCCACACCTCTTTCTGCAGGGCATTTAGAAGCTTGGGGAAAAGCGTTGAGATTGGAAAACACATGCATATGTAGCCATAATCTTTTCATCTGATGAGCTAACCTGTACTCATCAAGCAGCCTAATTCAGGAAAAAAACAGATTATATGCTTTTGTTGTTTTACCAGAGACTACTTCAACATGAAGTGGTGATACAGATAGTTTTGTTTGTTTTGTTGTTTGTTTTTTTTTAAAGTATGAGTCCATACTAGGTTTTGACTCTCAATCAATACAATAGGACTGCAGCCCTGGATGTCTCCTGTGGCTGCTTGAGTCCCAGGGAGCTGCTAGCACTCTGGTCCTGGTGGCAAGGGGTGCCTAGTGTAATGTTGCTGGAGCCAGGACTTGCTTATTCTTTGTTGCTGTTGTCATTTGTGGGCCTTTGAAGGTTTGACATGCTGCTTGGACCTAGCAACATAAACCAGTGTTTCCTCCACCAAAAGGCAGAGGCCAGTATCTGACCCAGTGATGCCATACATTCCTGAGCTATGGCTCTTTCTCAGATACTCATTACATTTTTAGCACCTCCCTGATCAGTTTTAACCAAGCTTGACATCAGAGTAGAGGAAGGAGACCTTGTTATATCCTGTCAAAGGGGAGGCAGGGTGGTTCACCTTTGGCAGAAGCAGCTAGATTGCCCATCGATACACAGGTGGCTTCTCACGGTGGGGACTGACCAAGGCGCTGGAAAGAGGCGCGGAGTCAGGGTGCTGTCAGGACCACAGAGGAGAGGGAGAGCCTTGGAGGGGGAGCACTGGGGACACAAGCAGGTTCCTGAGGGAAGTGTGGGGTGGGCAGGACAGTGTTGGAGGGAACCGGAAAAGGAGGTTGCAATACAAAGAGAATGCATACCTAAAAAGTGTTTGAAATGGAGATATGCGGGGGATTTAAGATGCAGAAAAAAGTGTTTGAAGGCAGACTTCATTTTCTGCGGTGCACAAAAAACCCCTCATTTATCTTCTACTAAGGTCTCCTTGTTAACAGTTGTCTTGGACATCAAACATTTTCGAAGAACTAACGGTCTCTATCTACTGCAGATGTTTTTGGTTGGTTGGTGTATTTTTGGGTTTGGGTTTTTTTTATTTAATGCAGCTATTTTAATTGTTAGTTCCTACAACTCTGGTGTAATTCCAGATTCTGAATTAATCTCCATGCACTTTCAGGATATAACTGTCATTACTTATTGAAGCCACTCATTAAATTCACCCTATCTTATTCAAGAAGCATGCTGAAATCCTGATGGACACTTCTGTTACTTCTTGGTTGAGGTACCTTCATGTGCTTGATTTGTTTTGGCTTCCTAATTTCTCTGTGAACTGTTTTGCAGTGATCTATAATACAGCAAATTCTGCTCCTTGAACTCACTACTTCTGTAGCTTCTCTGATTCTGTGCCTTATATCACACTATACACAAAAAACCTAACGTTAGCCTCTGTACTAAGCCAGTGATGTCACTGAAAATATTTCCCACCCCACTTCATTCATAGTCACCATCCAGGTCACTGGCTAAAGCTGACTCCCTGCTAAAGGCTGTAAAGCACAGAAAAACCTGGGCAGAGGCAAATCATTCAATGATTAGGTTTTTCCATCATTGATTACCAGTAGTGAGTCTTCCAAATCTATTTGCATCACACTGTAGATGGCTGACTTTCAGCCAAAAAAATAACTATAATTACCATAAAAGAATGTGAAACATATTTAAGTTTCTTTATAAAGTTATTTGTAGTTATATACATCATGAATGGTATATGTTTTAAAAATATATATATATAAAAACACAAGCAAAAGAGTATACATTATTTCTTTAAAAGTAAAATTTCCCCATCTTCCCAGACCTTCCTGCATTACTTTATGATACAGAACAGTAGATTCAGTATTTGCTAACTGATAGCAGTTATAAATAGCAGGAGAAAGCTAACTGCTGATTAAATTAATCAATACTGAAAACACTATCTTGAGATATTTTAAGGGAAAGCCAAAGGCTTGACTGTTGCAGCTGAGATGTCAGGCAGGTAGCTGGACCCATGTATTACTGCCGACTTTTAACAAAATTACTAGGAGTCTACCCAGATTCAGACACATCTACTTTTAATTTTAAGGACCAGGCCTTGTTACTGACCTAGGCAAATTTCTGTAGCATTAGGGGAAGCTGATTTTCTCCTACCACTCTACTCCTCCCACCTGCAAAGCACAGGGCAAAAGAGGACTGTGCCCCCTCTATGCCTCCCAACCCTCAGTTCCCCCCGAGTACTGTCCCTCTGAAGCTCTCCTGGGCTTCAAAGCTGAGACACGAAGTTGTGACAAGAGCTTCTGCCCTCACATTTGTCACATGAAGGTTCGCTGTGAGAACTTCACATGGTGTTGCAAAAAAGCAGAGTTATACTACATGGATGAAGAATCCATTTCAAACTATGCTCCTTGTTTTTTGAATCTAAATGTGACATGCTCTCAACAGAAGGCAATTTAATAGCCTTGCATTTGTACAGGTGGCTTATAAAACATATATGTCTCTCTTCTAGCTAGTGACTATTAGAGAGAGCAGGTAATACACAAAGACATGATCAAGCCTACTGCCTGAAAATGTGGAACAATTAAGATATTTTATTGCATGCCCCTGTTTAATGTCAGTATAGTTACAAAGTTATAATCTGCAGTACCTTAAAACGCAAGAAAAAAATAAGCATGCTGTTCACCTGAAGAAGGGTACGTTGTTCTTAACTGATTTGTTTAAATGATCTGAAAAATAAACTAAATAAAGCTTTCTTTAACTAGCAATAGCCAACTCCAATATTTCAGTTTTCACTGAAATGGTAGTGCAGCAGGGGATAATCTTCAAATAAGTAAATGTAAAACTATTACCACCTTAGTATACAGGAATAGACAGGAGAAAAAGGCATGTGTGACTGTTCATTCTGTTCTCTAGTTATTAAAAATATGTTGCATTTCAGCTAACTAAAGGTACTTAACAGGAAAGGTTGAAGTGGTAAGGGTGAGAATGAGGACAGGTCTAGGCACTTTGATTAGTAACATTCATATCTATTTCAGTTGCTATGTGGGAGAGGAGAAAAATTATTCCCATTTTAGTTTTAAAATCTAAAGCCAAAACAGTTTCAAGATCTTTGGCAAGCTTCAAAACAATTGTATGACATTTCTGCTTTTTTTCCATTTCTCCCTAATACCATATATGAATATATGTACAGTAAACAGTTTCTTCATTTTGACAAAGACTTCAAAATAGGGAAAAGTGATGGCAAAATCTATATCATAACAGATAGCCAAACAACAACGTTGACTCTCTCAGAATGGCTGTCTAAGTAGATTCCATTCTCGAAAACCTGTTGGCATTATATATCTAGTCATGGTTTTTGAGATTGTGTTTCCTTAAAACATCTGCGACCGTACAAGGCTAAAGGGACCTACCCATCCTGAAATCCAAATACAGATGGACTCAGAGACTAATACCTGTAAAAAACAAAGACACACCATCTGACCCATGTAGCACAACAGCTTCAACATCCTTATTTACTTGAATACTGATTTTAATTAACAATCCACGTGATTTCAATCCCCATAATGAGCAAGTTTATGAAATATAGTTGTCCCACATGCTCCGTGTGAAAACAGTATGATTCCACAAAACCAGCTATGTGTTAAACTTGTTTGCCATCAGCCTTTATTCAGTGAGACTTGAGGAGAAAAGCTGGGGCACACTTGCAACTCACATGAGCCTGAAACTATACAACTCTTTAAATCAATATAGTAAAACCTGCAGAAGGAATTTGCAAAGAGAGAGGAATTAGAAAGAACAGATTAGTAGGTTTATACCGAGGCAGAGGTCCACCAGCATAATCGACGCCATACCGAAGTTCCCAGAAGAGAGACACTCCCTAACTGGGATGATAAAAATCACAAAAAAGGCTTTTAAACATAATGGTAATGATAGCGTGCAAAAGTGCTCTGGTTCCTTGGTTGGAAAAGTGACGTGTAGATACTGCCACTGAAAGAATTTTTGTAGACCTACACAGAAACTCCCTGTATGCTTTCAGGGTTGAAATAGCATAGCCTGAGGAACACAGCTGTTGCTCAGACTCTAGTCAGAAAACGTTGTCTTTTTAGCTTTATAAATCAATCTAGTTGAGGCTTTCCTGCTTTGACATGATGTTCTAACCTCAGAGAGGGAGTTTTGTGGTTGGGTGAAAGATGGAGGGTAACAGATTTGCTGAACATTTTGCATAGCAAAAAAAGGAGACCTGGCTGCTTTCTGACTGTGCTCCCCGAAGCTGAACAGGTTTCTGTTGAAATAAATGGCAAACCAAGCAGAGAGCGCTGACAGAACAGACGGACACCTTGAGTGGTAAGAGCAGAGCAGAGAACAAGACTTTGTTCTGCAATTAGTTCAGCAGCCCACAGCAGATCACCGAGCTCACATTCTCATTTGCAATGACTGCAAGTCAGGTGATCCACCAAACCAAGGCTATTCTGCAGTAGCCCAAACCCAGTCTTGCAGAGCACCTTACAATACATTTTTAAAATACACATTTGTGTCCCATGACCTTTCTAATGCATCATCCTGCCTGAAGCATGTGAGATTAAAGAATGGTGAACAAGATAAAAACAGAAGTTCTATTTAACTTTTGCTCTATTTGTTCTGTTTAACTTCTGCATCAGTAGAATATTTTTCATGTAACACCCTCCATATCAGCTGATGTGCTAACATCAGTTTAGACAGAAACGGTACCAGCTCTGGTGCCTGCATCACCTCCTCCCCCTCCCCCTCCCACCTGGGTGCTCCCAGGGCAGTTTCTGTTTTCCTCAATCTACTGGTCAGGGCTTTACCCCTTCTTAAATCTGTTTTCCCAGAGGCACCACACCAGCATCACTGAGGGGCTCAGCTGGGCCCGGGGGCTGTTGGGGAACTGGCACAAGGCAGCCCCAGCCTCTCCTCGCAGAAGCCCCTGCAGCCAGCCCTTGGGCATCGACACCCTATACAGGAAGGAAACCCAGTACAGCAGCTACACGTCCGATGGGATGGGCCTGAGCTGTGCCTGCTTTCCCAGAAGACAATGACATGAGATTGTTCTGTATGACACTATGCTGATGCATGAGGCATCAGTGATGCTAATTACCAGTGCTCATTAATCAACCATATGAAACACAAGTCCTAATGTGGCATGGAGTGGAATAACAAAGGCCCGCACCTGAGCGCCACTGTTTGACTGGCAATTATGATTTCAAGGTATCAAGCATCACATAGTCGATTCCATGTAGCTTGGAAAACAGCATGTGAAACTAGTCAGGAGTCTTGGTAAACATCCACAGTTATTCCAAGGTAGGTATTCAGCTATAGAAGACTTTACTGTAGCTACATGCATGTGTCATCATAATCAACATATGCACCAAGTGAGCCTAGTAACATACAGAAGAATACCAAATTGTGTCCAACAAATCCAACAGGTTTTGTGAATAGCATGGCTGTGTAATGTGAAATATGCAGTTATCTTGCAACAACAGACAAGCTTTTCCCAGTCCAGAAAAGAAGTTATAACCCAACCGGCCTTTATCAAGTTTTTTTTTCATATTTACACAAAACAAAATCTCTTTTCATTTGAAGTTCAAGGGGGAGAAAGTAACACGTGGCAAACTGACTGCATACTTGGTTTACGAAAATTGGGCAGCAGACTCATAACTAGTGTTCAGAGAATAAATGAATGAGCAAGCTACAGTTCATATTTTCATTGTAAGGAGCAGATTTGGGGTTTCAGAGGGGAAAATTGAGGTCAGGGGATGTTGGCATTAAAGAAAATGTTGCCCTTGTTTATGAGCAGTAAAGGGATTGGTGAAAATATGCATTTCACTCTCAGTGCAGAATTATGCTAGCTCAGGAGAGCGCTTTAAGACCCGCATTCTGTGTATATTAGCAGAGTCAGATATACAGAAAACACTGTGGAGGATTTAAAAGTATGAAAGGCATAAGGATTATATAGACTTGAACTGTGAATGAGGTTGAAGTGCATTCAAGAAAGCAATAAAGACTAGTGAACCAGAAACGCCCTGCTCACTTATGATAAAATATCTAGTTAATACCAAAGAAAAGCTTCAAATAGACTTGTCTGGTTCTTTAGAAAGTCACTATAAAATAATGCCAGTATTCTTTGTATAAATACTTTCATAAATAAAGAGTCTCTTTTAGAGGGGAGATTGAACTTGGTAAGTAAGCAGCTTAAGCAGTAAGGAAAAGCATATTAAAATTATTTCTTAACTTGCAGAAACGTTGAATAATGGTCTGTGGGCATGTTCTGTAATGACAAGAGACCATACACTGTTCCCAGAGTAATGTAGCTTACCACATTTTACATACAAGGCACACACCAAAAATTTAATTTCATCCAAAATGGCAATAAAAAATAGGTAGTTAAACGCACCAGCTACTAACTTTTTAAATCTTTAATTTTGCTCATTTTCTTGAGAAGTGGTGAATTCACCAACTAACCTACACTCTTCACCACCATTCTTTCACTGTTCTTAGTGAAAAAGATACTTCAGACTAAGTGGATTAAATTAATATAATTTGACTAACCAAAATTCAGTGATGAAAAGCACGAAATACTTTCATCTTCATTCCCTCAGAGGAGGGAATCAGTAGACACTGTAGACTCTAGAAGTGCCTTGTTTCGTTTATAGGAGGTCTTACTAGAATTATAAGACTCAAGTGAATATGCAAGAAATAAAAACACATTCTAGCATAAGAAGCATTATAGACACTAAGGCAAAACTCAGCACTTCTCCATCTGTTACCAATTCAAAATGTGATCCTCATCAATTTTGAATGTGAGACTAATTTTGGTAAATTGGGCATTCTCTTACTCTTGAGTGAGGATTTTGTTTTCCCTTTTCAGCTAGGGAATTCAGGAACGTGAACTGCAAAGCAGTGCTAATCAAACAAAGCATCTGAGTGGAGCCGGGAATCCTTCTTATTCTCTGAAAGCTGTGACCATTAGAGTTGCTTGGGGGAAAGTGCAGGGAGAGGGACAATAACTAAAGTCTTACAGATGCTGAATCCTCGCTCACCAAGCCAGCTCTAGATCTGCCTCCTAGCACCACCATCTCACTGTCTGTGCCTCCACATTTGCAAAGCCTCATTAGCAGCTCATTAGGAACACTACAGATGTGACACACAAACTTGCTCTGGGAGAGGGAATTAGGGAATCTGTGTCAGAGAAGGAAGTCAGAAACCAGGAGACACTTTAAATGATTGTTCAGAGAACATCCAGATCATTATGAGAAAAAAAATAAATAATTTTTAGCGAACACTGAGTAAAGAAACAGATACATCTTTTTAGAGTTTGAAAGGTTAAAACAAAAGGATTTGCCGCCTGGGTCAATTCCCAATTTATACTTGGATTCACAGTAATAAAAGAAGGAAGTTATAGCTTGTACTTAGTGCCTTCAGGAAGGACTTAGTTTACTTAAAGGCACTCGGTGTGTTTGTACAGTAATGAAAAGGAGCTTTCTTTCTGCTCTGCTGTTAGTACCAACAGGTCCCAAATAATTCTGACAGTTTCTTCACTATTAAAAAAAAAAAAAAAAACAACAAACAAACTAAACACCGAAAAAACCCCAAACAACCCTGCCAAAGCAGCTTTATTATTCATTTATTGTGTTAGAACAAGCACCAGTCATCTGATACTTATTTCACACCTAGCTCAGCCTAAAAAAATGACATATTTGGAACAGATTCAGTCCTCCTCAGAAAAATACATAACAAAATTCTACCTTAATTCTACAGGATCAGCCACAGCACAGCATCATTCACAGCCCGTGTCTCGGGAGTGCTTTTTAATGACAGAATAGCTGGAAACATACAGTTAAAGTGAAAACGTTGTGACTTACACTTGCTCAGGGAAACTCTTCAAGTCCATCTGTAATACTTCTGCCTGAGAATGCATGACAGGGATACGTTTGGTAAAGTTGTGATGGGAAGAAGGGCAGAAATAAAGCTCAGCGTAAACGGCTGTCGCCCCTCTGATGTAACCTTGAGTAGCGGTCCTTGAACATAGGGAAAAAGTTGAATTCTTAGTGCAAATACCTGAAAAGTTGAGGACTCAGTTGTACTCTGTGTTATACTCTATTACATATTACCCTCCCCACGCACCAACACCAGCTTTGTAACCAATTACAGTCACTTCAGTGGGGTTTATCATAGCATAATTGGGAAGATAAGGATTATTTTAGGGCTAAATTTTTCACAAAACAAATACATACAGGCAAGTTTACCTCTGACTTTATCCAAAGCAATCAGTTAGCAAGGTAATTACAGGGGCCATGTTCTCTTTCTGCTATTCTTCCTTTCTAAAGTAATTTAGGCAGAATTTATTTAGTCAAAATTTTCTCTTTAAAACATTTAGCCTGATAAAGTATACAAATGCAGAATAAATATCAAAAGGAAAAAAAAACTTCTGAGGGTGTTCATGGAGTTACTGTTGCTATGGAAACTATATAGCTGCTACTCACAGCCTGTATATTTGTCTCTAGTTCCTAGAAGGGCAGCAGCTGCCCTGCACTGTGAGCTCAGGGAAAGGGAAGCTTGTCAGATGTTTTGGAAATATCCATATACACAAATTCCAAAGGTTGTCTGTTAAAATGGACCTGTGAGAGCCGTCCTTCAGGCCCAGCCGGCCCCAGGGGGGTCCCCGCGGGGTCCCCAGCCCTGCCCCAACCCCACCCGGGCCCCTCTCCCCACGGGGTCACAGGCCCTGCCAGGAGCTGCCCCAGCGCCGCTGCCCGCGGGTCACGGCTCCTGCGGGCACCCCCTGCCCCGGCGTGGGGTCCTGCCCGGGCTGGGGGGGGGGTGTCTGCTCCCTCATGGACCTCCATGGGCAGAGGGGGACACATCCTGCCTCACCGTGGGCCTCTCTGGGCTGCTGGGGAACCTCTGCTGTGGCGCCTGGAGCCCCCCGGCCCCCTCCTGCCTTGCCCTGGGGGGCTGCAGGGCTGCTGCTCTCACAGCCCCCCGCCTCTCTCCAGCTGCAGCTGCTGTTGCACAGAAACTTTCCCCCCTTCTTAAATATTTTACCCCAGAGGCACTGCCACCATCACTGCCAGGCTTGGCCTTGGCCAGCGGCGGGTCCGTCCTGGCACCGGCTGGCCTTGACCAGGCATAGGGGGGCTGCCAGCACCTTCTCACAGGAGCCATCTCTGTAGCCTCCCCGCTACCAAAACCTGGCCACGCAAGCCCAGCAACATCAGGGAATAAAATACTCTTCAATATTTCAAAGGGTGATCACATCTCACATACTGCTCATCATGGTATTTATTTTGGGACTGCATTCTGTGTTTACATGTCACACCAAAAATCTGGTAGGCCTTCACACATGAGAAGCATAGCCACAACATTATGTTTAGACTTCTGTTATCTTGGGGACTTTCTAGGCCAAGATAACATTCAGCCGCCACTGAAAAGAACAGTTTTGGAGACTCATTCTTTTTCCCCTAGGAAATACTCAGAAACTTAATTACTGGTTTGTATGTTTGTCAAATGGACCTCATGCATGGTCAGCTCATAAACTTGAGTACTCCTGGATACTCTTTCCAATATTCCGACAATAATTCCAAGATTAGAATTCTTGCTAATCACAGAAGAATAGAACAACTACAGGTGTAGTAAGTATACATGAGAGAAAGAACAATGGTGTTGGGGTTCGATATCTTTTCCAGTTTCCCATTAGTATGATCCTGTGCAAGGATTTTATGTCACGTATGCCGGTTTCTAATACAGAAAATGCTGTATACGTCATCACTGTACATCTACTATGTATATGTAAGCCTATTTGCAGTAAAGCCTGACACATCCAGATGAGTCACACTTCCCATATGTGTCCTGGCCATTTAAGTCACCGTCTCCACCTGGTACTCTGGACAGAAACATTGGAGTGCCTCGTGTGACTGTGCATTTGTGCCATCAGCTCCTTCCAGGTTGGGGCCATGTCCATTTCCAAGGCAGCAGACACAAGGCATGACATCAGGACAGTTTCAATTTAGAATTTCTTACACTGAACAAAGCCACAGAGTCAACTAATGTGTACAGTCAAGAGATCAATCTGTTCTCAGAAAATTAATATCCAGACCCAAACCCAAAATAACATAAGTCAATGAGAGCTGGAACAAGGCTGGTAATTGAAAAGCTCATTCCCAGCAGCATACATCGGTAGTTGTACGAAATAACTGTTCTAAAATCCCATGAAGTCTAACAGTCAGTTGAGTAAAAGGTGGTTTAAAAAGAAGCCCTGAACAGATGAAGAGACCATAATCTTCATGTTTCTGTAAACTAGCCTCTCACTGAGTAGGAAAAAACCCCCCAACTTTTCTGTGTAGGTAAATTATATCCTAATTATCCTGTTCAGGGTTTCTTATATTGCCTTCCAAATACCTCACCTCAGCCTCATCTGATGAAAGGGTACCAGTCTAACTCAGCATAGCAATTTTCATTTACCTACGGTAACTCTAAGGAATTTTGTGTAGGCAGATTTAATTTCATATTGGCCGTGAATTAGTGTGGACTTCCCAGAATAAACCCTTTGACTGTGAAAATTAAAATGCAAAGTTCCTAAGTTTTCCTTGGAAGGACTTCCTAGTTTTTATAATATATCTGTTTTTTCATGTTTTTTAAAACCAGTTGTTACCCATAAGAAAAACGCACATTTTTGTTAACATACATACTTTTCTTTGTGTTTATTTCCCTAAATTTAATAAGACCTTCTAGCTATCAGGTAATTTAGTCTCAAATCCCTAATTTCCGGTTTGGTTTTCATTATTTCACATGATCCTTTTACCCTTATTATAGAAGCTGGCTTTATTCCCAACTCATAAAGTGACCCAAATTCTCCAGGAGATATTTTCTAGCATTGATTTTTCTTCGTTCATAATGTTAATAGCATGACTGTTCCTACCATTACTTTCTCTACGTTCTTAGCTTTTATTATTTTCATAATCCCACACTAACACACTATTTTTTCCCTCATCTAGACCACACAATTTTTTTTCTGGTAATAATGCTATGTATGTTTCATTTTCCTTTTTCTCCCCTGGCTAGTTAGACAGTAGGAGACATGCCTGTAGTGAATTTGGGGTTTTCTCTGTTTTTACCGTAATGTCAAATGAGAATACCAAACAGCGAAAATTTTACAATAATTTGAGTCCCTTTTTGACACTTTCTATTAATCTGACCAAAAATTCCCCTCTGAATATATTCCAAAAGCTCTTTATATGGAACATTTTTCATCTACAGCAGTATCAGTATTGTGTAAACATGGTTTTGGGGATGTCATACCCACTTTCTTGTTAATGACATCTATAAGATTCACGACATTTTCCAACCTAGACTTCAAGAGCCTACATCTTACACGATGAATTATTTTCACCCCAGTGTATAGCTTGCCTCTTTAATAAGATTGTAGATGGAAAACTTCAAATATTGTTACCTTTAGTTTATAAAACCTCCTCTTTTTTTCCCCTCAATGTATTATTTGTTTTTTATATCTACACTTCCTTTTATTTCTTTAGTTTTTTTCATGCACTATGGCAGTTTTTGTGAGATAGCCATTAAAATATAGGAAAACTTATCATCCTGTTTTCATTTAAGAATTAAAATTTGCCATTTAATTCACACCAGAAGGCCTCACAATCCTCTATCAAGTCACTCCCATTCTTTCTTAGACTGATTTCTCTGTTCCTTGCCTGGACAAGGTACAGTAACTTTTTTCTCTGTGGCCATGCTGTTATGTTTCTCACCACTGAATGGCACGGAATGATCCCAGGCAGGTCTCTGACAGAGGGAAGTTCCACTGCCCAAGGCCTGTTCCAGATCACTAGTATCCATAACTAGTCCTTTGCCATACAGCTCTTCTACTGTCTGCTTCTTTAATAGGAAATTAGGCAGCCATATACAAGTCTTTCCAAAAATCAAGGCCTTCATTCAGCAAATTGAAACTTTTTGATTCTGAACTTCTAACCTTTTCTTAAATAGAATTTTTTAATTTTTCTAAAGCCTATTTCACCTTCCTTTACAAAAGGCTCTCCACTTAAGAAAAAAATGACGACAAAATATCATCTCTGTTAAATTACTTTTTCAATAGTAGATGATTTATAGTTGATTAGGTAATTAAATCAAATACAAGTGGCTGAAAGTAAATCTATTTTTATCATCCCTGTAAATTAAAAGTTCCGCATCATAAAAAATCATGACCATCTTGAAAATGACTAGTCAAGTGCTTTTTATAGGCAAGCAGGATTTATTGTCAATTAACGTATTGAACTGGATAGTCAGCATAACCCTGTGCTCAAGACTTTTTAAATTATTGGCTTCCGCTATCAAGCTGCTCCATATCACAGTAATGAAATGTATCTAGCTATTCACATATTGAACAATTCCTTAGGTTGGGTTTATATCTCACTATAACAACATTTCATTTTATTATTATCTCCGATCCCCTGTAATGAATACAAATACATTCCTTTTTTCCATCATGGATTTATCAATTTTCATTGATTTGCCTGTAATGAATGCAGACAGGATGGTGGAGAAACAAAATTTAAAGAGATCCTATCCATTAAAACATCTGTAAATTCAAAAGTTTTCCACTTGCAACAGAATCAATTAAAAGAAATCATTTGGAAAAACAATTAGAAAGAAATACTAGTATAAGTCTTAATACTTAAAGAATTGTGGAAAGGAATTTGGAGGCCTCTGTTTTTGTTTTTTAAAGAATACTTGCTTTTGCAATTTTTTTCCATAGACTTAAAAAAAAAAAAAAAAAAAAGAGATAAATTTTCATTATACTTTTGCATTTTGTATAGATTGGTTTGTTGTAATGTACCACATTTTTCTTTTTCAATAAAGGTCAACTTGACTAATGATAATGTAGCTTATGGTGCAATGTGTGACTTACTATACACAAAATATGTTTGAATATTGCTTCTGCCAGCATCTCCCCTTCCTATTGGGAAGTCCCCAGCCCCAAAATCAGTCCTCACTGAGCAGAGCACTCACTCAGCACAACCTATGTATTTGCTACAATTTGGGTACTGATTCTTCTAATTTCTTTCTTAATTCTGAAACCTAAATAAAACCACATCGGTTGAAGACAAATACAGACATCTTGAAACTCACATTCCAACTGTGTTACAAACTTTCATATTGAAAACCAAACTTTAAAATGAAAATACAAGCAGTGTTCTCAGTTGTGACATTTTATTGCACTATAACAATTGCATCTGCTTGTGTTTTGCAATTATATCATTATGTGACAATGTAATTTGATATGAAATGAAGTGATACAATAACATCCTGGCTTTCATTCAGGCACAAAGACAACCACAAAAAATCCATGTAATATATAACATCCAGTCTATCCAGGAAAACAATACCTTCAGCAGGATTTGACCTATTGTATTCATGCTGTGTGGCAGAATAGGACAAGGTGGGCTTCATAAAGGAAAAAAAAGAGAACTGTTAGGCAGAAAACAGCTATCCCACTTTTTATATACACTCACAGTCTCATTTTAATAGGTAGAATACTTGTTTGAAACAGATGCACAGATAAGATCAGTGTGGTTTTTTTTAAATGAGGAAATGCATCTGTCTAGAAGAATCCTATATGTTTTAATGCCTCAGGAGATCATAATCGAGCACTATAATCAGTTTTTCAAAGGAGGTGGATAGTATGACCAATAGTGAAAGCATGCTTCAAGAGGAGAAAGACAACTCAACTGTTGGACATCAGAACATAAGTTGCTTATTATTCTTTATACTGATTTCTTGTCTAAAGAAGGCAGCAATAGTCAGTATTCTTTGTGATCAACACAACATGATCCTTCTCATTATGGAGAAAAGGCATCACTGGTCTTCTGCAGCCCTGCCTGAAATCTCAGGTAACTTAGTGTTAATGGGAGAAGAGTAGAGACAGAAAACTGCATCTGGACAAGGAATCCTAAGGAAAGCAGAGAAGAAAATAACATCTGTTTCCAGGTTACTTTTCTCTGTCCCTCATACATATGTGTGTTGCGCAGAACAAAAATACCCTACACCACCCTCTTCTGTTTATCCCCAATTTCTCTAAAAACACCGTGTAACATCTCTGAGAGCCACAATTCTTCCAGCAGTTAGCACAAGTGATATAATTAGCAAAAGCAATCTGGTCCCCGACTGGTGTTGTGGGTCACCACCTCCTCTAGAAGCAAAACCAGAAAAGATGCTGGAGAAATAGAACAGGCACTTAGTGTACTTCTGCCAGTTACCAGAAGAGGTGCAGAAAACTAGCAGCCAGTGCCATAACAGTAATTTCCAAACTGCAGGTACCCTACTCCTCCTAAATATACAGGATCCTTCTCAGAGACAAGAAAGATATGGCTAATACCAGTTAATATAGTTAGAAAATGGTGGTTCTCAGCATTGCATGTTATGCCCAAAAAATTAATTGTCATATGTATTAAAATTCTTACATATTACAAAGCCAAATTATTTTTCGAGTTTAAAAAAATGAGAATACACATAAAAATAACTCAAGACCTCTTTAGTGTTGCTAAATCACGAAAGAAGATGCACAAAAAAGAACAAGTACTAATAAATTTCTTCCCTGTTAAAAAGTTCAGAAGCTGCCAGACTGATTCCCTCCAGACCTACTGAAACTTCTTTTTCCAAGGATATTCTTAAATTCAGTTCTCTAAATCACCCCACTGAAACTCCATGAGAGCCTGCTATCTAAGTTTCCTGTGCTGCTTTGAAAATGCCAGCCTAAAGCATTACAAGCATGCTTTGAATAAGTTACTTCAAAGTAAAACCACCATTATCTTCTATCATTTTAACAGCTTCAGAAGGCTTTCGTGTTACTCTCGTCAGTAAATAAACTAGATAATTTTCAGAGCTGATTTTTTTTCTCATATGTAATATCGTAAGACACAAGCTTATGTTTAATACTTAAATAATCAGCATGGACTAAAGCTTGATATAGCATTATGCATAAGGAGCTAAATGCTGCATGTTGAACTCAGTGGTGCTACTGCAAGGTGTGCCAGATGGAAGACACTTGCCTTGCAGTCTTAAGTGACAAAAAAATTGCAGAATCAAAGAAGCTTAGAAGACAATGCCTACTGTAAAACACACAGATGACTAAGTTTAGTTATGCTCTTTTTAGCAGTAATTAATTATCCTTTGATCAAAAAATACTTGATTGGGAAAAGAAGTAAAATTATTTAAGACTATAAAGATTACAAGCATGTAAAAAAAAAAAGCAGTAATTACAGGAAGGGTCTGCTGCAGATTCATTGTTTCTTAGGAAACTTTAAACCACATTATTTTGAAGCTAAAACATGGATTCGCCATTGAATGAAAATAAAAGTAAAAATTAGGAAAAAAAATTGTCATCCCTTGGAAGTTTCTTGTATCAGTGGTAAAGCAATCAGTATCATCTTCTGATGTGTCAATGTTGAATCTGAGATGTGCTGAGTTTTGTGTCATCTGCCCGCCTGACCAGAAAACCATCATAGTTTTCTAATGAATAAGGCTTCCCTAACCTTTTCTTAAAAGCATAGTCTTATTTTTTGTGCATCATTGATATATTATATAAAAATAATGATATAACGTAATATTTGCTCCCAAGTCCAAGCTTCCTTGGTAGCTTCAACATTTGAGAGTTTTGCTCAGGTGCTCTGGTGGAAATGCCTGGGCTGGCTTGTTACAGAAACTACTCTTCTGAAGGAGAACGTGCTTTGCATAACAGGTTTGGAAATATTAATATTCTTCCTCAGAAAATACAAATGAAGATCAGTAATAAAAAATCCAGCCTAAAAGTTTGCCCACCAGTCAAATTATGATGTTTTGGAAGAGGTTTCACACCACTGTAATCTGCTTCATGCCCTTTCAGTGTGCCCTAGCCTCACCACAAAATATTTCACATCTTTCCCAGTCTCTACCAATACCATCAGAAAATCTATTAATAATGACAGTTTACAATCTGAAACATGGCAGAAATGAAGCTGGTCAGAGAGATGCTGAGCATTTATGATTTACTGAATGGCCAGAGCTGACTGTTTAAGAAGGCCAGAGGCTTAACAGCTTCATTGGAATAGCGACTTTTCATTAATGAAGGAAAGATATAAAACTAAGTAAGAGACAGGGGAAGTGACCTGGTTATCTGTGACCCAGAAGATCCTGATTCAAACCCAGAGCCTAAGAGGAAGAAAAATAATGCTTGCTAAATGAATGGACTAGGATTCTAGCATACTTTTTCAGCTTGACAAAGAGGAGACATATTTGTCTGCTTTGCTCTAAACAGGTTTATGTGGTAATAAACTCTTTATCAGCAAAGACATTTTCCTCTCACAGTACTCCCAACTTACTTTGTGATTCTCTTCTGCCTCCCGTGACGTTTCTGGACGTTTCTGAACAATTTGAGAAGGCGAGATCCCTGTTTGCCCAATGTCTCATTAAGACCCCAGGCAGACAGAGGCTGTGCAAAGTCATCCTGACACAAAGCACATGCTGACCCCACAGGGGCTTTGTGCAGCACAAAGAACATAGATCATTTGTTGGGTTTGCTGCAAAGGTCATAGCTCCTATTACACACTCACAAGCCTAAAAGCCTACCACTGTCTTTGAAACCCTGGTGATAACGGGCTCCTCAAGCGTTATGACGTTTTTTGAGAAGACAACCAAACAAAAATATGCCAGAAGGTGCTCAGAAGCACACAGACTAAATAAAACCTGTTGCATGATGGGTCAAGTGAGCTGACTCTGCAGACACAGCATCATCTGCCATGCCTAGCATAGCCTCTCCACCTTCAAACGCTTTACAAGACACCTCAGTAAAAGAACTTCTTCAACCTCTTCACTTAAAAAAATCGATACTCTTCAAGCTTCCACAGCTTCCTTTGAGACTATGGTAAATAAAATTGAGAGAAGGCTGGAGGGATTTGAAAAACTATGGAGTCAATTGAAACTCAAAAAACAAGGAGAGGAATTCTGTAATAAAAACTATAAAGGAGAGAAAATAAGCATTATGGAGCTCCTGAAACATTAGGAGTCTCCGGAAAAATCAACAACTTTGTCATAGTACCCAATGTTCTGCGCATCTTCTCTGAAAGATCCAAGATGGCTGGAAATTTATGGAAAAATCCAAAGCAGACATAGTGAAGAAACCCCTGTTATATCGAGCAGCAAAAGCAATACATCTGCATGAATGTTCAAGGCTCGAAGTGCTGCATAGAAAGAACATAATAATCACAGAGAGCATGTGACTGAAGACAGAGTTTGAGCAGTGGCCAAAGAATTAGAATAAAAATGGACATCAGCCATCTTACCACTCCATAAACCCTTGGCAAAGGATGCAAAGTAACTTCATTTGAAGAAAGAAAAAATTTTTACTGAATGACCCTGCATCAATCTTCTATTCTGCCAGATTGTGATTACTGCTCTTGAGAGAAGAAATGCAGCGCTGCTGGGAAGCAGAAGCAGCACAGAGTTTCACATAGAACTGAACAAGAGTCAGCAGGAAGAAGTTAGACAGCTAAACCTATCAAAAATCCTCCAACCTATTTGTTTCATTCCTTTACTGAAGAAGATGCACTTGAGCATTATTGTTCTGGAAAAAAACTCTTTCCCCTTTTACCCAGTATGGGGGGCATCGGTGATTTTACTTTTACATGCTAGCATGAAGGAGTATGTTCAACTAGAATAATGCAAAATGTAATTAACATAAATCATTATAAGGCTGGTGAGTTCTTATCAGTAAATTAATCTAATTCATAAACTTTGCTTTCAGAGAGCCAATTTTTACATTTGTCTTATGATAGCATTTGAAGATCACTGCTTAGACGAAGAACCTTGCTAATGTATATTACGAATATGGAAGTTAGCACATCAATGTTATTCTTATAACTAATAATTTTTACTACTACAGTACAATAAACAAACACATAACAAATACCTTTAATAACAGTTTGTTCTTTACTTCTGACAAAGAATCCAGCCTTGCTATTTCAAAGAACACTTTAGGACACCTCCTCTTTAACCTGTTGTCATTGGTTCAAGTAAAGCCTACATCTTTAGTACCCTAGAGTGAAAATATCCTTGTGTATCTAAGCTAGATATATTTATTTCTGCTGAACTGAGATAAACTGGTATATTGCACCCGAAGGGAATGCATGAAGTATGCATGATAGTGACAGTGCTGAGAAGGAAGACTCATGTGCGTCCATGTCCAGGACAAGGACACATGCTCAAAGATGATCATTAGCTAACAAGAAATCAGGTAGATCAATTGATGAGAAATGTAGAAGATTTTGATCAGGTGTCAGGGCTCTGAGGGCACCAGGAGACCTTCTTGTCCTTGAGCAACCTCACCAGGGCCCCACACCCTTTGCCCATGGGCCAACAACAACAGCTGAGGTCAAGCCCACCCCAGCCTTGCTTGACATACACTGTAGACAGGCCTACGAGAAGAGAAACTGCTTGCAATGAAGTATGTTCTAAACCAAATCACTGCGTTCTACAGATTTTCTGTACTTTCCAGTTGCGTAGTATGGTTTGTATGGTAGTGTTAATAAGACCTAAACAAAGTGGAAAAAGATGCAAATGCAAATATTTTGAAGCAAAAAAATTAGAAAACAACCACTTTCCAACCCTAAAATGTAGAAAGTAACATCTTCTCCAAGTAAAAAATTCAGAGGTACACACTAAAAATTTCCCTACATTTAAAAATATTATTTATTTTTTACATTCAAACTAGAAGCGTACAGTTCTACTGACATCCTTACTCAGAAGTATTGGGGTTGAGCAGAAAGCATCTGGGAATAGAATCCCCATATTGTTAAAGTATTTACTGTCTAGCACAGGCTCACATTTTTGAGTTGGCTTGCTTTCAGTTTTTTGACTTATGCATATACGAAGGCTTCTGTGGCTGACTGGTTTGTTTGTGGTTCTTTGTTGCAATGTTTTGTTAACCTTCCTTTATGTATTTTTAATGAATACTACAAATAAGAAATGTGTAAACTCATCCTGAGAAGAGGCTATAATGTCTTCCTGTGCTTTTGATTCACTGCCTCATTTGCAAGATTGCTGCTTATTCACGAATTAATTATGCAACGGCATCTTTAGCTAATAAAGTCTAAACAAAAAACATTTAATCCAATTCATAGTTTTCTCTCAATCAAACCAAGTCTGTCAAACATAATTACATTACACATGCAAAGCAGGAATGAGCCAAACATGTGCCACACCTGCTTAGCACTTCTTCAGGCAGACGATATACAGTAGAAGAACAGTTGGCAGCACAGATGGCAAAGCAGAGAAGACTTGTGAAAAATGTGGTTGTGGAGTGTGGTTTTGTGCCTTTTATTGATGGGAAGGGTCAGACAGTGCTCTCAGTTTATGTCAAACACACCTTTCTGGTACCTTTAGGCTTGACAACTCTAATTTTGGAGATGCAAACCCCAGTAGTCTTGTGCCTTCTAAAGGAAGAGACCTCTGCAGCTCATAGGGACTCATTGCTGGTTTCCAACTACAGCCACGAGCTCTGGGGACATGTGTGTTACCACTTATGATCATGGAGACCATACTGTGGTTTAGGGTGAATCTGACCCCCCCCCCCACCAGCATTGTTGTATATCTATATAATGAAACACATTTGGCAATAATAAGGATGGTGATTCTGTATATTTCAGTGCATCCAGTTCACAAAGTCTAAGGAACCAGCTATTTCGCTTACGAGCACAAAACCAAAAGATAACCCAAGCAGTCCTGGGTAGATTTTCAGTTTTATGGACATGCTTAACCGATAAAACAGACATGATTTAATACTAACATGCATTTGTTGTGATTTCTACTTTAAAACTATGTAATTATGTGAAGATGTAGAGTTTCTGACAATTGCTTTATCTAGATGTTTCATTGTACCTCCTATACCACTGAAATGATATCTACCTTTTCATTTACAAAGTATCTTGCAGGAGACAATAACCAAACCCACTCAATGCATCATTCCTTACTTCATAAAAGATTTAGCCTTTGGCTTCCCATAGACACAGGAAAGAAAAAAACTCAAAAACCCCAAAACTCAAAATGTTCTTATCCAAAACAGCTTATGTCTCTTTTCTCAGTTACTGTTACCTGCTTCTCCTCAGCACTACAAACTTCTCCTCTACCAAAATCTTTTCACTTCTGTTCTATATATTATGTTGTAAAAGCCTGGTGTGAAACCATCACTGTAGTTAGTTGCTTTGACCACATGTCCTGTCTTCGAGGTTCTTCATCATTTTCTCCAGCTTTGCCAAGCTTTTGGGAAACATTATTACCACCACACAGGTTTTCTTTCCTGATAGACCGAGACAACTATTGAAGATGATTTTGGGTTAGACCCACAGAGGATACATACATAAAGCAATTATAAGGATGTGAGAGCAAGTGGGTTTTGCAAACTTTACTAATTGCTACAAAATATTTCTCATTTCTTTCATTATAGTGAGCCTATCAAAGATATCGTTTAGTCTGATATTTAAGGAAGACTTACACCAGCTCATGTAATGCACAGAGGGACAGTATGTCCTTTTCCATCACACATGCAGTGTGTCCCTGCAGTACTGCATCACTACAGCCCAGTGGTCCATGCTGCACTGGTGGTACCATGCTGACTGGGGAGAGTTGGGAGAGAGCATGGGAGGGAGCTGCCTCCCCATTCCTGAACACGATAATTCAGAGAGTAAGAAGAAGAGACTAAGTTCCAAGTGAACAAAGTTAATCTGGGGGGGCTCTCCACTTACATCTGGCTGTGAAATACTGGCTGCAAAGTTTTAGTAACATATTTTAATAGGTAAATTAGCTTATTAAGAACAGTTTCTAATAACAGTCTTAAGACTCAGTTTTAAGTTCACTGTTTGTACCCCTGCATCAAAGCAGAATACAGCCCAAATATATGCATAATTATTTCACATCAGGAAGAATGGACCTGTCCTGACTGCTGTGTTTCAAGTATGTTATACATTCGAGGAGCTCATTCTCCACTGAAGCTTTCCTCCTGCTTCCAAACTTGTTTTCCACTTATGTGACCAAAATGCTAACAAAGCATTCATACGGTATTTCCCACAGGTGTGGGTACGCTAATGGAGACTGCAGCATCAAGGGCTAGGAAAATGGTATTGAAAACAGTGCATGTTCAAATAACTTCTGCAGTAGTCATTCCCTAGAATGCTAAGTTTTTGACTCTATTAGTGTGTTTCCAAATTCAAAAATATTCCAGTACAGAATATTTTGTCTGCTTTTCTCCAAGGACACTTGACCAGAGGGCTGTTAGCAAGAGCTGGAAAACTGTCAGTGGAACAGAAAAGAGAGTAGTAAATAAATAAATAAAGCACAAACAATTTTTCAGGGATTGAGTGCAAAAAATTATTCAGAGGAAAATACGTTGGGATTTAACTTAAACAAAGTTTAAAGAAATTCACAAAGTTTAAATTACTGAGTGAACAACAAATGTCCTGGGAGAATCCTTATGACAGCACAAGTCAGAAATAAATCAGCAGAAAGGAATACGTATGTTTTTCTGAGAAGAAAAATCTCAGTGCCATCATAAGTGTTAAAAATAAAAATAAAAAAAAATTAACCAGACACACTTATTCAGAAAGCATATCTGTTCCAGAGCCTCAGCTCCATCGAAAGACACCAAGATGAACCAGTGAGCAAAGCTATAAAACCAAAATCCCAAACCAATAAATAAAAAGGCCATCTTCTGTTTCAGAAATCAGCAGTCCCATAACACATTGCTCTATAAATTTCTTCCCCACAGACTGGAAAGAGAATGTTCTTGACTAGCAGATCTTTCTTGCTGAAATATCACCTGGGATGTATAGTACTCACTGGCAGGCTTGCACCATCTGCTTACTGAGGCTGTAGTAAAGTAAGCAGCATAAGTGTTTCATGTTTGCATAGCACTGATTTAAAGGAAATTGTATCCGTTTTCACTTTGTCACACGGGGACATTTACAAAAAGCCCAAGTTTACACCATCTTATTGTCTCAGATGTGTGCTATTCCAAATGAAGCTCAGTGAATGTTTTTCTAAATCTAGAGAAATCCTGTTTCTCTGGTATTTATATTTTGGTCTGAGCTAGATCAGAGCCAGTGAAGTATCAATCAATAAATTCTAGTGCTCTTCATAGATGGTCGTGGATTCATGGATTATACTGACAGCTGGTTTGAAGGATGACACAGGGCTGCAACCTGGGCACCAAAATCTCTTCCTCGCCCCCACTGCCCTGTTTGCAAGAACCATAGTCCTGAAGTCTTTGGGCATTTCTGCTGGGTACGATGGAGCACAGCACAGACAGCACCAAAGTAAGACCATTTAGAGCCAAAAGCAGCATGAATATGGAGCTTTACACCAAGCAAGTACTTAACAGTCTTCCTGAGACAAGGCAATCATTATCACGGGGTGCAATGCTGATGAACTGAAACAACGTAGAGGATATAAGTGCATCTTGCTGCAGTGAGCCAGTGTTAGTGCTAACAACCCTGGAAACGCCATGGGTAACATTTCACAGCACTGTGCTGCGTCAGGCAGGCATAGCCCTTGCAGTCAGCTCTGCTGTGCTTTGTAAGGATGCTGCAAAAAGTCAAATGAGTTTGGTTTTTTTTTAAAAAAAAGTGTCTTCAGCAAGCCCTATGCATGTGAGAATAACATGAATCTCATATGCCATTAATACCACCTACAGACAGAAGGTGAGATATATTCGAGTTTTAAAGTAAAAAAAGGACCGTTACTATCTCAGCTTTCAGCCTTTGGATTTTACTAAGGATCTGGGCTTGTTTTCTCCCCAATCAGATACAGGTACCATCTATTATTAGAGTGATGTGATCTTTCATCTTTTAATTTTTTCATTTAAAAATCTGAAGTACTGGAATAATAGACAATTATTCTCTCCCCTATAATTTAATACCAACATTGAAATTACAATGTTTCTCATAGAATGCATGAGATATGCAGTATCCAGATTTGTCATCTCTCATCATTGTGGCAACTGTCGCTACACTTGGTTTTCACTTGAAAGCAAGATCCTGTAAGATTTTGAACTTTCATTAAAAAGTGCTAGTTCTCAGAGAATAAGAAGATATTTGTATATGCTTAAAACACTCAAAAATATACAGCAAACGACATCTCTCCATCTTTATTTTTTCCACTAAGCTTTGTTATCTCTGTACCCACCTAATGGTTTTTGTTTGAATGTCTGAAATTGCCTATGAAGTTATCCTTTATTGCACAAATGAATGTTGTAAATATTTGTGTATGATTTAATCTAAGTATACAGCCCCAGTGGTGATGTTTACGTGCACAACCATAATCATATGCATAAGTATCTGTCAGACAAGTATCTGTTTAATTCCAGAACTGATTTTAAATAATTGATGTTTTTATTTGGAAACAAGATCATTGGAAAATGACTTCTTTAAACTTGCACTATTTCGTACCCATGAAAATGTTCCAGATCAGGAAAACAAATAACATTATTTGTATTTTTTAGTAATTATTTGTATTATTTAGTAATAAAAACAAACAAAACCACTAAACCAGATTGATAAACTTGTAACAAAGTGTGGAAATGGCCATGCAAAGCCCTTTGATTCTCCTGGCATTTAACATTATTCTAGCAAAAGGAATATTTGACAACTTTTCAAGTCAAAATATAGCCAAAAGCAACTTCCATTAGAGCAATGCAACATGGTAACTTAAACATTCAAGTAAAGCAGGAAATGGATTTTTGCCTAGCCCACTAAGGACTAATGTCTCACCCACTGCTATGGGTAGAGGTGTCAGAGTAAGCTTGCTGTCATTCATGTCATAGTTTTCTTTTACCCTCCCACACACTGGGTTCTTTCACTCATTACTGAAAATCAGGGAGTTCTGCATAACGTGGCAGCTCTTCAACAGTGGAAAGGAAAACTTGCATGTGCCTGTGTTCTGCTGATGCTCCACTGATGGAAAAAAACATTTAATTGTAGAACTATGGAATTTTAATAAATATTGATTTTATTTCTGTCATGAAGAGAGAGGACTGTGAATCTTGTCAAACCAGCATGAACACAGATTAATATAGGCTTATATACTGATCTGTTTGTCTCTTTACTAAGACTATTTATTCTTACAGTAGCAGAAAAGCAGCGAATGATGCAAGCATATTCCAGAGATTTGTAAATAATGAATGCCTAATCTCACTCAGTATTTGATGTGGAATAAAATTCTCAACACCTATATATTGCCTTGTTTATGATAGATTATGAAAATTTGAACTAGTAGACACTTTGGAGTTGCAGGCAATGCCAGGGGAAAAAGAGACCAGGATCTTGCCATTCCTAAATTTATAGGAAGATTTTTGGTGGAAAAGCTCTGCTGGAATTTGTGTGCTACATTCCTAAAATACATAGGCAGGCCTGTAAAACAGCTCAATAACCTTGTATGCAAAAGGAACACAGTGACAGCTGAAAAAGATGTTCGTACTTCAGGATTAAAGCCAGTATTTATCTTCTTGGCAAAGGTGTCTACATGAAAGACTAGAGTAATGATACCATACTCTACAAACTACTACAAAAACAAGATCAAGAAGAATTGCATAAATACACCTATATAACATCCATCACATTAATGAGAATGTAGAGACAAATGCAATTTGCTGCTAAACTTGGCATCTATTGACTACAGAAGAAAGTTAGATACTGCGGAGACAAATACTATCCTAAAGCCACTGGAAGACCATGGATCTGAAAGTATTTGACACAAACGGTCATCTGTCCAACAAAGTAGCATCTTTCAGGTTTGACAGCCCACCAAAAGCAAAAGTGAACGCTGTTTTCTCAGCAATGGTCTTTTCAGATTGGACCCTGCAAGGTGTGCTCGGGCAGCTGATCTTGCACAGCTAGAGGAAAGGATGCTAGAGTATTAGAAAAGCATCACTCACCAAAGGGATAGGTGAATGCTATTTAAATACCTGAAACTGACAAAGAAGGTAGTTTTGGCTGAGCTGATAGACTAGGAATCTGAAAAACAGAAGCGTTAAGTTTCACATCAGATGGGGTGGAAGTGAAAGGTCTTTTCTTTTTGACCAATGAATACACCGGGTTATAGGGATATTTGCTCAGTATTTTTCCTCAGAGAATAGAAGACTTTGCAAAGCTAGTAGGGGGAAGGTAACGTATACAGTGAAATCTAAAAAATTTCGAAGACAGACAAGAAGATCTAAGCTGGTGAAAAAAGTACCCACGTACTGTTCAGTCATACAGATCAGAATTTTTAGAAGTGTCAAGTGTTAACTGGATTCCCATTTTCAAGCTTTTATAGCTTAGTAAATTGAGAGAGTAAATACTTTACTCTCTGTTTTCCACCTGTAATTCTGAATTGTTTTTCAAGGGAAGGTAAAAATTAGAATTCCCATGGAAGGTGGAACTGAGAGGTTACAGGTTTTTGGGTTGGTTGGTTGTTTGTTTTCCTTTCTAATTCC
Source organism: Falco cherrug (assembly GCF_023634085.1). Lineage (NCBI taxonomy): Eukaryota > Metazoa > Chordata > Aves > Falconiformes > Falconidae > Falco > Falco cherrug. The sequence continues at coordinate 41,262,472 of NC_073700.1, read as the reverse complement.
AGAGCTCTATTAAGCAATTTTTTATCATAAACCAGACTTGATGGCTTTATAGTTATGCCATCATTATTGAATCCTAAAGTTAAAACTCAAAATAACACTTTTATGTTAATTGTGCTCAGAGCTATTACTAATCACCATTTTTTAATTTTTCTTTTACAGTAGTCAGGCAAAGAAAATCTCTGTAGCCAAGAGCTACGTACAGAGGATAAGTGGTTTTTTTCTGCTAAAGTTAGGAGACAAGATGCAAAAGTTTCAGGTTACATAAGAAGTCATAAAGAAACCTTTGTTAATGATTGCAAGGGTGAGCACAAAGTGAGAACACGTGATACAAAATGCCTGTATTTTGCTCAGAAAACAAACCAAAGGAAATAAGGTCCTACAGAGAGCGGAATCATCGTGAGCCGCAGACAGCAGATGGTTATGAGTGCGCCTTGAGTCCCACAGATATGAGTCAAAGTGATGATTGTACAGCCTGCCTCCAGTCCATACAACAAAGAAATAAAATATCCACAAAAGGATGAGGCTGTTAAACATCCCCTTTTGTAAGAGAACCCATTAAATGTTTGGCATGAAGCTCTCTTAGCGCTCCGAGTTTTCTGTTTCTGGTGAATGCCAAAGGCCTTCTGCATCTGTGTCATATCCCTATGTCAGCAAATGACCGGCAATTTCTGCATTGCCTGACAAATGTTTGAAAAGGCACAGTGTGAAAATGTATGCATTTCTAATGCCTCCTCCAAATTTTTATGGCCAGACCTGAAAACAAAACAGCTCCAAAGGCACCAAGGACAGAAAAATAAACTGAACCCAAGTTACCGCTCTCCCAGATCAGTGACAATCGTAGCTCCCCTCCCTAGTCACAGCTCTTTGCAGCTGTTTGTTGTCAGAGCGGAAAGTACGGGCCTTGGCACCTCTCCTCTCTGCTCTACTCTGGATGGCTGCTCAGCACATCGAGGTAATTGACTCATCTTGGCTCAGTCATAACCTCAATCAGCTGGACCATCTCATTTTCCCCACAGCCAAGGAATCCTGCCGTTCTTAATATTAGGGCAGCAGCCAACCTGTTTTCACAGGGAAGCTTATTGCAGAATAACCCTCGTATCCCTGGGAATTAGCTGAAAGCTTAAATGTTTCTTCTGAAAGAAAATACTTTTTCCAAGGAAGGAAAAAAAAACCAAAAAAAAGATCACTTTCCACTTTCTTTCTGAAAAATCTCTGAACAAAAAGCAAAACCCCAAAACAGCATGGGAAAAAAACAAAAGGAAAAAAACATTCTGGATTAATCATGAGCCTCACACTTCCGGAATTCACAATCAAAATATATGTTCAGTGGATTTGAAATCCACTGCAGCTTACTTTCACCTCATCACAGAGTTGTGAAATAGAAATCACAGTTTTGGACATTTGCAGATTTTAAGGCATTGGGATTCAAAGAATACATCAATAAGAGTGACAGCCTTTGCCTTGCCTCCCTGGAAAAGTAACATTGCTCCTCCCCTGCCCCCACCTCCCACTGCCCCAGCAATTGTGATATGGAATGCAGCAAACCTTGATCAGACCTTTATAAGTATTGAAGTGACCAAGTATTTTTATACATTCACTGTCACCTCAGTTATAGCTATAATTGGGGTTTGTGTGGCACACTGCACTACTTTATTCTTGATTTTCATTTTGCTCCATAAACAGAAGTGAAGTTCAGCAAAAAACAGGCAACCTAATTTTAGGAATTTATACTGATGCCAGACTATAATTTTACTTCAAAGTCAGATTGTCAGAAACTTCAGGGAATTTGGAGGTCTAATGTTAACCTGGTCCTTCAGCAAATGCAACTTTTCAAGCAGTTGCTGCCCCTTCCTTAGCACTTTTTGTGTGGTTTTGACAGCAGTAAAGCAGGGCAGAGAAGGGAGATAGGGGTACAGCAAGAGCAGCAACAGGTTCTTCATGAGCCGAAAGCAGGGAAGCAGCAGGGACATCAACTTATGATTGAACCATCTTGTTTCAGCTAGTTTCTGCCAAAGGCTGAACTGCTGGGAGGAGGGAAAGCTCTTTCCTCCAAGCAAGGCAGAAGGCTCTGCTCAGTGCTTTTCATTTCTCTGTCAGGAACCGGTACCTGTGACTTCTTTCTTTCCTGAGAAGCCTGGGTATGTGCTTTCCCTTCCCACAGCTCCTGGACCAAGCCCCCGTTATACTTCAGTGTACCTTACCTTCAGAGCCAGTTCTCCCTGTTTCTCACAGACTGAATGCTCAACAGTAAGGTAGTGACACCCCACTTTACCTTGCCTGTGTAGGAGTCTCCCAGCCCCACATCTCTGGCCTTATCCTGGTACACAAGGAGCGCAGAGCCTGCCAAACTGACATCCTGTCACGGTACTTAGTGCCAAAACATTTCAGTCAAGCTCTGGAATTTGCTATAACACTGGCATATATAATTACAACTTAGAGAAGAAAAACAGCTTTTCAGCTGGTGCATTACAGAAAGGAAAATAATATTTTCCTCCAGAGCATTAAGCCTGGAGAAGATTATCTTCCCCCTCTGCTGCTGGCTTTTATTTTTGGAAAAAAAAGAAAAAGAAGCTCTGCTGATGCTTTTGTGAGACTGTGGTGCTCCGCACCAGTCATTACCCACACAGGCTCTGGCCCCTTCACAACTGCTTCGATTGCCCTTCACGTAAACACAGTGCATTTCCCCCTCCTTCCTGATTTGCCTCTGGGAATTATTTAAACTAAACTGAACAACAGTTCCTGGATGAAATTGGTGGTGGTACGGTTCTTGCCCCTTCTTGTCTCCATTTTTGTCATTTGTTTTCAGCTTGCAAAAATCCTCACTCTTTAGGCTCATCCCTCTGCAAAACTGTTACTTTCTAACTCAAACCCATCTGAAGTGGGGGCATGAAGATAAACACATTTGGACTTTTATTCTTGAAGAAAAATGTCTTTTTTCATCATGTCTTTTCTCTCTCCCCATTCCCACCTTGGCAATAACTCATTTGCAGCTTTTTCCTTCCAGTCTTCCTCTCATACAATCTCATAAGATGAGGACAACCCCCATAAACATAGACATCACACTGGTAGAATTTAGCGTCTGAAAATATTTTCTGCTATGCCAAACTTATCATTTGCTCTGGTTTTTATTGTGACACACGGAATTTCTCCTTGTAAGTGACCTATGCAACGCGAGGTGCACATACAGCTTTATCAGAAAATACTTCTTCATTTATGAAAGTTCTGGAACTGAGGATGCAAAGTGGCCACTAATAGATACTGAAAGCTTGCAAGAGGATTATCAGTGATACCAAGTAGTATCATTGTTCTGCAAAACACATCATTTCCCTCAGAGGCATCTCACACTTTATCACAGAAAACTCTCACTAAATGATGATTACTTTCACTTCAGTTCTGTTAGAAAAAAAAAAAAAAAATCTAACAGGGGGTGGAGGGGTGAGGGAAACTGAAATGCTTCCAATAAGTTTTCTGATGGAAAAACATTCCACATGTAAAAATCAAAACGGTTTGTGGGAATGTGTTGATTTCAGTGTATTTTTGATAGTTTTCTCCTGTAAGCCTGCCCAGTTCCTATCTGATGCCCTGCCAGCCTGCCTGTCTGTTGCTTAAGCCCAACAGCTGTCTACCTGGTGGCCTTCCAGAGTCGAGCTCCTGAGTAGCCCAAATGTTGTGCATGGGCACCAAACACCACCGGTACTCCTTAGCCACAATGGAGCAAAAGGCATTGTTCCACCTTTAAACCTGTTGGGCACATAACACACAGAGACATTTCTTGCTCTGCTCCAGGCAGCTGCTACGTAAGTGTGCTGAGAAGCGTACATGTTACACAAAGGGCTGTAGCATAAAGGTATGCTGGTGCTCATGCTGCAGGAGATGTGATTGCAAATTATCATTAACCGCTAGCAGCAATTACCTGTGTATTACAGCTTACATATACACACGCAAATTCTTGCTCAAAATATATGCCAATATGCACACCCTTGTACACAAGTGCATAGAAGTTTAGAGAATACATTTTGTGCTCTCTTGCATAAGAGGAGGTATTTTTTGTTCAGCCTTCTGAAAACTAAGTAAAGGGTGCAAAGCAAAGAAGCTACAGAAGTTGGCATTATTTCCACTTAATCAGTATGAAATCATTATAGCTTTGCTATGAAAATGAAACAACCCTAGTCATACAAGATACATCATGACACAGAAAAATTAAAAAACACTGTGAGCTCTGCACAGCAAGATTTGTAAGCCTGCCAGCAGAATCACAAACTCGCACAGCTCTAATTTGTCTAGGAAAAAGGGGTGTTTAATTGCTGTGCATAATAAACACACAAACGTCAGAAAGCAGCCATGGATAACATGCACAAGTAGAATCCAGCTGTACTGCTAAAGAAACATAAAAGTGATTTATTTTATATCTTGATCTTAAGTCCAATAAATCACATTAAAATAAAATGACCAGATTTCCCTAAGTGCTCAGCACTCGGCAGCTCTTGCTGGCCTCACTACTGAGCTCTTTTGGAAATGCATCGACTTCATTTAGGTATCTGCAGGATACAGTGCCATGTGGCATTCCTGAGCTACAGTGGGCTCCACATGCAACAGCTTTTTAGCTCGTTCAATTAGCACATACAAACCCAAGCACTAAGGTAGTTCTCGTGCTTCTAGTGCCTGAACTCATTTATTGAGAGCTAACTCTGGTCAATTTTATCTCTTCTCCATGTGCAAATCCCCTAAGCATCAGCTGATTGCTTTCAGAAGCCTGTCCAGTTTGTGTTGCCTAATGAGAGTCTTCAGGGGCCAGCCCTTGCACACATATCTAGTCAGAAATTCATCTTTGTTCTGCTCCTAACTACAGCCAGTACAGATCACCAGGTACCTGATGAGTAAGAGAATTGGCTTATTATAAAATTATGTTTATGTCTCAGAGTTTCTTCCCCCCCCCACCCCCCCCTCCCCAGGGAGAGTTGGGAAAATACAAGGAACCAGTCTACTAGAAAGGACTGGGGGAGGAGGGGGCAGTGAAGGGGTGTCTGTCTTACCCATCTGCACCTGGCCTAACATCAATACTCTTCATACTAATTTCTTCTCAAACTCTTCTTTTATTGATAGCTGGCTAGGTGAGCACATGCTAATGCAAAACATTCCTATAGGCAAGAAGTTACATTTGGCTTGGCTGGGATGCGATCCAAGCTGCAATTTAACCCATTGCAACTGTCCATCATCTCAGTGAATGCTTTAGAGTATATTGCGACTTGGTTTGAGTGCAATCTACTTTGTATACACTTCGGGTTTAAATTGTTTTTCTGTTTGCAATTATTAAACCTTTCTTTCCAGATATAGAGCTAAGATTTTATTGAATCTTTAATTCAGATCTTATAAGTCTTTCCAAAGACTGTTTTTTGTTTGGTGGTTGGCTTTTTGTTTCCAGGGGTTTTTTGGGTTTGTGGTTTTGGTTTGTGTTTGTTTTGGGTTTGGGTTTGTTTTTGTTTTGGGTTGGTTTTTTTTTGTTGTTTGTTTACTTTAGGACAACTTTTACTTGAATAATCACTTCCTTGTTACCTTTCTTTTTCTGGCTGACTGGCTTCAAGAAAAAACAAGAAGTGCTCCTTTCCATACTGACTTTACAAATCACGATCAATGGCTTGAGCAGCAGATGACAAACCACCACTACAGACTTTTTTTCAAGGCTTTAGAGACCTTGGGATCTATCACTCTTAAGTCCTCTGTTTGCACATAACATTCCTACTACCTCTGACACCTACTGCAGAGCATTTCTTTCATTATAGTCAGTACAAAAATTCTGTTGACAATTCCCCTAAAAAGTAATGGGATAACCAATAAAGTTGAATATTTGTGATTTTTTTTCTACGTATTTACAGCACAGGATTTATGTGAGAATTAGACTACTGTTTACTTGATGCAGGAAGAAAATTGCTGACTTGCAGGGTCTCCTGAAAAAATATTTATAAGTTAGCCTGTTACGGGCTTGAAATCAATAGCAGAGATCAGAACCTGACTTGTTTTATTTGGTTAAGTGCACAAGGTCCATCCTCATCCTCAGTGTCATTTGTTTAAATACGAATAACACCCTTAAGGTCTTCCAAGTCCTTCAGAATTTGCAACAGTCTAACCAACACCAGGAAATCATGGTAGTTTAATTGCTTTTTCATTTTAAAGTTGCAGGGTCCATGTTTGACTAAAAACTGTATAACATTGAGGACATTTCTCTACGCGATCATGGCAATGAAAAAAGTTTTACCTGAACATGAAGCAGATATTGCCATAATAAATACAGATAATAAATAAATTCATCCTTTGTTCTAGTGGAAGGTGCACAGTTGGAGAACGGAGAGGCTTGAGACTCAGTATTATTTAGTACAGGGGACTGTTCAGCCATCTGTCCATGAACAGATAGCATCCTCTCCCATTTGTGCTGGAATAATCTCTTTGCAACATCTTGCTAGATCAAAGTTGGTAATGAAAAACTGACTGAAAGAACTGGATATAAAAGTCAGTTGAAGAAAGTTATTAAGAGAAAACCTTAATAGAGAAGACAGTCAAAAGAGAGCGTATTATGATGCTAAGAATATAGAGACAGATACAAATGGTGCCTCCCTAATCTCTTGCATACTCAGAGTGTGAGAAATTTATATGAGACAATACAGCTGGAAATTTTTCCTTGAACAGCACAGAAAAAGTACTGCATTTCATTAGTTAGCTAACAGGTAAAAATATTTAAAACCCCCCACACACTTTAAATTAAAATATATTTTTGGAATTTTAAAGTTATCAAAGGATGAATAATAAAACCTAGTAAGAAAAGTCAAGTAAAACATTTGCCAGAATCACTTGTTAAAAACCTCTTATTAGCTGTTGCCATATCACAAAGCAGAATAAGCAAAGATATCAGTTTTAAACTACTTCAAAGCATAGTAAAAAAAAAAAAAAAAAAAAAAAAAAAAAGAAAAAAAGCACAGCAAAATGTAATTCTGTTGCTTGCACAAGAGTTAAGTTGCCTGAAGAAATATAACAAATATAAAGAATACATATATTTTTTGGAACCAGATTTCTTCACAACTTGGAACCTACATTTTCTCTGGGGATTGAAAAGTAGTTAAAGCATTAGGGTGAAAGGATTCAGGCATTCAAAGTGTGAAATCTGTGTTTAAGCTTCTAATCTATGATTCAGCTACAACCTTCTATCTTCCTGGCACTATTTATATGGCAAATAGATCATTGTTATGGGATTTACATAACTGATCTGTATATAAGCACAAAATTAAAATAAAATGTTTCACTTCCTTTGTCAGAAATGGGAAAACATACACTTCCATTTTGCAAATTAGTGAGCAAACAACAGATTTAAAGCTTGCATCTCAGAGTACATATGAATCACATCAGGTTGTGCGGTCAAACGCATAAAAGGCTAGAAGTCTTCTAATGACTTTACAAGTCATCTTAAAGCCATTCAATTTAGATAACCTTTTCAGAATAATGGGTTCTAAAGCTGCAATTCAGCACAAATCTGGCAATTTTACTGTACAGCACATCCACATCTTTGAGAAATGATCAAGGCAAGATTAAACCACTTCACAATAGGATAAACTATTGCTTCAACTTGCAGTTTTAAGTGAAGTACTATCAAGATCATCTTGAAGAACCCCGCTTTAATATTTAGATTCTGTAGTACCCAGAATGCTTCTTTAGGTTTATCAGATTTACAATAAGAGGGAGAAGGGAGATTTAGTAAGTCAATAGTGCTTGCTAAACTACATTTCTCAGGCTGAGTTACAAGCACATTATGCTTTATAAATTAAACTGGACTGTCAAGATAAATGCATAGGCAATACAGTGCTATTTGTAAGTAAATGCCTCTTTATGTTTAAACAGGTTCTTATAGACCAAGAGGCTGAATCTCTTTTTCCTAACAACATTATAAATCTAAAGCCAAAGGAATAAAATGAAAAGGAAGTGGGCCCTAGGTCTTTGTGAAGGATTGATGACTTAGGCAGTACTAAGTCTACTAGAAATTATTATTTTTCTTGTCTTTAGTTGGCTTAGTCTTTAGTTAGTTCAATCATCATGGGGAGCAGCAGGGGGAGGGAGGGCCAAGTGTGGGAGACAGAGAGGAAAGGAATAAAGAAAATGCAATTTTAGCTTTTTACTGCTTCTTTTAGGAAAAAATGCCTTAGTTACCTGCATGTCATGAGATACAGATAGTACTATGTCAGCAAATTACTTGTTCTGCTGGATATGCTGTACTTACCATGATTCACCCTGCCACTTACAGTGAAATGACACCCTATTGTAGTAGCAGAATGACTACACTTTAAGGTTGCAGAAATATTCACCAATTATCAGCAGCAAGAATGGAACATCAGTTGGTAAACTACATAATAACAATCTCCTACCCAATTCCCAAAAGTCTGCCATCCATCTCTGCCTATTAAGTGTAATGCTTCTGCATCAAGACCTTGCAGGGAATCAGCAACCCATAAACATGCTGCAGGAATGCAACAGCAATGCAGGGGCCTCAAACCCTGCAGCCCCGTGTGCCCCTGGACTGTGGCGGTTCTGCTGCCAGCTACCCGGTCTCTGCATTACAGGGAAGGTGGTGGGTTTTTTAATGTCTTTCTTAATCTACCAGATTAATGCCTGGAACAGTTATTTCTGTCATCTATTTGAGAGTGCTATAGCAATTTGAATGGGCAAGCAAAAATAAGCATCTTCGCAGCAATAAAACATGTAAAAGGCACTAGAGCTATTGCTCAGTACAAAGCAAAGCCCAAGTTGGACAGACAGATCTGATTTCACAAAGCTCTTTGCAAAGATGGCAAGCTCTGCTGTTAAAGCTAATGACTCCTCTGGCATTCAAGAGCATCTCCACAAGCTTGTTTACAATCTCTGCATAAGATACAAAAAGATATACGTAAGCATTTGTAACGACATACTGCTTTACGCTTGGCAAGTCAATATAGATTCACAGTTTGCAGTGTATAACTCATTAGCTGCAGGCCGGTACAGCACATCCTACATTATGAATCATTAACAATGCAAGTTATGAAACCTGCAAAATGAAATATTACCTCGTGTACAAGTCTGTCTTCTCAGCTCTGGAGCACTGGAAAAGAGACTGCCACAGACACAGAGAGAAACTTCCTAGGCTGCAATTGCTCAAATGGCAGCTCTTCAGAAATCTTACAGGGTAAGTTAATTAAATAAGTTAATCAAAACTAAACGCGTAAGGCCTTAAAGCCTGAGCAAAAGCAGTTGCTTACAAGGAACTCCCCATGCAATGGACACGTCCTGTGCAAACTGTAAGCTTTTAATACCAAAGTAGCCAGATGAAGTGAAAGTTTATGTCTGCCAAATGAACTGGCTGTTGTACAGCTGCCAAGGACAGAAAACAAATTCAGGGTGTGACGATGGCTTAACATCAGCATCACGTGTCCGGGCGCCAGCCACAGGCCCTCTGTGAGGGGACATGGGTGCCCCCGCACAGGGCCCAGCCCCTCGGCCAGGCTGCAGCTGCCCCGGCACAACGTGTTTAATGAAAAGGCAAAACCCTGCCCATGGGATTTTTCATCTTATTTTCTCTCCCCACCCTATTAAGGAGGGTGAAATGAGCAAGTGGCTGGGTGGACACCTGGCAGAAAGCCAAGGCCATCCCAGGACACAACTGTTAAACTGTGCAGTGAAACAGGAACGTTAAAGCGCCTTTGCGCTATTCCCTCCATCCACGTCTTTTCATGAGCTTTGCTGAGAAATGCGTACAAAAAGGAACGCCTGCTCTGTTCGAAGACATAAAGTAATAGGTAACATCCAGTGGTTTACTGAGAATGCTGTGAGAAAGTGAAACAGAAATGTCTGACATTTCCAAAACGTGATTTTCCTGACTCCATAACAGCTCCTGAGAAACGATCAGTCTCGGAGTTTCCAAGAGAAGCGAGTGCAATTTAGTGACAAGTCAGCAGAAGCGTGTGTTAGGCCTTTGGGGAACAGCAGCAATTGTACGTATCATTGTCACATGGAACAAGCCTAGACAGAAAATTAAAACGAGCAGTTATTGCTTATTACAGTGAGGCTGACCATTTAGAATAAAGTAACAATTTTCTGTATAGCCCGGCATGTGGCAGTAACATTTGCTCTGGTGTTTATATAGTTATGGTTTACCTGAGTGGCCTAGCAGACAATTTAAAAAAAAAAAAAATAAAAAGAAAATCAAAAAGGATCCACCTCTTTTTATTTACACAAAGCAGAGCAAGAGTCCACTTTTTCATGTTGCTGCTGCCCCAGCCGTCAGAGCTATACAACGCGTGCTTAATGTCTTATAATCAGAATATCTTGGTTGAGGAAACTGCCTGCAGAAGCTAGTTTTCAGACTGGAAATGTTATCACAGAAGGTGGATGGAGAGCACCAGCTGTGAACTAGAAAAGTGAGAAACACAAGTCCCTGTCCGAAAAATTTCTTCTCTTGTGTTTATTAAGAAAAGAGTTCCCTGACCTAAACCTTTAGTACAAACACTCTTGCTCCTCCAGCAAATACAACACCAACAGAAGCGCATCCTTCCTTCCACAGGAAGTTAAATCCTGACCGTATGCAGGGCATCACTGCCTATTTACATCCTCACATGCCACGTGCTGGGCATGGAGGAGACTGGCAGAAAATAAAGGGCCTGAATACTCCCAACAGTACAGCATGGTGGGGAGTACGACTATAGCAGGAGCTGCAAAACCCACCATCCATGTCTGCTGCTGGACACGTCTGACAAGGCATGTGTTTCCATAAAACAGCATGCCACACTGCACACTGGCAACTCTTGCCACAGAAGAGCTTTGATGCCTTGTTCAACAGCTGCTTGCAAGTACACAGCCTCCTTCCACAAGGCAGTTAGAAACTATGGCTGTAGATGTCAAGAAGCCAGCTAACTAGGTAGAGAAGCCAACTAGAAATAAGCAATCCAGGACTGAAAGAAAAAGATACTCAACTAAATTCATGTTTTGTCTTAAAGAGGTACTAATTTGAAACAACTACTGTGAGGTCACTGTAAATAGTCAGCTGTAATTGAGAACAGAATTTGGCTGTTGTATCCAAATGGAAATGAAGAAGCAAAAAACCCCATGAGGGAGTAGTTCAATATCACAAATTGTCATTATTTAGCATAGGAAGTGGCCGGAGATGGGCTTAAAACATCTAAGTTTACATGGTTTAGGCTTTGTATGTCCCCCCTTTTTTTTTAACCCCAACTGAACAGTAATGGTAAAATAAACATGCTCTAGCCTGTAACATCTAAACCATTGTCTCTTCTGTAAAGGAATGTTTTATCCCAACAGTGGCTGAACTGCAGACCCCAAAGTTGCGTACGTAGGTCTGACTGTCCAGAGCAAATGCGTGATGTAAACGTTCTGATTTGTGCTGGAAAAGAATAGCCATATGCAGTAGTTCTGCAATAGTTTGTGGCTACGAGAAGACAAATCTCTCACTTTGTAAATCCTTTCCTATCCTGTCAATTAAATATTTGATCTGCTAGTAAAAAAGAAAAGGCAAATTCCTTAGTGGAACAAGTGCATAGACTACATTGAAGGTTGTTTTGGTTTTGTGTTTTGTGTTTTTTTTAATTGCATGGACTGTATGGACATCCCAGAATACAAAGTTTCCATCCAGTGCCTGTAAGAACAGATTTGGTTTAATTTCTTGTTTTGAACAATTCATCGAGAAATGGAGCTTTTTTCCTACCATTTTTGTTTCACTTTATGCACTTGTTATAATACCCAATGAATGTAAAACATTTCTGCATCCCCCCAGTCTAATTGTATTTAGATTTCAGTCTGTTTTAATCAAGGCATTTTCACCCAGTACATAACTCCCTCAGTAGCAGTTCTAGTTAGAAAGAGGAGATGAGTGGTCCCTTCATACAAGGCTACCTTCATAATGATCTGTGGAGGTGTCGCTTTTCATCTACTGCCCTTTGATAAGAGAGCAGAGATTTCCCACTCAGCTGATTAAAACTGAGTGACTGCATAATCTTATAATAATCTCATCTATTACTCAAACAAAATGGTTACCTACTGCATCATAGTGGCTAATAAGAAAAGAAGGCTCCTTTCTGTGTTGAAGTTTTGGAAATTGCCTGCTTTTCCATATTTAGTCCATTGCTAAGTTACACAAGATGTCTCTGCCTTCATGTTTTTCCCTGTATTAAAATGTTCCAATTGGCGGTGGGGTTATGCTGTCTACAGCTGACGCTACAATTTGGTAAAGAGACAACTTAAGATCACTACAATACTTCAAGAGAGCTGTGGGCAGCCCACCTTCTACTCCATTGTTTTCAGAAGCCTATTAAAAAAGTCTGAAGAGCACCACTGGCATTTTCTAAAGACATCATATTATCATTTTCTTGTGGTCAAGCTCTCCCAGAGAAGTCACCGAAAAATCATGCAGTGCACAATGCAAGACAAAATAGCTAAGTCATGGGGATCCAGCTACTGCACAGCAATAAGACCTACTGCTACAATTTTCCTCATGGCCAGGATGGTATCTGGGTCCGCTGGTGGTATTTGGCCCATGTTGGCTTACTTACATGATTCTGTTTATAAACTTACAATCCTTTTTTTTTTTTCCTCCGAAAACCTCTCCATTTCCAACACAAAGACAGGAGAGGTAAGTTTCCTTTCCTTTCCCCTCCTTTCCTCTTTCATCCAGAATGACAAAGTCTACCTTTCAGTTGTCCTGCCCTAAATCTCTCATCAGCATTCCTTGCCTATTGTAACATGCTGTACATTAGTGCAGTAGCTAATGTAAGAGCTGCCAGCTTAGAGGAGCCAGATTGCCAGGATCACATCCATAAAGACCTGCTCACCTGCAGTCTGTTACAAAGTTCATCCCAGGATTAACTTTGCTCCCCTGAAATTTAGCTCTACTTCATGACAGTGGGTGGAGCTATTACAAAATTTACCTGGTGATTATAAGACAGAATTGCTATCCTTCCCTCTGCAAATTTTTTTAATTAGTTCAAGTATTATTATACCCACTGCCATGTATCAACGAGGGAAAATGTCACTTATATGCAGGCATTCCTGTTGGGAAGGATTGCTTCAAAATTTAATTTGTGTTGCAAGGCAGTAACAACATTATGTTTGTAGCACAGTAGCGTAAAAAATGGAGATCCTTCGTAAGCAGCCTGGGATCAGATCAAAATTATTAATTTGGTACTTGTGAGGATTAGGTTTTTTACTTAGAGCAACAGTCACAGAACATAAACAAGGACTTTCTTCATTGTGGTCCCCTCACTTGTCACCCAGTTTTGAAACACCCAGAAAAGTAATGATTGGCTGTACAAAATGTACCGTTCTACTTCATTAACAGTCTTCACCTAAAAGTAATTATATATTCTTGGCATGTATGGGTGGCCACACAAAAGAAAGTCTTGTGCATCAATTTATCTGGGGTTCTTTAGTTCCTAAAAGCACCCAAGGTTCCTCATCTTCAACAGGCTGAAAGCTTTTATAAAGTTTTGAAGGTGACAATTAACTGTGTTAGTGGTTATTCACGCTGTATGTACAGTTTATAGCAATGTGAAAACTGTAGTTTTGAGCTACAGTCTCTGTAAGAGTCTCAGAAATCAGGAGAATCCTTGGTTTCTGTTTTCTGTCAACATTAAGGTATCAGAACAGCTGGAGAGGGATAAAGTGTGGCCTTACCCCCTTCAGCTCAAGTTTTGCCCTTAAGCTCAACAGGCAAGTAAACAGGACTTCAGTGATAACAGGTATTTTGTAGTCACACGCTACATGAGAATATCAGAGCTCTCTGTAAAGAGCCTGAAATATTTCTGTACTGCTCTTCAATATATTATTGGAGTTGCTTGCATAACAAAGCCTCTCTTTAAAGTCCACATCCAAAAAGTGATACACTTCAAGAGAACATGACTTCACCTGTATGTATCTGGCTATTACACTGCAACTCAGACATGTAAATTTCCAATTTTCACTGCAGAATTTAACACTGGTACAGAAATGGAAGATTTACTTTCTATTAAACGATAAGCCATCTCAAAAGGGGGAAAAAATGTATGTATTTCCTGATTAATTTGAAACCACTAAGCAGCTTTTAACTGTCCAATTAATAGACTCTCTAAAGGAAAAACTATAAAGGTTCAGTATGCAACTAATAGGAGGCTGCTTACCTACAGTAATCTACAGTTTCTTCCTGCAGTGGCCTAGGGCGTCTTTCCAAAAGGTAGAAGAATGATATTCTAAAACAAAGCAGCATGGGGATTTTAATTTTCCTTATAAAAATTAATTTTTTTATTACCAGGCTTTTTGCTGCCAATGTGCTTTTTGTTTGGCTTCTGTCTTTATCTCTTGCTTAAAAATAAAGTAATAAGAGGTTTTTATCTTGATACGATACAAACAAATCCATTCATTACCTAGTACCAGTTTCCAAAAGCTGGACTGGTTCACAGCAGGAATGCTTGGGATGCACCTGGAAAGGCTAGATCTAAGGCAGATGCAACTGCAGGGCTACTGAGCTCTCAAGGCTGCCGAGGTCCTTTACAACGTAGGCAGCTAAGCATCCTTTAGAGAGGCACTTACTAGCACAGTCTGAACTGTCCTCAGGGTAGATCTGAAAAAGTGACAGAAAGCCATGGTGGGTTTTTTTTTTTGTTTGGTTGGTGTGTTTTTTGGTTTTGTTCCCCCCCCAGTCCCACAGCTGAAACTTCATTACACAAGGGACTATTTTGGACCATTTTCTCTTCATATTTTCTAGAGCAGTTTAAAACAGGTGTTTTTATTATTATTCTTTACAGTTTAAGTGTCAAATTATGCATCAAAGTGTATTTTTCAGTGTCTACTATTACAGCCTGACATTTATTCATCTAGTACACTGTTTTTTTTCTAGCTTCTCTGTTGGCAGTCATGCAAATAGTACTAAAACTTCTTAAATTTCAAAGTTATCTTTTTGTATGAATGCAGCACAGAAGTTGTCCAGAAGTATCATTTAAACATTGAAGCTTCAAAACAATGGTATTTGTTTCTTCTACATATATTCGAAGAGTACACTCATACTGTCATCCTTTTGCTCTGTAGAGTGCTGAATCACTCCAAGTTGCAAAGAACCTTTAAGTGCTCTTTGTTCAAAACACCCATCTAAGTGTAACATCACTTTAATTTGTGTGAAAGTGATCACAAACTTGAAATTACCTTCATGCTACACACTTTGTTAAACTAACACTGGTAAGAACCGTTTACAGTTTTAAAACATTTTACAAGTAAGAGCTGGTAAGCAAACCATCCCTTTCTGCTGTGTAGGTGAAAATATTTTTTTTTTTAATTATTTTTAAAAAAGAGCAAACTTCTGAAGAATCAACTAAGTAATTTGATCTCATACAGTTACGGACATTACCCTTTACTAAAATGATCATTTAGCCTTATGCAATGCCAATATTAGGGAAATGTCATTAACTGAAGAAAAATTACACTCAATATCTGGACTCCAACTCTACCAATAAGGCAGCGGCAGCATTCAGACATTGGCTTGGAAGGGCAAAATGCTTTAAAAACTGCTGGATGGTGACTCGAGGGCTGTGTATGTCCTCTTCTGCTGACATTCCCCAGGCAGCGAAACTAGCTCAGGTCCAAAGCTTGGCTATCAGATGGGCAGTACTACCACATTGGGTCCTCTGCTACCCCAAAATCCACCCATACTGTTAAAGGCAGAGAGGTCACCTGGAATTCCAGGTGTAGAGAAGAGGGAGAAAAATCATACTGCTCTATTCCATCACACACTGTATTTTAGCTTTATTTTACTTCATCTGCTTAATCTCCATCTGAATAATAGTTTCACAACTCAATCACAACCCGGATTAGTTAAAAAGTAGAAGTATCACACTGTGTATCTGTGTATCACTACCTACCTTACCTTTCAAGCCAACTATTTTAAACAAAGTCTATCACCCCAGGAGAAAAAAAGCCAACACCACCAAAAAAACCAAAATAAACAAAAAAACCCAACAACAACAAAACTATTTATCCTCATTTGCTGAGGTACCACATGCACAATGATGTAACTCTGCTATTGCACAGTGCTCTCTTACTATCTCAGCCAAAATACCAAAGGTCTTTAAGGCCGGCTTGAAAAAAACCACAAGTATATCCTTGACAGAAAAGACATAAAATAGAAATCTGTTCAATTGATGTCTCAGTGTTTACTTCTGTTTTCTTATGCACATTTTTGCAGAAAGGAATCAGCAGGGAACACACATCACCTTAATTAGTTCTGTTCCTAAGTCTACAAAGGTGACTGGTGTATTTTTGAAAGGCAGCAGCTTTAAGCACATAAAAGTAGTATATAGCTGAAAAAAAACATAGAGGAAAACAAAATTATGGGGAATTTTGGAAGACATGTATGTATCTCAAAATTATGAAGACTTTAAATGATGGCTTTAAACTAGTGTTCACTTAAGCCATTACCTGGACTACTGCATAGATATGTCTGACCATATAACTTATCAGAGAATTGGTTCAGAAAACCAAATGCAGAAGGAGGTCATGGTATTTACTGACTGTTACACAGAGAATTTTCATGATGATTTTATGACTTCATTGACAGATCTGTAATTACCTTCTGAAAGATGTCATGAAACTAATGAATCAAAGGGAAGAGACACTGTTGAAAACATCTTAGAAAACACATCTAAGACTTGAGTAACTAGGTCAAATAAGCTATATGGGTCGTGCTCTCCACAGTCTTGAACACTTGAAGACTAATACTACAGAACTTTAGTTCATGAACGTTTTTCCTAAGCTGATGGAGGATCAGATTTCATTACTGGGGGAAAATAAGTCTCTCTTGAGGGTCAAAGAAAAACAAAAACTTCCAGCCAAACCCATGACAGCAATCAGAAGTCATTCCTTTGCGATGTGTCAATTGTCATTCTCTTATTTCTATAAGATCTTTCCAAATTAGAAAATACAGGAGCTGTAGCCCTTTGCCTCCATATCAGCCTCTTTCTTCGTATTGGGAGCTATGACATCCATTGAGCTCAAGAAAAATTTTCCAACTTAGAACACAGGTGCTGCAACATACTGCCCTATTTTCCCCTCCCTTTGCCCCCAAATCCTGGCAGAACAATTGAAATGAAGAAGCTCTCAGTCTTCTATAAAGCATGTTGGCTGAAGGCCCAACAGCAGTGGAAAACAAAGACCGCTGCATTTAATTAAAATGAAAACATTTTCTTTGCTGCATTACCAGACAATCATTACATTAAAAACATTAAATTTGAAGCCTTTGTTACATATAGCTCTGTGTTCACACAGACACAGAGCTCTGCTTTGACACATAATAAGGAAATACGGTTTTCTGTATTCCAGGGTGGAAGTTCTGTAGTTTCTCAACATCTAGTTTTGCTGAAAATTTCTCTCCGCTCCTTCTCTTGAACAGGTTGCCTACTAAGAGGTCCACTGTCATTCAAACTGCATGGAACTGTCTGTAAATGCATTACTAATTGAGACAAACTTTCAAGTGATGGATTACATATTAATTTGCACTTTTCTGTGATAATTTTATATTCATTAAACGCATCATATTAATTAGGTCAAAATTAAATTAGCTCTTAGAAGGAAAAATTAAAATTAATTACTTCATGGCAGGTTTCATAAAATACATCAAGGAGCTCTGGACTGAACTTTACCCATATCACATCACAATATTAGTAAAAATGAAGACAAGTCTGGTCAGAAGTGGAAGTTTTTAATCATAGAAGGCATGATAAAGTTCAAGTGACAAAGATTTAGAACTTGATTCATGGTTGACACAAACATTAAAATACCAGTAGAAACTTATAAGATTACGTAGGTTTAGATAAATGGTCAAGGATAATAAATCCAAAGGCTCACTGCACTCTTTCAAGGCAGTTTATATAGCAAGTCTAGTTGTTTTCTACCTGTTAGTGTAAACCACAGATACACTGGGATTTTCAGTTATCCCCAAAGGTAGAGCTCTTCAGTTATTTGTGTTCCCACAAAACCAAGACGTATCTGCCACGGATAAATCCATGAAAGCCAATGCCACAACTGAAGAGGACAAGAAGTCATCAGGAAAGGAAAAAAACAAACAACCCCAACATCTGATAGAAGGCATAAGAATATCAGACCAAGAAAACAAAGAAAAATAGTGACACTGAAAACATTTAAAAGGAGACTCAAACACGCAAACCCTAGCTACTGGTATTCACTATTAGCAGGTAGTGCTGCGTATTAACAATATTTTTTCTGTTCCAGCACTGAGCAAGGAATTTAACTGACAGCCACTGTAACATAACACTCTTCTGTTTTAGTGTTAATTGTTCAGCACATGCTACCTTCAGTCATTGTTACCTCCTGTCTGATGCTGGTTTCACTACACTTTCAGCTCATTTAACCTAAATAAATCTTTCAAAAAAGAAGTCATAATGCACTAACCTTATTTCAAGTGTGATATTTTGACTCCAAAATTTCAGGACTCTTGTTCCTCAAAATTTCTAAATTTCTTATGAGTTTAAGGCTCAAATTGCAACTTTTTCCTTGGACTTGACATCGTGACATTCCCAGTAGATACCTTTAAGTTTCTTTCAAAGACCAGAAATAAATTCATAGATCCACTTCTCTCTTTACAGTAGAGTAGATCAGGAGCAATTCTACTGAAGTCAATGGAGCTGCAGTGTACTTCAAAAAGAAAACAGGGAGGATAGTAGACTATATTTAACTGACTTTACCTTCAGAACAGGGAGTGTGATCCAGCCTGAAACAAGAGCGTTTTCCAATGCAATGGTAAAGATTCATTATAAAGGTTAGGACGTAAACATTTTGGAGAATATTTAGTGTAAGGTTCTCATCTATTGCCTAGTCTTTAAATTACTTGAAATCTACAGGTTATTAAAAAAAAACAATGCAGTGACTCCCACAGAACGGAAAAGCACACTGTTAAGGTGCCCAACCAATTCCAACAAGAGCTGAAATACGTTAGGACTTGCCAAAGATCGTAACAAATCATGTAATGGAAAAGGACAGGGCACGGGACCCATCTAGCTTACACATTTTTCATTTATACCTTAGTACAATGGCAATGAACAAACAGCACCACTTTCAAGTCTTGATAGCTGTTACTAAGCTAAACTTATTAAATGTTAAATTCTGGATTCTCTTTGGCCAATGGCACAGAAAAAGAGCTGACTCTTGCAGCACAGTGCACTTAAGGGCCAGGTATGAATACAAAAATTATTCATACCTAGTGCTTCAGAGGAGGAAAAGGCAAAGGAACACCTAGCGCTCTACCACAGCGTAGACCCCTGACTGGTTCTGCTGGCTAGATGGACAGTTTAAGTGTAGATTAGGTTATATTACAATTGTTATTCATCTTTTAGCAAATGCATATGCATTTGTCCTACGTGACCAGAGGAAGATGAGACGATCCTATTGCAAAGTAATCTGGTGCTGCATACACACTTCTGCAGAGGAAAATAAATCACTGCAGTGTGACTTCTGTGTAATATAAATGTGCTGTTCCTCTTAAAGAATAGAAGTACAAACACTTCACAGTCTGTGTGATCGAACGATACCCTTGAAAAAGAAAACCGCAGCAGAGGATATCCAACCTAACTAAGTATACTGAATGTTAAGTGTTGTTCCATCTAAATACAGGTGAAAGAACAGTTGCTTGGCAGCAAAAAACTTGGTTTTAAAAAGCCAGCCAAGCTATCTGCCACAATTTGTAACAATGTATTTTCTCATCTCTTATGACAGGAATTTTTCAGAAGTTCAAACATTAGTTGCACTGATCTATTTCCTGTCCATCACAGATACATTTTCTATTTTGCCAGTGTAAAATTGATCACGAATGATGAGTCTCTGACATCTATGTATCTGTTATAAAGAAAAACACACAACCTCTCATACATGCATTGCAAATGTTGCTATTATAATTCCTTACACATTAATACGGACAGGGATACATGTGAATTTAACAATAAAAAAAATATAATCCCGATGAGTACAGTGAGCATTCCTGACAAATCACATGTTGCTTCTAGAATGCCAAAAGGCTTCTGATCAATATTCATTAAAATGCCTCCTTTTCCATCTTTAAAATACATCTTTAAATAATCCAGCCACAGAGCCTACAAATCAATTCAGTCTTTCACCAGGTCGACAAATGGCAAACTTGAATTACTTTGTTCTTCATCTTCCCACCCATTTACTTCATTTTGGTTTTCCTTTGTGCCTTAAAAAAAAAATAAACAACAAAAAAAACCCAAACCCAAAACAAACAAAACACACCAAAAAAGTGCTCAACCTATTTTACTGAGCTTTCATCCAAAGGGAAGATAAGCCTTTTTTTAGGCTGACTCTTTGCTTAAGCTGGTGATAAGCTGAAAAGTGCAATTAGAATGCAATCAGGTCTGGAAACAATATATGATGATCAGAGGATTAAGAAACTAAACTCTCCCAGCTTAACCTTAGCTAACAGTTAAGAGTTGAGCAGGTCACAGTTTGCAGTTTTCTGTGGAAGATATTTACATTAGCAGCTTTTAGTCTAGCACAGAGGAGCACAACAAGATTTGTTGTTCACAGTTTAAAATGGGACAGATGCAGAAGAACAAAAGGATGTGTATTTTTTACCTACAAGTAACCAACAACCAGCGCAGACTACTTAGGCGTGTGGAAGTCTGTCACTTCATGTTTTAAAGTCAGCTCTGGATATCTTTCTAGAAAATGTGACATCACTTCATGCAAACCTGGACTTGCCCCGGCAGTGACTGGGTTGGGCTCTTTGACAGAGTCCCATCGAAGCTCCAACAAGAGGTTCACAATGGTTCACCCTCGTCTTAAATTCATTATTCTAAGAGTTCATGTGAGGATACGGAAGTTTAATTAAACAGTGTCTGAGAGGCTCTGAGATGCTATGAGGGGAAAATTGTTTTGTTTCATCCTGAAGCTCTTTTTAGCATTTTATCATACTCAACAGTCATACTCATGTTTACAGTATGATAAGCTCTGAGCAATGGTCATCAGAAGAAAGTCAGCTCATAGCAGAAATGATGCTAAAGTCTGCAGTATCACAAGAAGCCAAAAGATAACATTATTTAAATGAGAAGCAAGCTTCAAATCACAAGCAACATTAGAGCGGAACCAGACTTAAAAAAAACAATTTCAAAATATAATACAACTAGAAATATTTTTGTATTTCCTGAATCCTAAAAAGCGCATAGCTCATTGGCTAACAGGTTGAGGTGCTTGGAATCAACTGTAAGCATACAAAGAAACAACTTTGAAATTGACAGCCTGAGGACGAAGCAGTTTGATTAAAGAGTGTAATTATTATTTTCTCTTATCCTGCAAACAACAGAATTTACTACTGCACTTTGTCATCAACACACGTTCTACAAACAATAGGAATCTGTCTATCCATCACTGATAAACAGATGTAGTGCAGATAGATTTTGTCTTGCTCATAATTACAATGCTCAGAACATCCTCCCCATTCGCACATGCCATTATTCCATTTGCCTCACTGAATTTTGTGCTTTGCTTAGAAATTAAATCAAGTCTTGAATTTGAAACCAGGACAATATTGAATCCCAAATCTATCAAAAAATGCTGTCTCCTTAACTGAGCAAAAATTTCCATTTTCCCCCTCAAACTATTAATATTAAGATACAATCACAAGGAAAAAAAAAAAGCTGAGCTGAGCTTTAGAATATATCTCTTCTCTGAATAAGTGACAAAAAGTTAAAAGCAGTAATTTAGGAAACTTAAATGTGACAGTGTGTGATAGATGTGAGTTGGCAAGGCAAGAAAATGAGAAACATTAAAATCATATATTAGAATAGATCAAGCTCTACATACCAGTTTATGTCAGCAAATTTCTTTGATATGTCAAGTCCCTATAGGGCTAGAATTCAAGTATACTTTGAAGATGTATTTGGAAAAGGAATATGTTTATGTTTAGAAACTTAATAAGGTCATGTGTGTATGAAGACCAAAGAAAAATAAGGTTGAATGCAATATTTTTAATTTCACTGCAAGTTTTCTCACAGTGCAGCATTTCTAATGTTTTCCATGTTCTTCAGAACATTGCAGATTCTTATAGTGATAGAGTCTTCTGCTTTCCCAGGTACCAAGCAGAATGATGTAAAAGGCCATGTGGGACTTTATCCTGAGCCATTGCCTATCAAAAATTACACCAAGTCAGTGAATTGCAGCTTGGTCAAAGGACATCAAGCAAATTGAATTCAGGCGTGCACCATCTCCCACAGGATGCTGTCAAAGGCTTTGTCACTACTAGCAGGGGAACAAAGGCCACGTTCTTGTCAACACTGAGCCAGACACAGGGAAGCTGAATCCCACTCCCTAGCTAGAATCCATAATATCACTGAACAGAAGGTCACTCAGTTATAAATAAGTAAATTTGTATATTGAATCCTTGCCACCACTCCATTTTAAATACCACAGTGTGGACTAGCAATTAGATTTAATAGCAATAATTCTGCATCTGAGATGCTATCATTAAAATCAGAACAAGGACTGTTTGCATATTTTCGTACAGCAGCACGATGGGGGTTGCCATCTTGGCACGAGGCATGCAGATACAATGAAAGGAGTGATGTGCTGTGATCAGAAACTCGGTAGTCCCAAGTCTGAAAAAGAAAAGGAGGGTAAAGTGCTGTCAGTCATACCCAGACCAGTTTCTCCACCACCACCAGGGTAGAGATACAATGCCAGTGGTTCAGCCAAAAAAATTTCCTCTACTAGCAGGGAGAGACTCCAGAATTGAGTCTGCTCTCTGCTTAGTACAAATACTATTTACACTACCTATGGTGCCTATTGCTACTATTTTAAAGTATATCCAAGACTTGTGACAAGATGTGGACAAGCAGGGAAGTAAAATACAGCAAGGCGAGACGATGGTTCCCTCGACATATCGCAGGAGGTTGGTGGCTGGATCAGGAAAGCTCTGTTTTATTGACCCCTAGTGAGCTGCTTGTGTTTTGGATCATTCTGGGCGGTATTTGGTTTCCCAGGAAACAGTAAAACAGTGGGCAAGATCGTCATCCAGCCCTAGTGTGGTGCATATCGGATACAAGGGGTGCAGGTGCTCCCAAATGGAGGACTGTGCCTCTGACACACAATGGCACTGCCAGTATTTTTAACATTACGGTTCGGTCTTTTGCATCGTTTGACTGTGGAGTACAATCAGGTGTGATTACACATTCACAGAAAAAATATCAGGTTCCCTCTTTTCTTTTCCCCTTTAAATGAATAGCATAATACACACTTTTGTGCTATGCATCCTGGTGGACAAATAAACCACCTGCTGGTACGTGAGCAGGTTTATAGCTTACACGTACATGTGGAAAATAAGTGATCATGTGAAAAGGCTTTCTTCTTCTTAACTGTGAATGGATCTACATAAAGCCATTTGAAAGACTGATGTTTGACAGCATTGCAGAAAGGCACAAATGCCTAAATGATTCTGAATCAAAGGTGAGCCAAAGGTAAATAGCATCTAGAATGACAGGGTGGACCATATACTCCCTCAGCAGCCACCCAGACCCAGCTGCAGCTCCAAAACCATCAACACAAGTGCCTGTGGACTCTGCCAAGAAGCCAGATGCCATTTTCTGGATAACTGTGTTCTACAGCTTGGCATCTGGTAATTGTGATGACCAGCCAGTAACTATGAGGGGAGGGAAATATATTTTCTTCAGCAAACGGTACTTCAGTGAACAATAAGTGACTGATCCCCCCATTTAAAAATGCTACTCTAAAGAAAGAAACATAAAAAGGCACGAGAGAGAAAAAAAAAAACCCACAAACCAAAAAACAATACAAACCCAAACCCAACCAAGCCACAGAGCCTTCATTAACACACACAAAGAAATATTTCCCTGCACTAAGGATGCGATAAACACAAGCTTTCATTTATGGGCTCTCATAAATGATACATTTTAAGGAAGGTTTTACTCAAGCATCTGTAGAATTTGCTCAATCCTTTGTTTTCATCCAAATAGTCTACTTGCAATAGGAGGGAAGGTTACGAGACAGTTCTGCTTACCACTTTCATGGACCATCACCTCTCCCTGCCAACCCCTCCCCAGCTTTGATCTAAAAATGTTGCATTCAGCAGACCACTAGGAAGCCTTCCAAACTCCACAGTTGGATAATAACCAAGCCTCTCTCATCTGCTGCATGTTGAAATCTCACACAGTTCAGGAGACCAGGATTTTTCTGTGGTGTGACTGGAAATCAGACAACCCTATACAAAATGCAAAAGGGGAAATTCTCTTCTGCAAGAATTTCACCAACTGAAAAATTATGCTGTTTTCAGGTCTGAAATCAAACCTACACTTTACTTCAAGCAAAGCATTCCTCAGTGTATTCTATCACCACAGGCTCACACCAAGCCTTCACCCATCACAGATAAATTACAAAAATTAGGCGATCGTGATATTTTTCTACAAATCCATTTACAGTGAACCTCAAATTTTCTTACAATAAATTTCAACTACAACCACAATATTCAAACTTAGGTTAAAAAATAAATGTTACTACACTCTCTCTGGGACTATATTCCCTCTCAAACAGTAAAAACTTTGAACCATTAAGTTATTTTCTTTTATTTAATCAAGGATATTTCTTTGAATTTTAAGAGCGAAATTGTAGCCCTGGCATCAGCATTCTGCATCATCAAAATCTGCTTTGCCTCGGGAGTAGATTATCAACTGGACTGTGAATCAGCATCATAATTTTGTTTCCAGCATTTGTGTAGGTAGTAGAAAAGCAATCTAAGCCAGCTCTACTTCTGATGCATGTGGCTTCTCGGATCACCCTCATTTGATAAAGCATCTGCACTGAACAGGAATTCAGGGTCAAGTCTCTCCCCATCTGGGTAGGGAGGGCACGTTTTTTACTCAGACTCCTGAGTCCCAGAAAGCAAACGGCTGCAGCGCTTCACTTGCCTTCATGTATCGCAAGATTTCTCAATATCAGAATGTAAACCATCTTCCTTTATCACCTTTTCTTTCATACATGACATCTTAAATCTAGGTTCAAAGCCTTATAAAAAGTCTTGTTGATCTTTTCAGGCTTTGAATTAATTCAGGACATTTCCAATTATAAATATTTCTGTCTAAAATCTTTTAAATGAAAGCATAGATCAGTAAGACTAGCCCCTCATAAATTTATTAGAGTAGAATTTGAACCATGTTCTTTTTCATTTGGAAAAATGTGTGCAAAGTCTTTTCTGATCTTTCTGCGTATAGTAGCTTGCTGTACTTGTTTCAGAAAGAAATCTGTAAATCACTACCAGAAAATATAAAAGATTTAGAAGAAAAGACACATATATCCTGTAAACTAGGACTGTAGGTCATGTCATTTCTTACATAGCCAGAGCCAAACTGTACCTGGTGGAAGTTAAACTTATTAAAACTCAGCAGATTGCAAAAAAAGTGCATTTCTATACCTAGGGTTCACAAAGCATTCAGAAGCAACAAGCACCACATTAGAAGCTTTTATACACACATGCATACAGAAAAATACAGAACCCTGAATGCCACCAAACACTTCTACCATCAGCAGCCAGATAGGCACAGCTTTTACAATGCTAAGCCTAACAGAGGATACCAAGTTTAATTCAAAGCTCTCTTCTTGCTCTGTTATTGAGAAATAAAGTTGAATTTAAGCATTCATCTCACTCCAAATGTAGAAGTTCTAGTTCTGTCATTTGTAATGAAGTTGCCTAACAAGGGATAAAAGATTATTGGCAGGAAAAGACAACTGCAGTACATTAAAAGCAGATTAAGGTTGTAAGAAAAAACAGTGGCAGGAAGGAAATTCACAGTTAAGGGGAAAAGGCTCCATATGTCTTCTAATACTGAGATACAATGGGGGGCACTGAGGAAGTCATTAAGAAGATACCCCATTGTGTGCTAGAATTACAAGACATATGGCATGTTTTCCCTAAACTGTGGATTTTCTTGATTATCTACCATTAGCATACAACTCTAATGTTTTTCAAAAACAATTTTTAAAGAGGGAAATCAATAACTTTTACATTGGAAGTAGTTTTCTTGTGCAAGAACTATTCTATTGCCTGCCTGTATCCTTCAGACAGACCAAGCATATGAAGACTTCATAATATCCATGGATCACATGTAGTAGCAGCGTTCAAGCCATCCCGCCAAAAAACAAAACAGCAGTAACAAATAGATTTGATCTGTTCCATGATTCACATCAAACTTGCAGATAATTTCAAAGTTTTGAGGAAGCTCCAGAGGTAAAAGTCTGTGGTGGTGAAACTACCATTGCCCATCTGGTTTACAGTAGCGGTTGGCATCATATCTTAACTTGAAAGGAAACCATAGCTTACAGCAGCATTTGCACTGGCCACCTGAAAAGCTGGTCACTCTATAGAAAGTTCTGGAGACATACAGTGCCCTCTAATGCTAGCATAACCACTTAAAATAAATAAATTCTGTGCCATGAAGAGGCATATTTATTAAACAAACACTCAAGTCTTTTAGACTGTGTTGGAGGAATCTGCCAACTCAAGCCACAACAGCACAGACAAGAAACCTAGTTTTGCACTACAGCACCAAGCCTCTAAGGGGATACTTCTCATTGAGCAAGACGTGCAGCGGTAAAACGGAGGTTCAGCCACAGTCCAATGACACCTCTGAATTAAGTGTATCACATGATGATCATACTACAAATCACAGCAAATTTCACTGGGATGATACCTGGGATGAGCGTGCTAATCTGGCCTGCCTGTGCTAAATGGCCTGGTTAACACTTCATAAAATAAGAATGTGAGAATAAAGAATAAGAAAGGAATAATCCTTATGTTTATAGATCTAATGCACAAGACTGTTGTGAAACCAGTGAATAATAGCTTCTCTCTGCAATACAAAATTTTGTTCATAATGAAGATTATTTGAAGCTCAATATTGTGGGAAACCAGCATTTTTCTAGGCTTCTATACATAGAAGAGAACAATAAATCAACGACTCATCTTTTCAACCATGAGAACAGGAAGGACGGCCCAAAGTCTTACCCATTTCTGCCACACGTGCTATAGAACAGGCTTTGAAGCTAGTCCATTACATAAAGGCAAAGCCTCCCTCTGCCCCAGCAGGCTTTCATTCAGGCCAACAGCGAACGCAGTAACTGTCGCCTCGCTGGCGAGTAAAAAAGTATTGTGTTTGATGAGAGCGCACTTGACAAATGCTACAGGGTTGTGCACTCTTGCTATACACAATCGATAATGTATCTTTCTTTTACTGCAATGGCCAACTCCAGTAAACGATTCTGTATGAAGTTGAACATCTCAGTTCTGTTTACTTCACAGATGAATTTACAACTAGGTCCAGAACAATAATCAGTAAATATAATACACTTCATACTGTTGTATCTTTTTGTAGCATGAATTTTCTACTCATTTTGGAAAAAATAATTTCATATATTCCACTAATTTGGCATTAATAATCTTTTAGTGCCATTTAATTTTCAAGCAAATTAACATAATGAACTACACTTGAAAACTACTCACAATTTCATTAAGATATTTATTTCAATTTGCTAGAAGGAATCCATAATAAGTCTACAAAAAATCTATTAGCAAAGACGTTGTATTTCCTGGCATGTTTTCATTACCGCTGATAATCTGACTGAAGTCAATGGTTCAACCTAAGGAGACCCGTGAGTCACTAAGAACCTGGCTCCAGTGTGAAGCAGTGTGACAGGCTGTAAAACAGGGATGCCGTGATCTGTTGCATAGGGACATTCAAATGTGCCAGGCCTCCCACAGGGCACATCAGACCCCTCCAAGGCAGCCACAGCAGCACAGTAACTTTTAGCCCCTCAACACAGAGGCTGAAATGCTGATTAAACTATTTCTTTTCCTGCATAACTAATGCCAAGTTGGCTTCTAGAGAGGCACTGCTGATACAAGCAGAGCTACCATATTTTAACTGAATTTGAACTATAATTTTTTTCCCCCATGTCATTGAAAAACTGTTTCTGTGTGAGACTTTTTCCTCTTTGAGGTGTGTTGGGCAGGTTGGGGTACTGTCAGAGACCAATACTTTCTGACCAGGCTCTTTAGAGGTACCTACACATGGAAGGTGAATATTTCATTTGAAATTTACTTATTTGAAGATACTTGATGATACACGACTTGTGATTTAGCACAGTGATATAAAAAGTACTGAAAACACAGTATGAATGTTAGTACCACTTACAAAAATATAGCAACTGCAATGCACAGTTCAATCACAATGCCAACGTGACGCCTATTACCAGTGTTTATAATACGCTCACCATCATAACACAGTTCCAGTTGCTGGGAAAGAATACGTGGTTGAAGCCAGTTCAAATTTCTCCAAAATTCTTCTGCTAGCCGTCAAGTTTTTTCTACATTGGGCTGATCTACTTATTCACTTTCCCCCTGCTGGCCTGACTAACTCACAGAGAAACATTTACCTTTCCACTCAACTGTTGACAGCTATTTAGAACAACAGCCCCCCTTGTCAGCTTCATGGGCAACAGCCGTGGTCAGGCACACCCTGCATTATTCTCTCATCACCCTTGCCCATCCCCACTGAACCTTCTTCCACAGTAGGGTTTATTCAGTGATTCACATTCACCCCCTAAGGGTTTAGTCAATCACAGGCATTAAATACACATTACTTTTAACCTCTTACTCAGACTTTAAAAAAAACTTCAGGTAACTGAGAAGATGGTTGGAAGTTTTGGTCAGCTTTGTTTTGGAGGTCAAAGGAGGCCTAAACCCCCTTTCTAGCATTGCACGTAGGCACACATGCACACTGTAATTTAGAAATATCAAATACATTATGCACTTTTTCATGGTAATGCAGAGGACACCTTGGAAATCTCACATCTAGGAAGTGAGAATTTTCTCAAACTTTACCAGATTTTAAAATATCATAAAATAGCCTGCTTCCTCCAAAGTGACTCTATACCATTTCCTTCAAAAAAGCTTATTGGGGGGTGTGTGTGGAATTTTCAAAGGTTCCAATTTTTTAATCTCATTGTAAAATATCTCCCTTGAAACAAAGTTCAGTTTTCAGTTGCCAAGGTCTCACAGTCCTACCTATTCTTGAAATGTAGGTATTTTCAAGGATAAATGCAAAGAGACATTCTAACTCATAAACAAAACAAAAATAAAAATCTTCCCAAATACATCTTGGATCTTCAATATTATGAGGGAACAAAAGAAACCAACACCACCTCTTCTCTCTCCTTGGGGACACACATCTCTGTTCCCAAAATAAGCCTGAATTAAAATTACTATTCTGAAGACTCCTGAAACTTTGGTGCAGTTTTGACTTAGATTCACACATTTGTGAAGTCATCAGACTCTCAGAAACACTGCATATAATTAGCTGGATTTTAAGCAGCTTAAACTCCACACCCACAGAATCTTTCTCTGTCTTCACATGTATAGAACAATACAAGTATCAAATCATAGGAGCTCACAAATCCTTTGGAGGTAGCTATATTACATTATAAAAGGAAATCTTAGGGAATGTAAGAATAAAAGAAATATTTCTTGTTTTCTTCTCCAAAACACCATGGAAAGGATAAATACTTTAAGTAAAAACAAGATTAATAGTAATTACCCAAAAGAAAGTATCTGTAAGCAATGCTTAGCAAGAGGGGAGATTATGAAAAAAAAAAACCACAGCCTGATGTTTATGATAATTTCTTCTCTAAATGTAAATCTGGATGAAGCATTAATTTGTCCTGTAAATGACAATTTTTCACTGAGGACTTGAACTTTTATCAAAATATGTGGTCACTTTCCCTTGTTTCTTCATCTTATTTGAAGGCTCACTTCCTCCCCTCAAGTTTAAGACTTCTAAAGGCTTGTTCTCCCTCCTCAAGTTTAAGACTTCTAAAGGCTTGTTCTCCCTCTTTTAGTTAAAAGTATGTTGGTGTAAAATAAATAAATAAATAAATTTCTTAATGAATTTTGATGCATATAGCTTCAGTAATACAATAATAACAATTAATGACAATATAGTCAAAGTAACATGGTAATTTTAAAAGGCAATTTCTATAAACTATTGTTTTCTTAGTTTAAGTACTTGGTAAAACAGAAAGTATTTTTTAAAATATGAAAATTATTGAAGTATTCAAAAACTCACAGAACAGAATAAAATAATTTTATATTCCATCTTGCTACTTTCAGTACCAGTCTCACAAAGTCACGATATAAACCAGCAACTCCAATCCAATGAGATACAGGAACTTGTCTCCCGAGTCCAATCAAGGATCTTAAAAGCAACTTCAAAGATATTCTTGAGCTGAAGACCCTTACTTACATGCAGATTTGTTAAGAGGAAGGGGAAAAAATCCCCACAAACTTTTAACTTTGAATGGTAGTTGGAAAGGAGAGGCAGAGGTTAAACAAACTAGGGCAATTCTCTTGTATGACAAGTTTAAGTCCAGTCATCAGTGTAAAAAACAAAACAAAAAAACAAACAGTCAGTTAGTGCTGCTTCTTGTAAGTCACAAATTACTAACTCTTTGAACTTGCAAGAATATATCTGGTGAAACCAAACACTTTTGAGAAGCCTGGCACAGTTTCAATAGTGACCACAGTTGAAGAGAGATATAGTAACGTTTTTACTACCAATGACATGAATAGCCACAGATATATATATTTTTTTTTTTTTCTTTACTCCTCTCGTAAGCACCAAAAGAAGTACAGTGAAATCACTGAGTGACATGATTGAAGCCATAGACCTGTAGAACATGCAAGTTCAACTCAACGACAACAATTTTCAAGGTGAAGCTACTGAATGATAATAAACCTAAACAGGTTGGAAACTGCAACTAGACCTGCCACAAAATGTATCGGCAGGTTTGTCTCTAATACTATGTCCACTATTTGCACAGTTTTCTTTACATAGGTAAACAGATTTACTTAACAACATAGTACCATATAAATAAAGCTATAGCTACACTTTTTAAAAAAGCCACTTACCACTTTACTTTTATTTAGGTCATGAAATGCCTGGAAAACCCAAGACAATTCCAGCTTCCATTAAATTGATTAAACCATGAGAGGAGATCTCATCTGCTACTGAATTTCCTGAGTATTCAGGGCTCCAAATGTCTCCCGACTTTTTGTTAAACAAACCTAACTTCACAAATAGCCTTTTGCTAAAATTATAGTAGCAAATCCCTAAGAAATTCTAAAAAAAGCTAAAAGCAACCATTTCTCTGTAAAGCTGTGGCAACAGTTTAAAGGAAGCAGAAGAGAAATAAGCTCTTGGTGAAACAGATGCTCTTGATTATCAACAAGGAATGGCAGCCGCCTCTTTTGATAAGATACACCTGAATGCAGGCTTATCTGTGTGCAAATGGAGTCTGTCCTAAAACCTTTGTTCCCATAGTCAGAAAACTGGCAACAGGTCTTTTTGATTATTGGATATCAGGAGTAACAGATGCCGACACAGAGTGAGATCTACAAGTTAATATTAAATATTGATACTTGGGTATCTTTTCCACTAGGACTTTGGCAAAGCACAAGAGAATTGCAACACTATGCTCTTGAATAAATATAGAAGGACAGAATTGGTGTGGTAAGCTCAAGAAAGAAAAGGGACAGAGGGAAACCTGGGTTTGTCAAACTGAAAAAAAAATAAAAAATTGCTCATCAGTAATGTTTTAGACACAGCAGTTTCCAGGTCAATGATCACACCCCACAACTTCACCCAGCAATGAAACATTCAGCCCTTGAAAGCTCTTAAAATCTGAATCAAACTGTTCCAACTGAGAACTGCAAACCCATCTTTTAACCCATGTTCAGTAACTATGAGCAAACTGACCTCTGACTGTTGCGCTCCCTGAGACTAAATACACAGAACTTCAGTGAACTGACATTTTCATATTCAAAAGGAGTTGTTCACTCAGAATCATAGAATTTGAACTACTTGTTTTTCTATTAATGTTTTTCCTTGATCAGTTAAATTATTTAAAAAATATTAAACATTCATCTAGAATTTTCCGATGATTTGACTTCCTCATTTCCTCTCCCAGTCTTCTACCCTCTTCTGACAGATGTTGCCATTTCTGAGAAAAGGGGTATCTGAGGTACTCACAAACCAGCTCCGTGACTTCAGTCTGGTCTACCAAGACAGACTACATCCGTGATAGACAAGGTGAGAGCACTAACCATTTCAGACACCCGGTTTCAACCGCTGCCAAATGTCTGTCAGAGCCCAAAGGCATGTTAGCTCTAAGACACCAGTACTATTTCTTAGCAAAAGCATCTGTCTCAGCTAAGATACCTTTTTAGAGGGATGATAACACAGACTTTGACATTTATAAACCAAGCATATGTATTAATATGTAAAGTTCAAGAGAAAAAAAAACCCACCAAGCTGGCCACATTAGTAATACGACATACAGCTGCACAGAAAAAAGGTAAAAAAAAAAAAAAGGGGGGGGGGCGAAGTAGCGTTATCACAAGTAGCCTCAGTGTGTGGTTATTGACTAGTTGACAAAACAGGCTAAAAATCAATAGCATTTTCTATGAGAAGTTAGATAACTTCCCTATAATACAAAAGAAGGGTCTGCTGAGGAATAGATGTCATCTCTGCTGATGGCTTCACTACAAATATTTCATTTATTTATTTCTGCTTCTTGGAGGGCTCACAAAGTTTAGTCTTGGTACCAACACTCCAGGGAATAAAAGAAAATAGTACTCCCATATAAAAGGAAAAGGGAAGCTTCAAGCCATGGGCAATGCTGAACACTTACCACTTCACTTGCTGTAAATACCAGAAGATCTACCTAAAAGTTCTGAGAAACATTTAGTGGTGCAAAATTGATCTGACAACGTAAGGAGAACAGGCCCCCGGAGTCAAATCTTAGCAAATCCAGGTTCCCATAGGACTGAAATCCTGTTAAGCTTCCTCTCTTACTGTGAGCAACATGGAAAGCACCTTATAAGCTACTAATAAAATAGCAGTTGTCACCTGATTTGTGTACCTAACCCATTCATGACAATGACAAATTTCAACAGATAGCTAAGAAGGAAAAAAACCCAGGAACAGTTTGGTCAGCAACATTTTAAATGTGTAAACCAGTATTTAGAAAAGGTAGATACACTGAGAAACAATCCCTGCTGTAATGGAGAGCTGGGTGGTCTTTCCAATGCAAATGGACTACAAATATTAGTCAGGTGCACTTTTAATTTTCAAATGACCAACTGGGAAATTGTAGCATGTATTCATGTGGTCACATGCAGCTCATATTGCCAAATATAAATTACAGAGCTTTTTTTCAGCATGAAATGGGTATTTGGGGGAGGAGGTTAATTTGAAAATTATAGTAATTGTGCTTTTTTCTATTTAAATTCTTTGTGTAGCATTTCTTTGTCAATAGTTGTTATCCTAGTTTTGCTATTTAATGAAAAATTAGTAGTAACAATTATTTTTAGGAGAGAAGTCAATAATTTTCCTTTCTTATCCGCATATGTTTTACTCTTTGTTGTGGCTTAATTTGAATACAACTGCAAATTTTAAAGTATCTTATTTTTTACTGCAGGAAAAGTAATTAAACATTTTTTTATTTGTGGAGCTGCTTTAAAGTATTAAAGTAACTTGATCCCAAATGAACTTAAAATTTTAATTCATTTTACCTTATTCTGCCTGTAGAAGAAGTCAAATTTTTAAATGCAATATGACATATGGCTGTTCATTATTTATACATTCTGTAGCAGACTATAAATTTTACTTTGGACATATATCGAAGCACTGAAACCATTTCAGTTGCAAACACATAAATCATAGTTACAGTTATTAGTCTAAATGTAATGCCACCCAGGTTCTAGATCAAAACCTTTAAAATCCATTATAATTGACGTCTGCTGCATAACTTATGTCTGATTTTATTAAAGGAGCTCATTATTATTTATATCTTTGAAACATTATATTCCTAGCTGTGTAACCAGTTAAATGTGAAAGATCTGAGGCATCGGGGGGAAAGAGGAGGGGACAATAGCCTACAAACCAGGAAGAATAAGGCTGTAATGGAGGACAAAATGTTTTGAAATGAAATTACCTAGTTCAAGGTAGGAATTAGGCAGCCTGCACTAGTGGCTGATGCTCATTTGGGACAAATAAAGCGGGAGTTCTGTATCAGCTAACTTACACATCAGCATAAAGGCTGCAAAACAAACTGTGTTCCCCACACTACACATTGACCACTGCTTACAAGATGGGAGGGGGAAAGCTTTTAGACAGCTCCTATAGCTTGAAAAATCACTGAATCAAAACCGACAGGGCTGAGAGGCTTTCACAGATTTATTAGAAGGCTTTTTGCTGATGATCTGCTTTGTTTGCATAGTTGGGATGCAAAGCGCACTCTGGGATACACATCCTGTAAACACAAGCAAGCCCTTTGCTTTTAGTCTTTTGCCAAAGTGGCTGAGCCTCAAAGCTGGAAGCCTGTCTTTTCAGGACCGTGGAGACTTTACCATTCCCTCCCTGTTTTTCCTTTTGTGTTCAAGAATGGCTTTTAGTTAGCTCTAAAATGTAGCCAGAAGAAATAAATGAGATAGCAGCTATGTCAGCTAAATGTCTACTGAAGACTTGATACTGCTGTCTCTAAAATCAATGACAAGACTTCAAAAGGCAAAGGATCAGACTTTTAGATGGTTTGACGTTTTCAGTGAACAAAACAAGTCTCTGAGATGCTGTAAATTATGTACATGTGAGTTATTAACACCTCCCCTGGTAGGGAGAGGGAAGGGCTTAGATATAAACCCAGCCTGGGGGGGACCAGAAACATTTAATGGCTGATTTGCTTAGAACAACAGAGGAGTTTATTGCCTAGTCCACCTCAACCTCATCTACTTTTCAACTATGTGTAGCATAACATATTTATACGTTATTCTTATGTTATATTATGCTTATACTACTTATGAGCTCTATTCGTATATATAACTATACTTTAACTCCACTTAATGTTCTTCACATCAGCTGAAGAGAAAAATAATCAAGAGAAAGAATATTACTCACCGTATCTTGCTTTAGTTTAGCAACAATATGCAAGAAAAGGTGATGAAAAAAAAAGAGGCTGCATTTTGAGTACAGTAGTGCTGGCAATATGACTGCACAGTTTGATATCTTCCTTGAATTAATTTTTAACTTTTTCATACTTGGCCTATAGATAGAAAAATACAATTCTGGAGATACTTTGCATATTTCTGCAACTGTCCAAGTTAACCATTACTTCTTTTTTATTTATACTTTAATACTTAATATTTTCTTTTACTTAGATTTTTATAACTTGAGCCAAAGGCAGGTTTAGACTTTGATTTGCTCATGTTTATAAGCAAGGAACAAAAACTTGTTTTTGCATTTCTTGGTGCATGATAGAACAGATTCCCAGTATTGTACTTGTCTGAGGAGGCTGCCTACATCCTACTGTACATGGTACGCAGTAGTGCCAAGAGTGTATTAAGCAATATATATAATTGTAAATTAAATGTTTGTCCTTTATTACATATAGAATGGGCATGGGCTATTCTTCTGGTAGGCTTAGACAATTCACGTTTCTTGAAAACAAGAAAAAACTTCAGGAATAGGAGAAAGTGAACAGAAATTTGCTCCACTTGCTAAAAAAAATAGCAAGCAAAGAATATATCTTAATCTTAAATTAAAAGATGTTGCTAATACAGCTTTAGTGGGTATGAAAAGATAAAAAGAAATCTAAGAAAAAATCTAACACCGGTTCAATGGTAAAAATCTTCACTTTAAAATAAACTTAATAAACAGAGAGGTTTTTCCTCATGATTAATCCCATCATACAGAACTGCTTAATGAAAACTACACTTCTTGTAGAACCCTTTTCTTGAAACATACTGTCTATTCTCAAGTTTTACAACAAGCTGTTTTACATTTTCCTTTGTCCTTAAATGCTAAAATTGGTTTCTATTCAAATAAACTTCATATTTCACTTAAAGGAAGGTCCAAGTGTTGACAGAAAGCACAGGAAGAACTGGCCACCTAGACCCTGAATCTGGATAATTTGTAAATCTGCTTGTGTAGGCTAGCAGTAATAATAAAAGCTCATTAATCATGTAAGGCTGTGGTGCACACTCCTCTACAATAGCCCTGCAGCATTTCTTTGCTGTGGGGACAATATGCTTCATAAACTCAAATTAGTGTGCTGCAAAAGCTAATTGAATGCATGTGTGATACTTTGCCTTGGGATAACATACACCCAAAAGTCAAATGGTCTTACAGCTTTTATTACTTCGTTAAAAACAGCTGATAGGCTTCTGTGCAACATGGTAAGTCAGTCTATAAATTATCTGATTTTCTGTTTCTTTTCTATGAGTGGTCTCATTTTTTTATTTCAGTATGCAAATTGTCAACCAAAGGAAAAGAACCAAAAAAATCCATTTATTATTGGCCAAATTTGAGCTCAGTGTGAATTTGTGAATTGGAGGTTCCTGTACTGCCCACCACAGCTTCACTTCCCTACGCCTCCTTTATAGTTACGGGAAACCTAAAAAGCAAGTGCTAAAGAGTGACTTATTTGGTTCTTCCTTTCAGATATTTAGATTTTTAGGTAACATCCTCCCATGGATATTTTCTAGGCCACATCTGTATAAGTCCTAGAAGACCCATTTATATTCTTCCTCAGGTGCTCTCTCTGTGAGAAGGCTGATAAGAGATTTAAGGTCCAGAATGAAAACAGATCCCCTATCTAATGAATATCAAAAAGCATCTGTATCTTACTGCCCGTGAAACCGATCTTGTTCCTGGATGAGTAGTTCACTGAGCTTTAGTTTTGATTTTATATTAATTAAGATCATTATAAGATTGTAAGCCTGTGGAATGCTTTTTGATTATTATATTTACCGCACTATT
The DNA here is from genome assembly GCF_023634085.1 of Falco cherrug. Taxonomy (NCBI): domain Eukaryota; kingdom Metazoa; phylum Chordata; class Aves; order Falconiformes; family Falconidae; genus Falco; species Falco cherrug. The sequence goes on along the minus strand of NC_073700.1, from coordinate 41,225,528 downwards.
TGCTGATATGATTCAAAATACATGCAATGTAACAAAATATCTACCTGGCGTAATAACATTCATGTCCTATTGTGTTTGTGTCCTACCAAAACAAAAGGACTGAATGCATACTAAAGACTAAAACTCTTTTCCCCAAAAGTTAGCCCAAAATGGCTAACAGAATTCCAATTCAGTTAAAAAAAATAATTAAAATACACCACCCCCGATATTACTCGGTTATCTTTATAGTAAACAGTATTTTTGTGTACTACTGCTGATGGTGACTTAGAATGTTCTGCAGAGAAAGAGGCTGTATTTCAGATTTTGGTGATTTGTACTTGTTGCATCCATTCATTGGAGATAGAAACAGGTTTTTAGTGGTTTTCTTCAAAAAGTTTTGTGCCCAGTGTATGGTTCCGACTGGTTTCATAGCTTACTAGAAATTGAGTGGAAGACCCATATCCAATGTTTTATACCATATTTTAAGTATCGGTAAAACAGGAAATTGGAGAAAGTATTGTCCAGAACACTTACAATGATTTGGATCCACGTAGTTGCCTCTTTAATTTGGCAGTTATATATGAGCCATGGCAGATTAGATACCAACTCTAAGAAATCAGCGAGATTTTGTTTTTCTTTTCAGAAATTATATCAAATACAGCTATTACATTTTCAGAGTTTAACAAAGGATGTAAAAAAAAAAAATAATATTGTAACTTACAGCTACAGGGACTGAGGAAGATGGTCAATAAGAGTGTCCAGAACTACACTGTTATTTTGCAGAGCTCCTCCAGCAGAAACGCTCCTCTAGCAGAAAGCTGTCAAACTAGTGTATGTTCTTTTCCCTCTATCCTGACAGGCTTGCTTATTTCACTTGGTTAAATCAAATTATGGCTATTTAAGCCCTCCAGGTGGAACACAGCCTATCGTAGTCAAGCTGACTTCTTTCAGCGTAATCAAAAAGTAAACTAATTGCAGTGTTCATTATATCTGATCATTAGAGGGATATCTAAAGCAGGGGACAAAAAGATGCAATGTGACTTCAAAACTGCCTTGATCCAGTAATGTCAACAGCAAATTCCTTCTGACCACTCATATACTCAGGTAGTCTTAAGCCCTGAAATCCAAGAACATTTAACTTCCTAATATGAATAAATTGGAATGTATTTTAAATGAGTTCCTTTGGTTTTGATTCTTACTACTACATCTGATATTGGTGGGAAACATTTTCTCTAAAGAGTGTTTTTGCACGCTCTTCTTTCATTCTCCTTAGGTTAGACAGCTATTTAGCCATTTAGCTTCTCTTCAGCTACCAAACACAAGTGCAGCAAATTGCATTAATTTGGCAGTTATTAGATTTGTTTAATGTTTTTTTTTCATCTCTTACTATTAAATAATTGGATCTGAGAGTTATTTTAAAAAGGCAGATGTCTTGCTGTTCCTTCGAAGGTTATTAAGAAGAAGAAATGGCTAAGATTTGATCTTATGAAGGCTTAATTTTTACAGCTGGAACTGTTGTCCTATGTCATTCAGTTGCCCTAAGAGCTGCGAGGTGTAGGTAAATATGAACATAAAGCTTGCAGGATGTCTGAATTATATTTTTTTTTGTCAAAAGTTTCAGCATTTTACTTGATAAAAACAAATTTCACTTTTTTCCTCTATTGTACAGTTTGCCAATTTGTTTAAAAATTCTATTAAATTTATTGCAGTATAACGTTATGTTCTGTAGCAATAAATAACACCTTCCATCTTTTATTTTTTTTTTTCTAGAATGGGCAATAGATCCTAATCTATATTATCAAAATTAAAGTTGAAGGAATTTTAATTCTTCTAACAGTCAATTTAAAATGTTGCCAAATGCCTTGAACAGTTATAGTCATAAAGCAGTGTGCTTGTTAAGCTGAACTTTGCATTTTCAGTCATATAGCTGGCCTTAGAAAAATGTTAGTTTTTCCATCTCAGAATTCAGATGGAGAGCATTTTTAGCAGGTGTGGCCCCCAAAATAACAGGTTTATATATTTTATACAGTATACTATAAAAGACATTCTGTTGACAAAGAATAATTCTATAACACACCTTTAGTTCCACACAAAATCAATTTTCTTAAACAAGTGGGAAAGAACAAAATTTATTATTGCCTTACTCTATGTATAACATGAAAGGCGGTAGTGAATGCATGAATGTTTTCCCTCTGAAATGGATTTACATCAGAGGCAGGTGGTTAATGTATTTTAGAGTTCAGACAACCTTCCAAGAAATGCCTCTGCAAAGCAGTGTTCACTGCAAAGACATTATTCCGATCCTGCACCCCACGCTCTCACTTGTGGCCCCCTGTTAGTAACTGGGACTGTCAACCTGCATCAGCTGTTGAAAAATTTAACCAAAATTATCTTTTTCTAAAAGATGCTACTTCATTGAAACTGTGGTGTTTCACAGAGGTACAGCACTTTTAAGTTTGGTCATGAGAAGGGGAAGGAACAAGAAGGAGCTCTCAAATTTCCTTTACCTACAGGTCATGGCACTGCTTCTAAGCAGAGGATAAATGGTGGTGACAACTAGCTGGGCCTTTGGGGGCTGATTCAGAGTCATTTGGGATGAAGGGTCTTCAAGCAGGAAAGGGAACTCTTGCACATCACATTCTGTTCGGGTCCAGGCAGTACCCTAACTAGGGACTCCCTGAATTTACGATACGCTTGGTTTGTACATGAGTAGAAAGTATTTTGTCTTCATTTCAATTCTTTGGAACACTAATACAAATAATAACCGACAAAAGGACCAGGGCCCAATGCTTTCAGTATTTGTCTTGATGTTAGATTATAATTGTCAGGAGGCCTGAACAGTGCGGCAGAGGAGCAGAGCGAGGTAGGGGAAGAATATAAATAGGTCATATATAACCACAGCAGCAATGATGAACTAAACAGCCTGATTTTGCAATGAACACTGCAAATCTCTTCAGGTCTTCATCTCTGTTTAATCCTTACAAAAACTTTTACTTCTAACATCAACACTTTCAGACACAGATAACTGCAGCACCTGTCCTCTTATTTCTTTAGATTCTCTGTCCCTAGAGCCACAGGTTTTCTCCATTTGTCCCCTCTGCATCCTCAAAGCACCTCACAAATAGGTCTGAGGGTCTGTAATGGTGACAACTTTTCAGCTCTAAGTTTATTTGGAGTATCTGACTCAGATTGCCAGGTCTGAGGTATCAAAAAATCTTTATGAATCCCTTCCAACTTGAGATATTCTATGAAATCTATACATATACTAGGACAGGCTCATCTGTCCATATAATTTAACTGCAAAGAATTTAACAAAGAGAACTGGAATACGAAGCATTCATGTTAGTCAAATCCTTAAAAGCAAGCTAACGACATTACTTGCGCACAAGCACGTCCTATAGTTCCAGATGGCAGAAATGCGTAAGTATTGCTGCAGACATAACTGTTAACATTACCATTTCCATAGATTCCAGATTTTTTTTATATTAACTTTTCTATTTTTTTTAACTTCAGCAAAACAAAGGTTATTCCTTTCTCCACTATGACAGAATTCTTGAATATGTCATTCCTTTCTAGTATCACATTATGACACTAAATACCTGCAGTATTATAGGGGGTCAGCGTATGAAATGCACATGGTAAATCTCACAACACATTAGATTTTGGAAAGTACAACAAAATGCCAAAATGAGCCAAATATAAATGAAAGGCTTTTTAGCCAGTAGCACATGCAACTGGGATGGCAAAGACAACAAGAGATACAACTATCGACACACTGTTCCCTCTGTCTTAAGCCAGAGGAATGGACTTTGTGGCTTCCTGAGCCCTATTTTCTGTGATCAACATACCATGCCAGAGCTCGCTTACTTCTCAAATGAGTGCATGGTGGGTGAGAGAAAGCCTTCTGATTTTGCTCTGCTTTCTTTCTACCCCAAGCAGTCAGAGCTCTACTGGTGACCCAAATTAAACTTGTGATAGCTGGAGTTTAAACTGGAGTTTAAACCTGAAGCTCAAACCGATAAAGGAATGCAAACTGCCTTCCAGAAGTAAAGCTTACACGTTACTACACCATCTAGAAAGGTAGTCTGCAATTTATGTCCCATTTGATAAACAGGAAGCAAACTTGGCACAAAAAGTTTTTAATCAGTGAAGCTTGCTGCAGCATATTCATTACTGTTACAAAATGGGATTACAGTTATTTTGTGATAGAGTTGTATGGTTCATATATTTTTATTGTTATTTATTTTAAGGAATATTTTTACACTGAGGCATAAAAGATTATATGCTATTACTTGTTTAACAGTTAAATATGACACTGGCAATATTCATCAACATTTTCCAACTATCATTCCTGAAATTAGTTTTCTAACAGACATTTAGGTAGCTGGACCAATTTTCAGAAATGATGAACATCTCCAGTTTCCACTAGCAACTCAGTCTATTTACTGTATCGATGTATGCTTCCAAGCACAAATTTCAGAAATTACTCTTAGCTATTTGTGCTCAGAAAACTTAGACCATGATGTTTCACAGTACTTAGGTTTTGGTTTTGTGCGTTTTTTTTCCCTCCACTTTTGTCTATTAACTCACTGGTACTAAGCAGATAATGATGATTTCTATTCAAAATACAGCATACCCCTTACAATCTTCATCTATAATAAAAACACATACAGGTTATAAGGACAAACCATTAGCTGTTGTCAGCTGTGATTCCTACTTTTTTCCATGTTTTTTCTGGATGTGAATAGAAAAGAAGGGCAGTTGGGAAATTTGAATTTTATTTCTTGCACACACCTCATTTTCACATGTGTAAAATCAGAGTGAATCTTCCTTTACCACCTGTGTAGGCCAAGAAACCACGTAAACATCACACCTTTTCAAATGATGCCATAAAATCCTCTGTGGGAGAGGTATCTGTGCCTTTACAGCTGCACTTCTAGTTTCTTTAAAATTCCTAAGACCTAAAATACTGACAAGTCTGATGCTGTACATTTGAAAGACATTCTTGTACACCAAGAATAATTCTTTTATATATCATCAGAATCTTAAATATTTTTTAAAGATTTAGCTCTGTTGTATTTCCCATGCTTTTTTCACATGGCATAGAAACAAGTTTTGAAAGAAGGTCCAAGTTTCCTGTAGGAATCTGTGTATCCCTTCTTTCCCGCAGTCACATCAAAGACAGGTGAACCACACAAGTTATCTTTTTAATAAGTCTTTCTTAATATAAGCATTGTCAGACAACACAGTCTTCATTACATACAAAGATCTTTCAAAATGGTATGACAGAAAGAGAGGTTTATGAGTTCCTTTGCTAAGCAAGGAAGATGCAGTAATTGAAAGTGCCCACGGGCTTGGAGATTTATTGTTAAGGGAAGTGTGCTGTAAACAAGAGTAACATTAAGGATTTGACTGTAATAATTCAATCTATCTTACTTTACAAAACAACATCTAAGTTTGCAAGTGGTAAGGTCTTGTTTACAAATAATTTGCAGCCTTCATGATGTAGGCAGCTTTCAAAACCTCCCAGCTGAAAGAAATTTTATAAAATGTAAGATATTACTGCTGAAGCATTGGCCACAAGCGTGTAGTTTAAATCAGCTGTGTTTTTCATTGAAATAGGTTCAACCTCTGTGCACTTAAGTATGTAGCAATGAGAGTAAAGCAGCAAAGCAGAGCAATTTTCCTCTGTAGCTGGGCAAACAGATCCAGGTGGCATCACTGGATTAGAGTTGGAAAGTTGCAGGATCAGGTGAACTTCAAGGTGACTGGCTTTGGAGGAGGCAGTCATGTCATCCACCATAAAATTCTTGGGTACACCTGGGCAGTTCCAGTTTTCTAAAGTTGGTCCATTTTTTCCTGTAACTTAACTACAGAAGGGTGCTACTCAATGCCACCCAGCTGGGCAGAAGGCCACATCAAGAATGAGCGTGCAGGCTCTCCTCTTGGCTGAGCAAGTGTTACCTCTCAGTAAGTGATGAGCATTTTGATAACACAGCAGTAAAAACCATATAAACCACTATAATATATTAAAGGAATTTGGCTAGAAAGAGAAAACATGCAGTTGTGGAAGAATGGGATCACAGCAATATGTATTTTAAAGAATTTGGTTTTCTTTGCCTAGGACTTTCTGTTATATCCCAAACACTGAGAAACAGCACTACACTTGCAAAATTAAAAACAGTTATTACTGTAAGGCTGCACTTCTTTTCTCAGCAATGAAAGGTGCTTCCTTCTAGACACTGCATTCATCTGAAATTGAACCTGAGGAAAGAAGAGGGTGGAAGAGCTCACTATGAAAATACAAAATACTTAGCACGTATGAAGAGTTCAGATCCCCTATCCTCTGCAGTGTGATGGAAGGACTATCTCCTGCCCCTCCTTCCCCCTTCCTGCTGTGTCTGGCACTGTATTCCGAGCACAGCTGATGGCCAGGCGATGCAAGGTACATCTGTGTAATGAGTCAGCACAATCTTTGCAACGTAGGCATTTATTCTGATAGAGTGTCAGGTGTTACTTATGTCCCAGAGCACAAGATTAAAATCTTCACCAGAGACATTTGATTTCATAGGTTGTAAATTTTACAGCAAGATCACAAGATCTGTCATTTGAACACACAGAACACTCAAAAAAAATACCCACGCACACTGCAAAATTTCTCTTGGATCAGATGAGGGAAGGAAAAGATTAGGTAACCCACTTGATCTTACATAGAGCCACATGCTGCTCCAGAGGAATTATTTAAAAACTCTCTGGACCTTAAGGACAAAATTGTTAAGCCAGCACTTAACTGACAGTTATTTTGCTATTACCTTTTAAGACAGTAGGTATTGTGTCGCTACCATCTTTAAGCTCAGCACAGCACTTGGTACACAAAGACAAGTAAAGCACGTAAGTTTGGGGTATGTAAAGAATCTGAGGGCAGGTATTTTAAAATATCTTGAAGATTTAAAGTAACCAGAATATATAGTTTAATTAAACAAAAGGAACATTAAGAGAATTATTTTCAAAGTTCTCATAATATCACTCTTCTCTGGGTCTCCTGACGTTCTTGCTTACAGAACTCATTTATTCATCTACTTAGAAGTATTCCAGTTGTTTAGAGAATGAAAAGTACTCTCAATTCTAGTGCTCCTATTATGCAGAGGTAGTTAGGAAGATGTAGTAAATAGGCTTTTACACCTCAAAAGCAGATTACAATAGTGATAGATAGATGCTCATGCCAGTGTGCTAAGGAAAAAAAAAAAAAAAAAAAAAGGAAGCCAACTAAAGACTGTTCTATTTTCATGGCAATTCCTTTCTTAAGTACCAAAAAGAAAAAAGAAAAAAAGGAAAAAAGATCTGATCTATCGATAGTAGAGAAGGTGACAATTAAAAGAAAAGGCTACACCAATCATCTATTGATTCACCACTATACAACAGTCTTTATCACTAACCTAAGCACTGAAAAATGTGGTTGCCTAACTAGGAGGAACAATCACTAGAAACATTTTAATTTCCTCCTTTGTGTATAATAATGTCAAAGACCTTAAATACTGTGATGGAGAGCAAGATAGGCAGGGCTTTTAATGCAAAGATACAAATATACTTTGCACCTATTATTAAATTCAATTCACACTATCCCTGTGAAATATTAGAACAGATTTTATAAAAGAACAAATTAGGGCATAAAGAAGTTTAGATTCTTCAGCCTTTGAAGTTGAATGGTAAATTTTCTACTGAGCTGTTACAGAATTGGGCAGTAGATTGGTCTTTAGATCACACAATGAGGAACTGTCTGAGCCAAGATTGGAAAGGTAACAATGAGGAACCCTTTCAGCAGGGTGTATTTATTAGAAGAATTCATTACTGCAGGAACAGATACAACCAGTCACCAGAAAGTCAGCCAAGACTTGCCACATTTGCCTGCCATTTAACACTTGCATGGAATTTATCGTATTCTTTTAATTTTATCAGGTGCATTTGTATAATGAAAGTAACACAGTTTTGTCTTGCTCTCCCAAATCGAGCACTATTACTACATAATAACTTTTTTCCAAGAACAGCCATAAAAACCTTTCTGTTTTCCTCTGTCACTGACTAACTTTTTGGTTTGGGCTTTGGTTGGTTGGTTGGTTTGGTTTGTTTTTTTCTGGTAATGGCACAAAGCTAAATGAGTTTTGACTTTCAAATCTTCATCTACAAAGTAGCTCCTACAGTAGTTACACTACTGTAGAAGGCTTTAAGAACAGCGTACACTGGCCTTCAGGGCAGAGCAAACACGAGGAAAACAGTTGAGAGGTGAAATTGAGCTCATCTGGGAAAGAGATGGCTTCTTTATGGTCTAAACCTTAGAGGTGGAACAGTTTGATAAACTGAAGAGTTGATTCCAGCGTGCTATTGGACATTCAAAATAGCTCTCCCATTTCCTACGTCCCTTGGTACCTGCTTTAACAAATGCAAAACTTAGTCAACACCTGCAGTTTCTCAGCTAAACCATGAAAAAGGCAACTTTACACAAACATTTAGGCAAAAATCACCCATTTATCTGAGCGTAGTTTCATATATTCACTGAAGACAGTACAAAAGCCAAGGCAGTGCTTTCACCATTTGGGATTTGGAATGTGCAAGCCTTAAGTAGTCAGAAAAGAGGAAAAACCAAAACTGAAGTGAAGCATGCAAGGAAAGCTATCTTGAAGAAGCCAATTGTTGCTGGCTGTAGTGTTTGGTGAACGTGTGAGCTGTGCTCCCCATCTTTCTCCAGTGGATAAACATGTATTTTAATGCAATTTGCAATGGGGTTTGGGACTTATTACCAGCTGTCAAGAGATCAGTTACTGAGGGCTTAACTGACAGTGGATAATTAGCTTTCCTATGAACGGTGATTGTGTTTCGCTCTGAAGATAGTGTAGTAAGAAAATGAAGCATATGGCAAAGTCAATTATGATTTTTTCTCAAAACTGTTTTTAATGGTATTTAACTAGTGATCTGTTGGGTTCCAGTTTATTTTGATGGGTGTGCAATATCCTAAGAAGCTATTGTATTCAGGCAGTTTTCTATTTTAACTACTTATACCCTATTTAAACATAGAGAAATTAGTATATTGTTATTCCAAAAAAGGGCTATTCTTCAGTACAATTTATGGAGCAAATAAGAACGCTTCACAGGGCTGCAGAATTATCAACAAACAGATTATAGTTTTGTCATGGCCTTAAGGCAGGCTGAGTGATCCCTATTACTTTCACTATTCAGTGGAGTTAATGCTGTCTTGGAACCACACATATTGAAAAAGGGCTTCTAATGGGTTTTCTGAAAGTATTCTCTCTGCCTTTGTCAAGTAACACAATGAGAAATTACCGTAGCAGGTTGGAGAGTAAGTACCAGCTGAGGAGCACAGGGTTACCCTAGGAGGCAGAGAAGCACACAGCCTGGTACTTCTGCTTGCATACTTACATTTGCATAAAACATTAATTGTTTGCAGACATGTAGTACAGTAGGATGCCTATTGGATTAATAGCCTTAGTGCATCTGTATCACTCTTGCACAGATACAACTAAACTCAACAATAATAGAAAATTACAAATTTCAGCAAAAAAATAGCCTGTGTCCCTATCCTTATTTGAAAGTATTAAGATAATGTAATTTTCTCATATTTCCCTGTTTTAGAAACTTGACAGAATATTTTTGAAACACTAACTGCTTTCTAACAGTGATTAAGTAGTATGAAGATGACAAGTGAGATTATAATTTCACTTTTTAATCTGGCCATCAGATTCCTATGCAATATTGGTCAAACCAGTGCTTTAACATCTAGAGGTTAAATTTCAGACCCTTTGGAGTTCCACAAGGCAGGAGGATGGAAGTTTATTGCAATGACTCATCAAAAGTTAAGAATCTAGAATTCCTAATTAATTAGTTTAAAAATTATATTAAACCTTAGTGTTCTAGTTTCTCTAGTAATAGTAGAGAGAACTAACCTGATTTACACAACACAAAGTCCTCTGAAAAGAGAGTCATAAATTTGCTGAGAGTCTATTTCTATAAGTGTAAGAAATTAATTCCTAACAGACTCAAGTTACAGCTTTAAAGCGTACAAAGGGACATAACTGGATGGATAAAAAAATTTATTCTCACATCCCACTGGCCTTTTAAGTCAGATGCACACCGATGCCAACAACCTGGATTCACACATCAAGTCTGGAGTTGTTCAGACAGCTAAAATCTTTTAGAGAAACTCTTTTCCATATAACAGTGTACTAAATAGGAAGCCTATTTTCTGCAGTACAACACTGTTACACTAGCATTATACCACCATGCAACTATTCTCATGGATTAAACAGAACTATTATAACAGAACTGATGAGCTAATTCAATCTCTGAATAGTTACTTTCCTTACTAAGTAAAAGACATCTGACAAAAAGCACAAAAAAAAAAAAAAAATTCCATTCTTTCCTACCTTCCATCTTCTCCAGGAAAAAGAAGCTGCAGGACACTGTAAACTGAGACTGGAATTTCTTGGTGTCTTCAAAGTGTCTGTGGCTGTAGATAACGCCATACCAGAGAAGGTAAACCTTGAGGTGGCTGTGGCTGTGGATAAGTTCACACCTCTGCAGGCACATCCCTGAAGAGACTGGTGCCCATAAGTCCGTGCTGGAGCAGGTACGCCCCTGAGGTACAGTGGTCCATGCATAAGTCCATGCCAAAGCAGAAGCAAGGTGAGGGGTTCCGCCTGAACACTTGGAGTGTGAACCTCACAAGAAGCAATGCAAATGCAGCAGTGACCCAACTTGAGCTGGCTTTGGTGTCCATTAACTCCACACAACACTACCTCTTCTGTCCTGAGTGACCACCATAACAAATTGAGCCCCAAAATCATGGACTAAATGAACTCAAGGCACATTTTATGGATGTTTGACAGGGGTGGCCCAAAGACTAAGGGAGGTGGTATGTAAGGAGGATGATGTATTGGATAGCATGGAACCTGAGCATGACGTAGATGATACGGGATAAGGGATGGAGATTGTACTGGGTTTGGCTGGAATAGAATAAATTTTCTTCATAGCAGCTCAAATGGAGCTATGTTTTGGATCTGTGACCAAAATAGTGCTGATAACACAGGGATGTTCTAGTTATTGCTGAACAGTGCTTACACAGTGTCAAGGTCTTTTCTGTTTCTCAGACAGCCACACACCACCAACTATGTGCAAGTTGGTAGGGGACACGGCTGCAGCAGCTGACCCAAACTGACCAAATGGATACTCCGTACCATGTAACATCATGCTTAGCACTAAAAACTGGGAGGAAGGCACATTGGCCAGGGCTGTCATTGATCAGAGACTGGCTGGGCATCGGTCAGCTGGTGGTGAGTGGTTTTTTTGCATCACTTGCTTTTCTTGGGTTTGTTTTGCTTTGTTTCTTTTTTTACTTATTAAGCTGTCTTTATTTCAACCCATGAGTTTTCACACTTTTATCCTTCTGATTCTTTTCTCCATCCTACTGCAGGGAGTGAGGAACTGGCTGTGTGGTTCTTAGCAGCATACTGAGGTTTAACTACAACACTTGGATAGGCATCACTTCTAGTGGGTTGGAGCAGAACCTGTTTAGTCTCCACACCCATCCAACGCAAAGTGTGCCTGTTGATGCAGTCACTGAATTATCCAAGTCAGCTGTGATGACATAGCATTTTATCTTTTGGATGCAGATATTCTATTTTTGGAAATATTCTGAAATCTCAAAAAAAACCTATATGAAGATTTAGGGTTCTCAAACTGATAGATTTATGGGTCACTAAGTTGCTTCACCCTAGGATTTTAAGAAAAAATAGTAAAGTCAGAGGGCACTGATACAGCGTCTTTATAACAGCTGCTTTCCATGACTAACAGGTTAGCCTGGATTTAATTCAGAGATCTAAGAAGTCAAAGTGGGCAGATATACTACCAAAAGAGTATTTCACTGTGTAATGAAAGCAAAGCCAAAAGTGATAATATCCAATTCCACTCTAATGGCTTTTATCTGTAGATCTCAAGATGATAGTGATATTCCCCCAGCTAAGTACTCTATATTCAGCTCGGGAGGAGGTCAAGGGCAGAACACCCATGGACTTTAAAAGTTTGCTGGACTGAGGCAGATGTATCAAAACATATTACTCCAGTTTCTGTCTTACATAATAAATTGTGGGCCAAAGGAGCAGTAAACCATCAACCACCAGCCCGATAATTGCATCTCTAATGAAAACGTGTGCCCCTTTTGTGTCGTTTCTACCGTAAAGCAGCATGCTAGTACCCACTAGTGAACAGTGCACTCGGCAGAAGCAAAACGAATAGGAGAAATAAAAATTATGTACCTGATGGTGTATTTTTTAATGTATTAAACAACGATTAGGGGCAAAGGGCAAATATTCAGCAATCAGCAAGCAACAGGTGAAAGAAAGATCCCGACTCAGTAAGTAAAGACCATTAAACGTCTTAGTGTAGCCCTTCTCTGAAATCTTCTCCCATTTGTCATAAAAGTACCGAAACATACCATCCTTCATTTTGATTGAAGCTAGTCTCTTCTCCAGATGTTAAGGCTGTTCTGTTATCTGTTACTATGTCATATATATTCCTGAAAAGATACTGTCAAAAAGACATACTTGCAGGTTGACAGCTAAGATATTAAAAGGCAATTCCAGTTACAGTTGGCCAAATTTTTGATTAGCCCTTCAGTAAACAAAGGGCATTATTACTGACAGTAGGTGATTTCAGACAAGATAGGTGTACGTAATAGCACAACTTTCGAGCCTCTGTTGTGTGTTACGGTATGTTAAGAGGTAGCACAAGCATCTCCAAGAATCTTGTTGCCAGACTTAGAGACAAGGGTAAGAATCCAATCTGCTAAACAGAATTTTTCAGTTGCACTCCTCTTTCATATTGAATCTATTAAAATATTTTACATACAACCACAAATTGTTGTTAGGCAAACCTAGATAAAATAGGATATAATTTGGGAGCTTTACAATATTTCTGATCCTTTACAAAGGCTGGCTGAAAAAAACTGTACACAGAAAAAAAGGACAATTATTTCTTCTATGAAAGGAATGGCATAATACAGACAAATGGACATGGCAGGAGAATTGCCAATTGTACTTGGTCTGGTTCAAAAGGTTAATGATGAAATATATCTCTGGCTTATATTTCAAGAAGAAAACTAGCAGTAAGGCAAAATTATTCATTGTGAATCTAGTAAAAATGTTTCCTTTGGTCTCTCTCTAGCTCTTGCTAAGAATTCACTACTTCAAAATGCTTTCTGCTGTTGAAACAGGTACGCTTAATCTTCTAAATTAAATTTAAACACTTTCAGACAGAGTGCATTAGTTGTTGTTGTTTTTTTTTTCCCTTTATCTCCTACTTATATACTTCTAACTATGTAAACAGAAATGAAGGACATGGGAATGATCCTCATTAATCCAATAATACTTTGTGGTTAGACCAGGTCACTGGAACATTTACAATAAACTTCATTTGTTCTGTGGGCTGGTTTGGGAAAAGGCAGTTAAAAGAGAGCAATTTAGGTGAATCTAGATAAAACATCTCCTGGTAAACAAGCTGTTAAAAACAATAATTACTTGCCCTATTAGTTGTGGTAAAGTCAGGGTGATTTGCCAGGCTGAAAGAAAGCAGAATAAAAGCAGGCAAAACCTCTCCTCCTGTCCAGGGGAGTGAAAAAAAGTCCATGAAGTATTTGGACTGGACTTCACTGCATCTCCAAAGCAACACACACACGCACAGCAATTCTTTTTGAACTTCTAGGGGAAAAATGAAGCACAAGGTAAGATATTATTTGAACATGCAGCCTGTTCATTGTGCTGTTGTTTCTTATTTTTGCCATTCTTTCTATTAAGAGGGTTGTCTGTTGACAGCTCCCAGAGAGAAGACTGGGAGACATCCAGTACAGTCTTACACTACCGCGTAAGCCTGGCTAATCCAAGCCCTTCTCCAGGGCCAGGATAGCTGTCAGACCCGGGAGGGATGGGCACAAAACTCAGGAAGTCATTGAAGGAACTTCAATATGACAATAGGAAACCAGTGAAACAGAATAATTAGTTGAAAGACTTTCCTAAACTCATTTTTTAAACTTACATTTTGCTGTTCCTTGGAAAAGAAATACCACAAGAATAAGCAATGTATTCCCCAGAGTGCCCTTTCATGTAGATTAACTGCTATTACGGCTACAAGGAGTTATACACAAACTCCTTTGTATCTTGACAGAATTCATTCTTTTGGGAAAGAGTTGCTATCATTGCTAGTTTGCAAAGGTAGAATGTAATCGTTAGTTCACATACATGATACAGTAAGTTTATTGAAAATATTCTAAATCCTATTGTTATGTCAGGCACACATATTCAACACTCACATGAGGGAATCACCTGAGCGAGCTGCTACCAGAAGAGGCACCAGCATTTGCAGGAATCGAGAACTTTTAGCCTGTTTTTTTCAAGTATTTCAAATTTTACCAACCGTAATGTCAGAACTCTTTAAAGGATTTGATTTACTAAGAACATATCCCCGGAAAAATAAATCGGATATTTAAAATTTTGTGGCTATTTTTAAAGGCTCTGGCTCTTAGTAGATATCCATTTAGAATATACCTACTAGTTTTACGCTTAAAATGAAATGCCATAAACAAAGCAATACTTTTACGCCAGCTATGTTGTGCAATTCCCCTTTCACCCCCTTAGATTCCTCTTACAGTTTGATACAGCTTGATATTTCAAATGCTTTCCAAAGTACGTATGCATGGTCGGACTGCTGCAGCAATGTGCACCTTCAGTATGCATCCTGCCCTGGACAAAATCTTTGGCCAAAAAAAACTCACCAAGCAATAACAAAAAATCTCAACCCTTTACCATGATCTGAAATTTGTCAGAACTCAGGTACTAACACCTAAGCAGAAAGCACACTTCAAAAGGGAGTCTGACACAAAATGTGCCAGAAACAACATTAAGAAGTTAACATTAACAATGAAACGAAGCCATTGAAGTTAAATAGTAAAAACTGTCTTCTGAATAATACATACTTCAAGACAAACTTTTTGATCTGTTTTAACACAGCTCCAAAGATCTGCATGTGGGAGTGAGCTGAGATTTGCTCCAGGTCACCCCACCATCTAAGAATATTACGTAGGTGACATGCTTCATCTGAAGACAAGGAAAGGCTCGCTTTGACCTGTCAGCCCAACTGACCTTCAAGTTGTCAAGAAAACTAGAAAAGGGTGAACAGGAAAGAAGAGAAAAAGAATGTAAAGTAACAAAAAGGAAGACCTGGAAAGAAAAAGAGGACCTCTCTGCTTAGGTCATGAATTCTCGTCACATTCTCATGATAGTTGGCAATAAATATCTGTTAACCTCATACAGAAATGAAGCATAGTCAGGGTAGTCAATATTAATTGCTGAAATAGAGCACACTGATGCAAAAATGAAGACTGTATAACGATTAAAGGATACCACTGGTGACAAACGGAATATAGATGTGGGGAGCCATGAGTTCCTGAATGTTAATGCTAATTGTGAGAGTTCATTAGGTGATCTTGGCCAGTCACTTGCCCTCATTGTTCCATAGACCCACAGAGAATATGCAATAACATTTACAGGTTTGGATACACAGCAGTGCATCTACAGCTACTATAAATCTAATTTTTCATGAACATCATTTTTGTATGTGCTCAGTGTGCTTTCCAGATATAAGTTTGGTAAATGTGTCCAAGTACTTCATTATTTGGACTTCTCCAGATGTAAATTTGGTAAATGTGTCCAGGTACTTCACGATTCAGGCATTTCCCATAGCCAACCAGAGTAACATATGGAAAGCCATGTGAAGGGGCAATGCTGGCAGTCAGAGGAGGCCAGTGAAAGCTTTCCCTTGTTTTTTGCCATCAGATATATGACCACCCTATGAATACCTGTTTATTTAATAGGTATTAATTCCACTTAGATTCATGGAGAACTCAATAAAATGTTGTGTGTGACAAAGGAAGATGTGAATACCATGGAAATCTGTTGATTAGGTTTTGCATAGTACAGAACAATCACGTAGAGAAGCAACATTTCAGGCTTGCCGTAGACGAGGCTTGCTGTGAGTGATGTCCGGAGGTTGCACGCAGTTTATCCTGTTTCCACTGCCACGGAAATGCAGCCTCCTATTGCAAAGGCATTAGATAACAACCAAATAAGTATTCATCTATATGTCATTATTTTCAGTTTCCAGATGGGTAGGGTCAGTCAAGAAGAATCAGCTATTAATGCCAAAACCAGAGGAGAACTCACGAGAGTCTGACTCATGGCTGTGGCACGGCTGCGTGACGAACTGCTCATTAAGGAGCCCAGAGGACACTGCAGCCACCTGGCTCACCCTGAATCAGCGGGGAATTATGCAGGTTAGTTTCAACTGCCGCTTTTGGCAGCTTCAAGAAACCCAAGTGTAGCAAGAGATATTTTAAAGTCATGCTAGGGGAGGGGAAAAAGGGAAGAGAAAAATATCTGTGAATGCTACATAATTATAATATCAAACCATAGAAGTTCACGATCCAGGAAAGTACCTTGAGTTCCTATTTAGAAAAATCAATGTTGAAAATTGAGATTTAGTCTACAACATCTATTTAGCACAATAATTACACTCAAAATAACTGATAAATATATTGAGCAAGAATAGTTACAAAATCAACATTTATTTTTTTTTTAATGGAAAATAAACCCAGACATACTAAAACTGCTTCAATAGGGAATGCTGATTAAAATTTTTTGAGGAACAAGTTTGATTTATGTCCAGCAAGGTATTTTGAAGTACATTAGAGTAGGATGAACTTTGCTTTTGCAAATTGACTGAATTGCTGTATTGTCAGCTGTTATCTCAATTTTTATTTTTTTTTTTATATTAGTGGCTGATGAAAGCAGAACACTGGCAAACACATCTTTCTTCCTGCAAACTAACTTGAGAACAAACCACATATTCTAGACTGATAGCTAAATATTGTTTTAAAGAACCAAGTTAAACAGTGATTTAGAATGCAAAAGGATGAATGATCAGGAAAATATATTTTTTTTTAATGGTTTGGAAACCAGTAATTCTAAAAAGCACCACAAATTAATTATTCCTGTTATCTTGTTTGATTTCCCAAGGAAACTAAAGGAATCCTTGCTGAGGGAATATCATTGTGACAGTCACCACCAAAATCAAAAGCACTGATGCGTAACCAGCTTCAGCCCTCATATTTGGGAGCCCTGAATGCAATATGTTACTGTTTCCTTTGGGTAATTTCCCACATTGAATAGCCTATATCAGATATAAGAAATCTTTAAATTGTTAAAATACCTTAGGTGAGTAGTGCACCGAGATAAATATAAATAAACTACAGCAGCTTCAATATTCACTTTTGTCTTTTACAAAGCCAGATTTATTATACAAATATATGATCATACAATGCTTCTTACACTTTCGAGCTGCACACTATATTCTGATAATAGTTATTTACATAATTATTCTTTCTGCAGGGAAAATATGGTGCACTATGAAAAACACACTCAGGAAAAAGTCATTAGACAATTACTCATACAATACTCTGGAGCTAAATCGACAGTACTGTGCAAATAAGTAACTTCCTCAATGTACTTCTGTGAAGGAAGGTTATCCTAAGTGAGTTATCAATTTTAAAGTCAGATCTCCCTAGGTGCGGAGGCAGACAGTATATTTCATAGCACTTACATGCCCTTACCAATAAACAGATCAATTCTGTGTAGCCATTAGAAGAACTGTTAATCCTTTGTTAGGTTTTTTGCCTCTTTCTACCATCTTTCTTGCTGATGTGTTTTGCAAGAAGTAGAAATGAGCCCAAGTCCATTTCTCAAACCTCAACCTTGGAGTACTTAGGACTTCAGAAAAGTGAACTTTTTGCTAACGGGGGGACAATTTTGGGGTCTGCTTTTTTGTCTTCTTGATCCTAAGCAGCTTTAATTTTTGAAAAGTTGAAACAACTTACACACACACAAAAAAAAAAAAGCCTTACAAAAAAAGCCCAGAAACCCAAAACCAAAACACACGAGTCTCACACACTGCGTGAGGATGGTCGAGCAATACATCCACATTGTACTAGGAGACATATGCCTTTTGAGACCTACCAAAGCGATTTTACTTGTATGAGGACAGTTCAGAGGAATGAAACAAAAATAAATAATAAATTTGTTTACTGCAAGGCAGTGATGAAGATGATCTTTGTTGCCCACTGTGTAAGGGTTTCTTTTAAAAGGCAGTTCAGGGCAGATGAAAGATGTGTGAGTTTCTAGTACAGGAGTTACTGTGTGATAACTCCTTTTCTGAGTACTCCTCCTCCCCAATAACAGTATGTACATAGTGCCTATCTTATAAATAAGATCATAATTATTTCTTACAAAGCAGGATGAGAAGAAACTCATCAAGAAACTCATATTCCCATAATCATCAAAGGATTTCCCCAGAGAATTCCAGTAAGCTCAACAGGACATCTTAGCTGCAAAAGAGCCACTTCAGCAATTCAGGATCTGGGGAGTGTTTGCTGGTGAACGAGCCCCACAGACTGGCACTAAATCTGGTGCGTACGAATACCTGTAGGACACTGAAGTGGCTACAACACTGGCCTGGCACTTCATCAGACCTGGCGGTGCTGTGCAGCCCTGATGACCTGACCTCTCTTATTCTTCCATAGTAGCCCGTCCTCCTTTACCTAAGTCACTCTTCCGGGAAAGGCTGTCTGTCACTGTCTGTATGTCCGCCTGGCGCCCCAGCCTCCGTTGTGGTTTCTAAAAGGCCATTAGAGCAGAGATCAAAATAAGGGGGGGGGGTGTTGTATGTGTGTGTGTGTCCTTAATTTGAGGAACAATCCTGTGGTAGCAAAGACTAACTTTTACTCAAGTTTTTAACAAACAGGTAGAAAATACACCTCCAAACAGTCTGTGAATATAGTGCTTAGCTTTAAATAAACGTTGACGCTGCTAATAACTAAATATCATTGCCCTGAGCCAGCAGGTTTTGATACAGTTCTGTATATTCCTTACAGTTACTTGCCCCCTAGTTGTGCTTGTTTTCTTTTGAAGAGTAATTAAGATTTAATGGCATATTTTCACAGGTTTTTTCTGCCTGCTTTCTTGCTGCCTACTGTGCTGATTGCTTGTGTCTGATCCTGGTCATTATAAGAACTGTACAGTAATTGCCTATCTGGTGACTCGTTAATGAAGGTCCCCAGAGAGATGAGAAGCTGTTCTTTTGAAGTTCATCATGTTTGCTGTTGGCCTTCTAGTTTAATCTGTACATTCAGGACACCTTATTCAATTATCGGAAACTCCTTTTTTCTAAGTATATAGACACCTTGTAAACAAGGTCCTTTATCTCTGCTAACAACATGGCTTACCTCTGATAAATCAAAGTATTTTACAGACCAGACACACTCTTCATCTTCGAAAAGCTGGGATGGTTCACAAAAAGAAAACCAAAACATTCCGGTACAAACAGGTGTTTTGAATCAGGGAATTGCCTCCAAAATCCAGCATTTCAGACACCTGAAATTCAGCAACATATTGTAACAAGCTGTGTTCATGTGCACATATTTTCCAATTCCCAAGTTGTTTGTTTTTTGGTTTGTGTTGTTGGTTTTTTTTTTCTTTTAAACTGAGCATTATAAGAGAAAGAATTACATTTTAGAGTTCTCTGTGGAAAAAAAAAAAAAGTTGGAAATCGCTTAAAAAGTTACCATAATATTTGGCACCAAGGCAACCAAAAGGTTCCAGCTATCTGTTTCCAGGCATCTAACCTGCTCTTGCAGACACAAATTCAAAACTTATCCCTTACCCCTCCCCTAACCCACTGCTACCTAGGAATGCTACCTCCTGCCAGATGCTTATCTCCGGCTCCCTGCACTTACACATGCCACCAAGAGTAACCTCTGATGTTCTCCAGAGCATCTCACCAGTGACCTGATGAATGGATTTTTGAGACACCTAGCCACATTTCACCAGAAACTTATCAAAATGGTTTACAACACATTCTGGCTTTGACAAATGAACCTGCCAGGGAAAAGCAGAAAAAAGACTGTTTCAACCAAATATTCTTGAGACAGTAGCACTGGAAATACTCAGCATCAGTTCAGACAATTAGGTTTTTGTTTTGTTTCTTTGTGTGGTCGATGGCAGTACACAGAGGTGGAGGGGAGCGTTTGCCTTCGGTGAAGGACATGCTGAAGGTGATTAACTGCTTTGTTTTTATTATCTGTGTCAGTTACTCGATGGTTTTTCTGCAGTTGTGCTATCCTTGCAAGAGTTACTGACCTGCATGGGGGGTGTCTACTGTTTATATTCACAATTCTTCTTCCTCAGTTTGTTTACATACAATTCCACGGGAAAGGAAAGAGCTGTGGGCAGGAGGAAGCCTCAAGAAGGAGGGCTCTGAAGGCGATGAGCTCTTTCTGCCAGCAGATGTAAACAGGTGCTCTAGAAGGCTCAGTCACTGGCAGTCCCACCAATACATCAGGACGTGAAAGATCCATGGGAAAACTTTCTCTGGCTGCCTAAGGACAACATCAGGAAAAGACGGATCCCTCCTGATTTGAGGTTTGATGGCAGTGGTAAATGAGCCCAACAGGACTACTGTAAAGTTAAGCTATCAGGCTGGTGGAAATCAAAGGCAAGCTTTGCACAAAAGCAATTATAAACACATACTGATGGGGAGACCTTAACAGCTCCGCAACAAACTCCACTTAGCCCAAAACACCCAATGTCGTTACTGCAGCCTGTGCTACTGCCTACTCGCCTACAGCCTCATGCGTTGCAGAGCACCCGTCTAACAGCTCCCACCAGCACAACACAAGAAAACTCATCTGAAAATTCAAGCAGCAGCTCTGTTTTGTGTGTACGTGCTGCTATCCTGAACATTCCGATCTACAAGAGAACCCTGAATCTATTTTCATAATTGTGCAAGGAATTGTGGGAATCGAAATAGCACAAATGAAAATCGACATTACAAATTAACACCACATGTCCTGGCAGCTATAAAGTGGTGAGGACCTGGGGAATCAAAGCAAAGCCTGTATTACCCCCTCACTGGCCAAAACCAAAAAGCAGGAGTTAGTAAGCATGGCTGAAATTGGGTTGTCATGAAGTGCCTGTCGTACATATGTTTAGCTGCTTGCAACCAGTTTGGGTTTAACTTGTTTAACCAGGCTTTACTGTGTACTCTTTCTCAGTATGGAGCAGTGTGGAATACAGCATTTCACACCTCTTGCAGTGAAGTCACCCAACAGAAGAGATCCCCAGGGCAAACTGGTGGTAACACCAGAGTATTCCTGGCTCTGTGGATTTGAATGAAGATGCATGATCAATATTTCTGCAAATGCAAGCCCTCGTTCAAAAAAAGTGTTGGCTGTGAAAAATCCGTGCTGCTAAAGATTTGTTACTGTATCTTACTCAAGAGTTCAAAACACATATCTAAAGCATATTGTTAAATAAAAATAAGTATTTTGCTCAAATCAGACTAGTAGCAAATCTTAGTCCTGTTCATCAGTGTATATTTCAAAAAAGTGACAAAACTGTTAAGCTTCTTTCAAAAAAGTTTAGTTACAGAAGATTTATTTCCCACATGCAGTTGTACTATACTGTACATTTTTGTAGACCATTTCAGTAGGAAGATGATGGAATTATTTATTGATTCCTTACATACCGACATGATAAGTTGTTCTTCTAAACCATTCATATTTTCATAAACTATTACTCAACATATTCTCCTGACCTGATTACTTACCTTTGATGTGAAACAATTGGGGAATGTTTGGAGTTTTACTTAACAGCTGATTAAAATAAACACTATTTGAAAGACAGAATTACTGGGGCATCAGGAATCTGTTAAATGAGCTGGAAAAATCCTGTGGAGTGTAATATATGCATGTGATTAAGAGCTCTCCACTGATTGGGTTTCCTTTCCCACTGTCTATTATAAAGGCATTAGGAAACTCACATCAATTAAGACGCTAGGCCTGAAACACAAAAGTGCTCCATATTTCAGGGGAAGCACAAGTAAAGGACAATGAGAAATCTCTCTCCCACTTGGTGTGACCTTCCTCACAAAAGAAAACCAGCGATTTGCACAAATTTTCTTGAGATTCCTTTCAAACAGCCATTCAATGAACATCCCCTAGAACAACCACGAATTAGTCAGTATAAAAATTCAATTTTAAGCTTTGCTGAGGAGATTCTTGCACCTTTTTTTTATCAGTTCACTTAGAGTAGGCATTACCACTGCCCTTTACAACAGAGGTTACAAATACTTCTTGTAAAAATTAACTCATTCAAATAGGACAGTTAAACTACCCAAACTCAAGCAAATTTCCACTTCTAAAGATGAATGAATTATAGTTTGTGTAACATTTAATAAAACATATAAAGTAATCCTAAGGTTTAGAATGGATTTTTTCTTCACAGTGTTAAAGAGGTACACAGACATCAAAACCTGTTGGAACTGGATCTTATATTTTCAGCTTAAAAACAATTTTAAAAGACTGTCTAACTGATTTTACCATTTGTATTGGTGGTTTTTTATTTGCCATTGGACTTATCAGTCTGGGAAAATAAAACATTTTCAGCTAAATCTCAGAACTAGCTTCTAGTCAAACTGGAGATGGTAAAACTCAAGTTTCCTTTGTTACCAAGCTTCCTTTGAAATGTTTCCAAAGGATTTATCTGGACAATTTTCCAAAGGAGCTATCTGGACAAGTCATTTGTTTTGCTTTGTTATTCTATAACAACAGAAAATGCTCACAGTCACTATCATAATGTATTATCTCACAGTCACAATTAACAACAATGTGGGTTTTATCTCTTTTACAATCCTTTATTTGGACGTTTTGAATTTTAGTGGGTTTTTTTTAGTGCTACATTACTCTATACCTACCTTCACTTTGCAAAAACACTAAAAAGTAGAGCCAACAGAGCCTACTTTTAAATGATCCATTTTATCAATTGTAAGCAGGATCTGAGAACTATCGTTGCATTCCCCCTCTGCAAAAAGAGCTGAAGAGGTTGCAATGGCAAAAAGGAGCTGCCAAGGGTCCTGTGGATAGGGGATGGAGGCATGCAGACAACACGGAGCAATCTGCTGGGGATTTTTATTTATTTAACAGCCTCATACGCAGGACTGTCAAAAGAACAAAAAAATGAAAAGGTTTTTGTTGTTTGTTTGTTTGTTTCTACATCAGGTGATGCCTAGCAGCTGAACTCAGTTACTTCAAGTCTTAGAATAAAGAAATTACTAAGGTACGGTCTTTAGTGATTGAAAGAGCTGTATTCTAGGGTCCTCTTTCTCACAGTCAGAATACCGACTTGTCGGTAAACACGTTATTCCAACACCCCCACCTCTTTTTCTGTTTTGTTTTGGGTTTGGGGTTTTTTTTTGGTTTGAGGTTTTTTTTGTTGGTTGTTGGGGTTTTGTTTTGGTTTGGTTTTTTTTTTGGTTAGTTGGCTTGGCTTTTTTAAGTAGAAATAACTTGGCTATTTCAAAGGATCTTTCCAGATTGTGTCAGTACGGTATGCTTCTAGGAACCCAAATGTTTTCCTGGGAGGCCCCTGCATTAAATATTTTCCTTTACCAGTGAACTCTACCCTATCGTGACAGAACATAAAAGGGTGTGTAACACAGTTTGTCTTCTGGATAGGTCCAGACTTTATCAAATAATGCACTCCACATTAGCAACATGATGCAGGTAAAGGACGTCTGTCATATCATCCTCATTTGAAGAGATGAGCTAAGATCTGGGAGGACAGAGACTCAAGAAGCCATGGACACATCCATATGATGGGCCTGTTTCCTGCAAGTCCTCACAGAGGATATTCTGCTCCCACCAGCTATTTACTTCATAAGAGTTTACAGGACCTGACCCTGATGTAGGAAGGGGTTAAGAGTTTATAAAGTGAGTAATTATGATGGTCTGCCTTGAGACCATAGCAATGGGAGCACAGGAGTGGAAAGTCCTTAGAAATAAGATGTTGCTGGTACCTACTTTGTGGTCAACTGTTGTCTGAACAGGAACCACAACAGGATATAGGATTAATTAATAACTTCGTAGTAGCTGATAGGATAAAGATATAACCTTTGGTTAAATTATGTAGTTATAATACTAAAACCCACACCTCTAGGAGGAGATTTTATATGGAAATGTAGGACCACCTCAGTATAATAAGCTGGACAGAAATTAGGACGTGCAAATGAGCTTTTATACAAGTGACCAATCAGCTATTTTGATATTATTTTTTTTATTACCATTTTGTATAAAAGACACTGCATGTTTCCTGAAGGGTGAGCTGGCTGTGTTAGATGCCTAGCACCCAATTCTGCAGAACTGAAATAAAGCAAATATCTTGACTCTGTGTGTTGACTGGTTTATTACACATCGGGTGAAGAGCCCACATTTGGGACAACCTCCCTTCATTTGTTAATGCTTGCACAGCACTTGGAAAACACAAAGAGTTCTCTCTAAATGGGAAGTGTCATCATAATTATTATCATCTAAAAGAATGATTTTTGGAGTACTCATATAA
This sequence comes from Falco cherrug, assembly GCF_023634085.1. Lineage (NCBI taxonomy): Eukaryota > Metazoa > Chordata > Aves > Falconiformes > Falconidae > Falco > Falco cherrug. Next base: position 41,200,986 of record NC_073700.1, on the reverse strand, counting down.
CTGAAAATAACTTCTTGTTCTTAGTGCAAGCATATTATTGGATCTGATATCCAGGCCATAATGGAACCTATATAAAAAAATGAAGTAATTCATTAAAAGGCTGTACCACATGTAGAATGTATGTCTTGACTCCTTGAGTACATTTACTTCTTTATTTTAAAATACAATAATGCACATTTTCATCAGAACCTAAATTCTCGCTCTTGTTTTTAATATTGTAAATTCTATTACGGTTCAGGAGATCTTATTACCAAAGTAAAACAGAAGAGTAATTCAAAGAATTTCTGAAGGCAGCAGTGTAACATTGTTGATGGTAGAGTGCACATTGTTAAGCAGCTCAAAGGGATTAGCATGGGGGACATTAACAACCTTAACTTACTTTACAGTCTGCTTTTCCTTCCAGAAATCAAATAGAAACCTGGAAAAAGAAGCCTTTTGCCTCTTTTTTGTAGGTCAAGAGGAGCAAACAGGAATGCGATTCAAAACTGTTCTTTCTAACTCGGGTCATTTCCCCTTACACAAACCAAGCAGGGAAAAGCAAGCTGCCTCCCAACCCCTCACCCAACAGAAAACCCTCTACATTTCTTTCTCCTCACTGCCTCATGCTCTTACAAATTACACCCAGGACTGAACAGCTTTAAATAAAGATAAGCTTCAGGACCTTTTCTAGGATGAAGGACAAAGTGAGGAAGATGGGCTGCCTGTAAATCCAGCAACGGTATCATCTCACAAGCATCATCACCCTTCGCAGCCACAACTCATTCCTCTCTCTTTCCTTTTTCAGCCTTGTATTCACCTTGTATTCCACAAAAGCAAGCTGGCACTAAAATGCCATTATTCACATAAAATGGAGGCCTCCACCACTAATTCTTTGCATTTATCACATTGAAAGCAAGCTTTTTATCAAATATTTGAAACCCATACAGTTCAATGAAAAATGTTGATTGCCCAGTTTTGATCTGACATGTCTTGAATATTTTGCAATGTTATGCAAGCTCCAGGGTTACTGATACTTGCCCGATTCACAGATTAATTTTTGTTCAGGGTAAAAATTAACAGCATGTTAGCAGGAGATCAAACTCAAATAGTCTCGTGTGGAGAGATCTACCAGTCAGTGTGGAAAAGTTGAGGGATTTGTAACCTGTATTTGCAGTCACATAATGTCAATCATTCCTTCATCGTTCCTTGTCTGTTCCCCCTTGAACATGACACGTGCAAACCACAGCTCTCCCAAATTAAAGTAAGAAATCCACATACTCAAACACCTCCTGGCTTTCTTGGGCTCTGCTAGTCATATGCTTTTAATAGCCGCTTTGCCCCAGCTGAACTTCACCTGCACAGAAAAGATGCCACGCTGCAAAGTAATATGAGATGCAACACAGGACAGGTCACTTGTTAACAAGTCATCTGGCCACCTCGCTCACCCAGTGTCTGCCTTTTCATCCAAAAAGGATGTCAGCTGTGGGAACACAAACACAAACTTGATGGAAAGTTTTGCCCAGCAAAAAACCCCCATCAACTGCCAAAGAAGCTCAAAACTAAGTTCACCCTTTTAACAATTAATCACAGGATGCTGAAGAAATGTAAAAGCAGCTTTAACTGAGAGACATTTGATCAAATTAATGATGCCACTAAGATCGCTTTAGAGATACCTTGGTTTGCTATGAATGCAGTTTTACCTTATTCATCCTTACAGTATTCTACATCGTTATAACAAAATTGACATTAAGTAGATTGAAAAAAACCCAAACACACAAAAAACCCACTCAAACACACAGCATTTTTATGGCTAATGAACAATAGCCATTTGCTGACTCTCGTATCATTAAAGCACTAACACAATCTAAATTAATAGATACCGCAATTAAGATTAAGTAATGAGGGGACTAAAAACTGTTCCTGGTGGCTTCTCATTTAAATGGGGAATGAAAAAACCACCAGCAAATTATTTAGAAACAACACATGATGGTTATGGTACATGATTTTGTAGATCTGAAAGTTTTATTTGCTGATACTGCAGTTAAACTAAGCTATGAAAACATTAAAAAGCAAATATTTGTGCAAACATAAAATTGACTATTTGTTAAACAGTATACAGCCTTGCAGCAACAAGTTAAACCTGGGTTAAAATAAACTGTGATTGAAATACAATGAGATTGCAGTATGAACAAAATTACATGGGGCAAATAAGGGGTCATATCTAGGAAGAGGGAATTAAATTCAGTGATAGCATGGCAGAGCTTCCACTGTGGTATCAGACACAGTCATTGCACAGCACAGGGAAAAAATGTTATTTGTAAACCCCAGTGCTGTATAAAGAATGCAGTAAAAAATACTAGATCAAAGTATTAGCTGGATCCACAGCTGTCATTCCTTAAACAGGGTTGTGGAAGATAAAGCCTATTCATAATCACAGTCCTTATATCTATTTCTTATTCAAACTGCTTTCTTCCTGCAACAAAATTCAGTTCACAGGAGAAAGGCGCAAAGTGAAATCAAGAGGGTCTAAAAAAAGGCCACATGGTTTCACGATGTGCCCTGATGGCCTTTAGTGTTTTGACGTGAAGTGATGCTCTTTCGATAGCTGAGCCAAAAGACAATTTGTCCGAGGAGGATGGGATGTGACACGGCCCTTTCCGTGCTTCTCTATAAGGTCTTCTAAGGATAATGAGTGCTCTTATGTTAGTGCTATTATAACATCAAAAGGCATGTGTTGCTCAGGTTAGAATCAAATGGAGGTGAAAGTACTGCTGATGGCTTGGTCAAGTTTGCCATTTTCAGGTTCCAATATATAATTATTTTTTTGTCCAGATCCTAAGGGTAACATCAAGAGGAAGATTTGTTATCTATTCCTACAATGGATAGACATTTAATGAGCACTTGATGATTCATCCACAATATAAAATTTCAGCTGAGAGACTGGTGTTATTATTCAAGTCCATTTCACAGTCAGACAGCTCCCACTCTTATATAAAGTACTTTTTTACTCTGTGAAAAACAAGGCCTTGGAGGCAAGTCAGGGGATACACAATGGCATATTGAATTTACTGGCTTTATCTTGAACAATATGGCAGAAATATTTCAGTGATGCAGGATCTCATCTATAAATAACTCAAAAACATGGTGAAAAACTGTGCCAACAGATTGTTGAAATCCCCAGTGGTTCGAATGGAGTCTACCAGAGAGAATTCCTAAAGAGTTACAGTTTCAAACAGAAGTCAGCCAAATAAAAATAAAAATGGGGAATCTAAAATGCCAGTGCTGAAAGGAATCATCTGACACTGCAAGGGAGCAACACTTGGTCACTCTTTGGCATTTTGCAGTTTAAAATGTTTGAATTACTTTAAAGTTATTATTTTTTCCCCTCCTCTCTTTGTCCTGTTTCCCTTTTTTAAATGGGAGTGCATTTTAAATATGTCCCTTTCAAGCCAGGAGTGGGGAAAATACAGACACGGTACCAAAGATGTCCTAAATACTTCTCTGACTCTGCTTGGCTTGGCAGCTGCTGCAAAACTCTTCACCATAGCCAAAAGTCAGAGCTAAGAGGTTCCTTTCAGCATCGATGCCAGCGCAGCCCCTGCACAGGGAGGGTCCAGCTGCAGAGCTGGCAACTGGCTGCAGCCTGGCAGCCCTGGCAGTGTGACTCCTCTCCTGAGCTTGGATCTGTACTTGAGAGCACAACACAGCAGGGGCTTAGGCAGCAGTATGCACATATACCTCTGAACAGCAGCTCACCATTAAAGAAAGTTGAGGGGAAATAAATCTTCCCCCAATTAACCCTTCCTTTAGATCCAGAAAAGCTAAACTGACAGGTTCACCTATCTAGCAGCCAAGCAAGCTGTATGTACAATCACATAGGAGTGAATCACATCTCAGCTACTTCTATATTAAAAAAAAAAAAAAAAATTCAAAGCTGCAGCTGTTGAATAATATTGCATAACAGGTTAAATTTGTCACCTTCCTCTCCTTTCAGTGACCACGCAGTGACATCAGGAGAAACAGAAACTGCTCTGAGTCAGGGCCCACACTGCATTCAATTTAAATCATACTAAGCTTAAATATTTGAGTCAAAACTCTGATGTAAAGCTTGCTCCTTTTTGGGGAACAGGTGAGGTCAATTAGCAGATTAGATTGAAAAACTTCAAGATGATGAAGCTGATTTCTAGCTCCCTGGTATCAACTTCTGCCCCGAGACGCAGTTCTACCCTGGTTCAGGTGCACTAGAGACAGGAGCTTTCTGTTGTACTTGGTGCCTCCTTCCCCCTTCCCCACACACGCTCTTCCTGCCCGTCTTTGAAGAAGGCTCAATTCAGGTAGAAAAATCCTGTGCTTGTAAGAAGTACTCAGACTTTCACATCAATTAAAATAATTGGCAGCAAGTACAACACATACCTTAATCATAACTGCAAACACTCTGTGATTCTACCAAATCCTTTCTGAAAAGGAGAGTGCTATTTTGATAGGGCTCTGAAAAATAAATATTCAAAAAAGAAAAATACGAGTTTATGTTAGAATATTTCACTGTATTACTTTCAAAGGTCAAAGAATCCAAATAAATAACTTTACCCATATAATGTTTTCTTACCATTTTTACTTTTTAACCCTGAGCTGTTCTTTTTCACTAATCTGCACCTTTAGTAAGGTCTTGCTTCAATCAGCCCCTATCCCCACGTATTTTCTTATATTAAATCTTAGGGGTATATCATCCACAGGGAACTCAAAATTGTTAATGATCTTCTTTTTCATACTTTTAATTAAAAGACTGACAGCTAAAGCGAGCTGATCAATATCACCCAAACACGAGCCAACTGCAAAGTGCTGTTTCCAACGTGAGAGCCAGGCAGGGCTGCATCAGTAACACGAATTTGCAGGACACAAAGGAGTTAATGGTCTATCCCTGAGAGAGGCTTAAATCAGCTCCCCGCTCCCAGCACCTGCAAAAGGCCCAGCCAAGAGTCTTCCAGCCATCACTAACAATCAGAAGGGAACAAGATGCAGGAGAGGAGCACACTGGCAAGCAGCTGCTCTGCCTGGGGCAACAGCTATCCCAAGAGACCTAAGGACCTAGGGGACTTTTTTCATCGTTTTCCCACCACTGCTAACACCGATTCAGCTTTACTGATGCTAGTAGCACTGAAAGCTGAGCAAAGTCAGGCTCTCACTGGCAATTCAAACATCACTTTGATTCAAACCTATTTTGAGCTGCATGGATGAAGCTGGTGGCTTGTCTGCACAAGGATTCCCGATGTTACTGGCATTAGAAACGCTGCACATCATTTGCGGGAGAGGTAGGTGGGGCTCCATCAAGAGACAATGAGAGAAGAATCAGATAACCAAAACCAGTGTTGACAGCACCTTGTGTCCCTGTCCCCCCTGCCAAGCTCCATCAAGACTTGTGTGGCAGACAGCCCAGAGGATGTGCACCAATGGGTGTGCTTGCTTTGAAGCACAGCCCCCAGAGAGGGTGTTAAGGGAGCAAATGGGTGACAGCTGAGCATCTAGCCCTCCTTTTGGAACTGGAGTCCTTCATGTGTCCGAGTCAGGCGGTGCTGAGTTGATGGCTTAGCATCTTTGAAAAGAAGAAGGAATTACTTCCAGAGAGATAAAGAAAGAGAAAGAGATATCACAGCACCCCAATACAAGCGACAGTCATAACTGGCTGTGTGCAGAATCTGGATGGAAGCAGAAAGTGGGAATAGTCAGGCTTTGGTTACCGAACAGGCAGGTCACACTGAATTGTACTGCCCTGGCTCCAGACATCCCTTCTGAGCCTTCTAAGTTGTACCACAGTTATCTGAAGCATGTAGGGAAAGTGCTTGAGTGTCTGCGTTTGTTTTCATCTCTACAAACCCAAATGTATTTTCAGAAAGAGCAGCTTGTTATCAGACACATCTAAGTCCTTTTTCATCTCACTGCACTTCCAGAAGCCAGCGAGGTTTGGCAGGGTGGGGTATGCTTGCTCTAATTTTGCTGGACACTGTCATTCACTTGATAAGGACATGACATAAACTTTGATTCTCAATGTGCCATGCCATAGCTTTGGGTAGGAAGACTATTATAAAAGCCTAAGTCTTCATAAATGCAAATTTTCACACATCCTACACTTAGGGTAAATTTATTCTAATGCTACAACATTAAAAGGAGGAGCCATTGAAGACATGTCCTATGATGTTTTCAAAGAAAATAGCATCCATTTTGATTTGGTTTTAAGGAGTAAGTGATAGGGAGAGTGGACACATACACTGAGGATACCACCCAGGAGGAATCCTTTGGCAGGCTCAGCTGGAGAAACATCTGCTCCATTCAGATCTGGCTGCCTTGGTCCCCAAGATGCTCAGCCCTGTGAAGGCATTTCTGTGCGTACAACTGATGGCAGCCAGTGGAAAAGGTCAGGATTTCCACTTTGATGCTTGAGTCCACAATGCTCCCCTTACACCTTTTTTTGATGCTTTCAGATGAGCAGGCTTCAGTCAGTGCTGGGAGGAAGAGTTAATGCAGAAGAACACATGACAAAGTTTTACTGTATCTAAGTGGTTCACAGGACAATCCTCTGTCAATATAATATTCTACATTAGATGAAAACTTGCAAGGATTGTTAATTGAAAGAACATTCCAGACAGCGTCAGCAGTTATTGCCACTTCTGAGCTCTGTCTTCCTCAGAGTGTATTTTTCTCACTGTGCCATTGCAAAGAGTTACTCTGAGGCAATGGAAATTAAATAAAATTATTTCAAATGTCTTGGAGATTGTATTCTCCTCAGATATTCCTTTGTTTAGTAAACATCAACACAAAGTTAAACAAAATTCTTACCGAAATTTTGAAATCATTATATTAAAAAAGTAATCACAGCTCTGAACTTTCAAGAGTTTGAAAAAGAAAAGTAAGAGGAAAATTCTTATGGTGTTTTTACTAAAATCGCAACAACTTACTTCATTCTAAATACCTTGGAAAGAGAATGCCCTGAGATACTGTATGGAATATCCAAGCATAAAAAGGAGGAAACTTGATTATTTTACCTTCTCTCAAGCCAAAGTAATCTCTGCTGGGCAGAGCAGCAAACACCCACTTTCTGTCCCCATTAGCCAGGATAAAGGACATGGCCATGGGAAAGCAAATATAGCTTCCACATCCCTGACAACCATAGGGTATAGATAAAAGCATAACTACAACTTGGAGGGAATTAGAATAAATGAGGAAAGGTTAGAGGGCAGTGTGAAGTCACACTGATAACGTACCTAACTCTTCTTTTCCAAAAAGGCAATTAGAAGGATTTTTGTTGGTAGTGTTTACTGGTCTTGGGGATTTTTTTGGGGCGGGAATTTTTGGTGATTATTATGTATATTCTCGTTCAAGTGGAAGTAAAAAAAGTAAATTACAACTTAGAGCTTCCCGTTCACGGGGTTTTTTAGTATTAAAACCATGCACACACACACACACATATATATATAAATAAGAATTTTAATGATGAGTAATAATGAATAAGATCTGATTATAAATTTTGTCAGGTATTCAAGGGATGTTTTCACTGTAATTAAGAGATGAGGGTGGAAGAAAAAGAGGTTTCAAAAATTAAGACCTTCTACACAATGAGGTTCAAGCAATTTAGATTTTTTCTTGTTAAAGGACTCTCTTCTTCCATTGTTTGCCATTTTGAATTTAATCTTTTTTCTGTCTCTGGAGTTTTGCCATTCATTTTTCTTGCAGGAACTTTATAGGCTGTTTCTGCAGTGACGGTATTTCATTAGTATTTCTCCACAGAGAAATGTTTGGGGTTTTTTTGGTGTTTTGTTTTGGTTTTTTTTTTGGGGGGGGGTTGGTTTTGGGGTTTGTTTTTTTTTTATAGAATATTAGGAGACTACGTACTGGTGAAATATTTGAGCTTTAGTACAATCTCACAATGAAAGTGCCAAATGCCCTATCACTAGAGACATTTAAAACTTGAGTATACAAAACCTAAGAGAATTTTCCGCAGGAAAATGAACCCACATCAGTGAAGGATTACATGAGACCAAGAACCTAACAGTCCATCTTGTTTTCTCTGATTTCTATATCCCCTCTTGTCTGAAAACGTGTAGCATATGTCAGTAACTTGTGTTCCTCTCCAGTCATCTTCTGCGAACAAGAATAATTTCTTCTCCCCATTTCATATGCAGCCACTTCCTGGTATTCATGTCTGAAAATAGAGTTTGTATATCCTCCAGGGAAAGTTTATTGCAGTGAGGCAGCCACAATGAACAGAAATGTCAAGTCTCAATGACAAGAAAGCAGTTTACTCAAAAGATACTGATCTTGGTATACGGTAGTGTATGCACAGCTTAGATTATAGGAATTCAGCCCTGAAGCAAAGAGGCTCTTACAGACCCCAGGGCTGTGATTGCTTGCAAAGGCCATCTATTGGGTGGATGCTTCTTGTTTCTCGAAGCTTTTCAGGCTTGTACTTTCTGGGATTTTTAATTAAAAGATAATAGCAAAAGATCTTTGGGTTTAAAATGAAATTCTCATATTTGTTTGGTTCCTTCAGCAGTCCTTAGCCCTTCAAATACCTCACAACTGCCAGTGAAAGAAACCAGCCTACTCACAACATGGATAGTGAGGTGAAATGCCTGTCTCGCTTTCCCTCTTTTCTCCTTTCACAAGCACAGCAGGATGTCAGACCTGCAGAGAAATTTATACATTTCCACTCTGAAGGGGATGGGGACAAAAACGTCCTAGGGAACGCACAAGCTCTGCTCATTGCGGCCTTCAGTCCATGACACACCGCAGCGGAGGTGTTCGATGGCTCATGGTACCATGCTGCTGCCTGGTGAGCCCCCCACCCCAGAGGGGTATGGCCATGGTGGAAGCTACCACAGCAGCACCTAGTATGACTCCACCTCCATGATCGGATGCTACAGCCCTGGGGAGAGACCTTCCTTCATCAGCCGTGCTCCTGTTCTCTCTGCCTGGCTTCTGGGGAAGGTGGTGTAACTGGCCTTGAACAACGACAGCTCCTGGGCTTCCATCCGGAGCCTGACAGGTGAGCCACAGCTAGCCTGGATCTCTGCCTCACAGCACGCTGCTGCTGCTCACCACCACCACTGTAAATCTAGAGGAGATCTATCAGATGCTCTCCTTCCCACTGAGATAATTCTCTTCACTGGCTTCAAGTGATTCCAAGAAGTTATTCTCAATTGCTGCTTTTTCTTTCCCTTTGGGAGAGGGAACAATCTTGTACTTGTGTTTATTTCCCTTTCCCTTATTTCCTTTTATTTGCAAATTCAATTTTCAGCAATGATTTCACAAGTTACAGGTATCATTGCAATATTTGCAGGATAATGAAGTAATAATCACAACACAATAAACTGATCCACCACACACCCCCAACACAAAATTTCCACAAATCCAAAACAAGGATCTTCCACACCCCTAACCTGAGCTTTTTGTTCAGAACTTACCACGTAACTGAAATTGGTTTTGCATCAAGATATCTGGCTAGCTTATAGCCTTTAAAATATCTTATTCATGTCAGGATTTCCTATGTGATAATAGAAAAAAGAAATCAAATAGGCATATGTTCATTTCTATGGTGTTCCCTTAAAAGTTTAGCTTTCATTTTAAAGGAAATCAAAACAATATTTAGTAAAGATGAAGGCATGAAACTTTTCCAAAAGCGAAAGCAGATCAGTCAGTGAAGATTAAAATTGCTTCAGTGCAGGGCTGTCATTTAAGGCAGATCGTGGTGCAGAGAAAATGCCTCTGTACAAGTTTATTTCCTCTGTCTCTGCCCACCTTCCCCTTGCAAGTTGTTACTTCATTTCTCCGAGAAGGCTGAAATCAATATAACAAGTAGAAAAGCACGCAAATAAGAGAAGTGTGTGTCAAGTGGCAGCATAAAAAGAGCAAGTGAGAATTCTGTTCCAGCGTAAAATCTCCAAAAAATCTTAGACACCATCAACGTGGATTCATTTCCATAAAAAACAAATTGGTAGCTGATGCTGATGAAGGCTGCTGTACACTTTACTGCTAATAAGTGACACCAGGGGCCTTGTTACAAAGTATTTCTAAACATAAGAAATTCTGTAATGGGGTCCCCAAGGGCCACGTCCACAAACTGTGGACCCTCTTTGTGCTGCATGTGTGCAGCCACTTGTTTCCAAGGCAACTCACCCCGAGCCTGTTAGCGGTACCAGACATTTGGTGTAGAGAAGTTAAGCGAAGCCTTCTCAATATTTTCATTCTGTGACAGGGCCAGCATATTAGGAAGCGTTGTCTTTCCTTGATTTTGGACTACAGACTCAACCTGTATTTAGATATCGCCTGTTATCGTCATCTGGAGAAATAATACAGCATGCCACAGCTGAGAGTGGTAAGGGCAGAATCCTCACTTCTTTTTATTCTTTTTAACAGCTAAAAAAACCCAACCCCCCAAAAAAAATCACCCCTTTCACAAGAAAGCAGCAGCAAGACGAGAATGAGCACAACAGGCAATGGTGTCCCGTGCCAGGACCTTAAGGTAGCAGAAGAACATCAAAGATGATCGGTTTGGTCACTCTCCCCTTTGATTCTGGTCACACTGCTGCTGCTAATTAACACCAGCCACATTTTCTAGAGTAGAGTATCAATTCTTCCCACTCATTCTGCATCAGCCTGCCCATCAGCCAGCAACTTTTCCACCACCACAAACATATTTAAAGTAAGGGGAGGGAAAATAAGTATAGACCCCCCAAAAAAAATCTCCAAACCATTAGTGATTTCCATATCAGCGGAAAAATCACTTCATTCACTTGGAAATGTTCAGGCTTTTTATAAATGCTGAGTATTTTTTTCAGTATTAACCTCCAAAGGCCAGGAAAGGTTAGAACATCAGGATTCCATAGAAAATATACATATATAAGCTAAAAGTAAAAAAATCCTGCATCATGCTACTTAGTCATTCATCCCATATGAGAAAGATCTTAACAAGAACTTCTCTCGGTAGTCCCAGGTCAAGTCTCATTGCAAAAAAGAAAGTTGTTTTTTCTGCACAAATATGCAGACTCCTTATTAGCTCACAGCTGCACATTAGTTAGCAATACACATCTCTCTTTTTAATGCTGAAGCCAAAAAAGGGATTTGGACCACAATTGCTATGCCATTGGATCTGGGTATCTTGCTCAATCCGTTCACGGCTGAAGTCAGCCAAACCCTCCGTACCTAGGTGCCTGTTTGAACTCCAGAAATCTGCCATGCTTTCGATGCAAATACGTAAAGCATCTACGACTATCTCCTCCGTTAAGTCTTTGCTTAGCACAACTGGCAATTTAAATACTAAGCTCTGAAGAAGATAAATAAAGATGCAGATAATTTTCAAGTTTTCTGCTAAGGCTTAATTAATTAGAAAAGCACTGACTTATCCCGGAGGAAAGAGGAGGAATAGCAAGGTTTTCCTAGCCTCTGGTTAGCAGTTTTTGAGGTCACACATGCTCTACTATATGCCACTGTCACAACCAAAGCGCCTCTCCCTGCCCCGTGCAGCAGAGCTTGCTAGCAACACTGACCTGGAGAGACACTTGCTCGCAGGGTCAATACACAGGGCCAGCATCTTTAAGGGAGAAATGTGAAAGGACTGCCCCCAGTTCCTCCGTGAGTGGCCTCACAGCATCACCCTCATAAGTTCAGGAAACACATTACCTACATTTCATTAAAAACAGATCCTAAGAGAGGTTATTTTCCTTTCAAGAAACCAAGCAAGAAATAAGGTTACAGGTACTAAAATACCTACAGTATATATTAAATTCACTGAAGTTTTGATTAAACATCAGCTGTGCTTCATAGTAGATGAAAAAACTCACTCATGTACAAAGAGCCTCCCCTTTTGTCTTTTCCTCACTGCAGATTTGATTTTTTTCCAGACTAGCATTTCAGATCTCTTTCAAATGGTGTGCCTCATGTAGTATGCTTATAGCCATAAACATGTCACACAGCGGAACACTTCTACCTAGGCGTCTCGTTTGTACTGCCTCTTGAGAAGCAGCTAACTTCTCCAAGGGTCACCCTATTGGGAAGCACACAAAACCTTACAGGGTGAAGCTTCTTGTATTCTCAGCAGAATGAACTAGCCTTATCCCCTGTCTCTGGGCTATAACTGATGACTTGCAACGCCACCACCTTTCCACTCAGTGCTGAAGATGCACCACACTCACGGTCCTGATTTGGAAGTTGTATTACTGAATGTGGCTTTAAGTAAGTGATGCCCCAACCTGCTGATAACTGTGCCCAAAGCACAGAGGTAGACATCTTCCTCTCTTAAAGCATATCTCCAAGTCAGTATCTGAATAGAAAACCTACAGCTAAGCCCCCAGGAGCTATCAGTACAGAGGAGAAGGAAAGGGACTACTGGAATATCAAAGTAATTCAGTAAAGCCAGCCTAAGGATCCATGTGCTCTCATCCCATGGAGACCACCAACACTAGCGTTGAACACACAAGTGTCACAGTGTATTGGTTGCCATTGCAAAGGCATCTGTTCCAGCATGGCAGCACATTTAGAAGCTATGCTTTGCGTTTCCAAGTTTCCCAAAGCCCACAGGGCTGCCAATGAACCAGCAGAGCTCCAGAAACAAATCAATGTTTGGCTCTTCTCCCAAAGATGCTTCCTAGCTGCATTATCATTGACAAGGTAACTGATGCTGTCAGAATCTGTCAGATGGTGAATTCACGCAGGTCTTTTGCCACTAATCTGCCGGGGTGTGTGTGTGTCTGTCCATAATAAGAAGAGAGGAGAAACTCTAGAATAAGCAGGTTTTTATTCTCTGGAAAATTCTTATTCCAGGGTTTCTTGCATTCCTCTGTCTTCCTAGCTTCTAAATGAAGGTCCATGAATCCTCTGGTACTGCAATATGGCTATAAACTCCCAAATTTCTTTGTGGGAATTGCCAGCTAAATAGGAGCTGGCTCCTCTTATCTCTAGTATGAAAGAAATCCTAATCTTTTTTCTTTCCTGAATAGAAATATAAAATAGCATCATGTAGCCTTATAGTTATAAGGAAACTGAACTTTAATGGCTTCAGCACTTGACATTACTCATAGTTAGAAAGGTCAACTTTTATCCATCACCTGAGGAAGATTTTCTCCGATTCCCACCAGTGATGTTGTTGAGAATTTTATGCCTTTAAAACAAAGTTTCTTTCAAAGCCAAGTGTGGTTGCTCCTGAGGTATTATGTAAAACTCCCATCTCCTGTACACACTGACGATACCAGCTGCAAAGGTGTTTGAAAACACTGTTCACGCAGCATGAAAATTCCAAACAAATGGAAAGCTCTATAGCGATACAGTACGCATGACGGTTGCTTTTGCAATTCCAGTTGACACTTAAATATTTAAAAACAACAAGGGACATATGGGTTATTTATTTTCTTTTTTACTTTAATTCCAGTTCTGAAAATAGTTTCTAACTTAGTTATTTTAAAACAGAAACGGCACCATTTTAGCACTGAACTTGTGGGCAATTCATCAGGTTGTGAATTCTAACCTGACACTTACAATACACCAAATGCTTTTTCAATGCTGATGTTGCACCATCTGCTTTGATATTGCTTCAGAATTACACTTAAAAATATGTAGCTGGAAGCAAAACGAGGTTTATAGAATTTGACTACAATCTATATCTTTCTGGGAGGGAGGATTAATCTTCAGTGCTTGAAAGCTTTTACGCTTTATAATTTTTGACAACATTTGAAAAACAGAACACAACTGGCACTGCCACAAGGATGTGAAAGTTTGTGCTTTTCAAGTCCTAAAATAGTGGTGTTCTTGCTAAAGTCTTCCAAAGAATATTTTGTGTGGTGTCACTTTTCTCCTCAAAGTCTAACTCACAGATATTGCTGGGTTCTGTTTTAATGACTCTTTCACGTGGGTATAAGACCAAAGTATTATGTAATTTTAAAATGACATGTGACAGCAAAGCAGATTTATGAAGGGTAAAGGCTGTGTTATTTTCTTACATACTGCAAAGAGCAAAATAACTCAAAACCTCAATTCTTCTGTGAGCAGACATAGCAGAAATGGAGTGGTTTCCCATTGTTACAGCTTCATATCATAGTATAAATATTGCAAATTTTACAGTTCCAGCTGAAAATTTATATGGAATAATCAAGTTGCAGAGTAGGGAGGCAGGCAGTTTTATGAGATGTACTGTAATTGTTCTGACCTATTCCTGCTACTGATGAAATAGGGGCAATAAAGTGAAAATCTCACTGTTTCTTTGTCCTCAGTCTACATATGACCTAAATGTTGCAAATCTTATGACAAAACTGAAGCTGTTTCTGCATGTTAGTTGGTTCTATTGTTGCAGGTATTTATTTGGAAACAGATTTTACTAGAACTGTTGAGTGGGAGCCTCTCCCATCTTCCTCTCAGGCATCTAGCACCGGCCTCTGTCAGAACAGGATCCAAGACCGGGTGGATCAGGAGTTTAAGCAGCACTGGAAACTTCATTCTAATTTGTCATTATTCCAAGCAAAAACGCCACTTTCAATTTTATCTTTTTGAACTTTTCTTAACTAGTGGAACATAAAATAAAGATGAAGCAGGTAAGGTGTATTATTTATATTCATGCCTTTAAAAAACATTTATAAAATACAAAAAAAAGGAAGAAAAACTTTGGAGATAGCATCTATGCTGACACACTACCCTTCATTGTAGTTTTCCTACACTTTTTTCCTGGTAAATTTTAGATGTGCAAGATGAAGAATTTTATCACTTCTCAAGAGGATTTATTCCTTAGACCAGATCTGGAAATTCCTTGATAGACGAAAGGCAGAACTGTGACTCAAAGCTTTTCAACATTTCTACAGAGGGTGCTCTACTGCTTTGAGTTTTCAAGAGACAAGGTCAGAATTCTCAGAAATCACAAGCGCTTCTTCCAGTGGGGATCCATTTGGATTTTAGTGCAATTGCAGGGAATTCACTTGAGCTTGTTAAGAGGATCATGAAGCCCAGTGTAGTTTCACATACCACTACACAAGTGGATGTACCACTTGCTCACGTGACCTCAGCCTCTCTTCATTTCCCATCTGTTGCACTTTGTCTCTCACTCCTCCAGCCTTCTTTTACCCATCTCAGTAAACAAATTTGTTTAAACAAACATCTTTGAACGCTTACTATTTTGAACATCTCAGAGGTGTCTCCATCTTACAAGACTCATTATTTGTTCTACAATTACCTCCTTAGAGTTCCTGTTTGCTGAGAAAAAAGGAAGAGCAAAATATAATAAGATTGCTGACACATTAAGACTTCTGCTTGTCATGCTTTTCCTTCCTTTTCTATTTATCTGTTTCTTTTTCAGAGCTCTTTGCAGGAACAATTTTACTATGGTCAATAACTAGGGCTCTCGGATCAGGATAGCAATAGTGATAAGATTGTTTCCAGTGTGGTTTATGCTCAACATAGATTAAAAAGCAAATTTTCCATCCATGCTTTTTATTGAAATGTGTGATGCTAATTCAAGTGGAAGCATCAAATCGTCTTTCAAAGACTAATGCTGCAGTGACAGAGGATCACTCAGCTCAATGGATTAAAAGCATTATATAAACTCCAAACTGCCCTAGGTGTGTAGGTAAGAGTTATTCTCATTTTATGAATAGGAAACTGATGTGTAAAAAGAAGATGTGGTTTACAAAGATCCCACACTACCTCAGTCACAAAGAATGCCTGGGCCTGGAAATCACCCCTCTCCCTCATCACTAAAGAGCATAGCATGACCTCACAGAAACCCGCACACAGCAAAGCTGCCGTTCTTCTGAGCCTTCCTTTTTCTTAACACTGAATATTTCCTGAGAACTGACAGTCTTAGTTCTGCACAGGAGAACTCTTTTGACTCCAGGATGACCCCGACTATCCCCAAATTATACTTTAAGTTGTGCATGTTTGTTTTCAAAACAAAGATTTTTCTGTTAATACTGCAACATGTGTGCAACTCTGGTATGTTCTGTCTTGCTCTTCAGGAAGGCCCAGAGTGGCATATTTATGTTTTCAGCAACACATCTGAAATCTATGCTAATTATTGCATCGATAAAACATTATCTGAATTGTCTTTGGCAAAGCAGAAGTAAACTGCGTAATATCCCCTCCATATACACACACAAAAAGACTAATCTGAAACATTCTATTGTTAACTGAGGGTCTTGAGTACATATTATAGCTTAAAAATAAAAATAAAACACTATTTTCTAGTGCAGGCAAAATAAATGGCACTCAATTCATCTTAAACAACATTCCTGCACACAAAGTTGGTGACATAATTAAGAAATGTATTCGAGCTATTACTAATTTAACATAGCTCATCAATACTTCTATCAGAAAGCTGTTTATGGCCAACAGTGTCACAACTGAATTTATGCACTGTAAATACAAATATATTTTATTCATAGAAAATTCTTGTGACTTCAATTATGCAATAAGTATTTATTTGGAATTCATTATTTTTTGTTTGATAACCATCATTAATTCATGTTCAACTGATTAAGCCTGCTGTAAAGCTTTAGTGAATATTATACAAGATAAAATACAGATTTGTAGAGCTCTGAGTTTTCCCTACAACCTCTAATCTGGAATCTGTGGACAATGACATTATGCTGTTTCATGACCTGAATTTTATGTTATAATAGCACTGCTAATCATGGAAATATACCACAAGTCTTTCTATTAAAAACAACGTCAATCTCTGGACAAGAAGAGAAATCTGTTGATTTAGTAGAGCTTTAGCTACTTGCTACTTCTAAACCGCACAAAGTTATTGCTCTTCTCACTGCCCTTATTCATTCCTGCAGGTGAGGTTAAGATGTAGGGTGTTTCCCCCACCTCACCCCGTTTTTCAGGCACACGAACACTTGCTTACCAAACAAACAAGCTCTTGGCACAACCGCTTTAGTCAAAAAGGGTAGTATGTTTAAGTATACACAGCAAATTTAATCTTCCTCCACATTTTCTCTTAAGCAAAGGCAGAGTGCTAAAATTTGTGTTGGAATATAAAATAAGGTTCATATGCTCCTGAACTGATTTTTCTTTTTATATTGCTTTTGCTCCAGGTTCCTGGAGCTCACTAAGAAAACAGAAGCAAAAAGAACAAATTAAAATGGCAAGTATGTGTGAGAGAAATAAAGACAACACTACTACTGTTTTCTGTAGTTTCTGTTTCACAAAGATATCTACTTTAGTTATCCAAGGAAACAAAAGTTCAGGCTAATGCATAAAACCGTTTTACTGTAGTCAACAAAAGCTGAAGAAAGAGAGACTGAATTAGTCCAAACCAAAAATGCCTACTCATAAAACCAAGGAGCTGTGTTGAGATAATTTCTGGTAAACAAGAGGAGCATGAAGCCAGAAATTAATGGACCAAAATAGCCATGCTGGAAATTAAGCCCAATTAGTGAATAAAATAATGAAAGGAATTGCTCTTTCCATCTCACTTTCTTCCTTCAATATGCTGGTTTTGAGATCTCAGTTTCACAGTGATGCTAAGAAAAAGCATTGACCAGAAGGAGCAAGTGCACCATTACAGCTGCTGTGCTGCACACCTAGGACCTGTGCATTCACTTTTGTTGCTATTTGACCATGGTTACAAAAAGGCAAAGACAGAGACTCAAATGATATAGTGCGTACACCCAGCTGAGCTCCTACGGCCAGGCTCCTCAATCCCATCCCCTGTGGTTTTTGCCACTCATCTGAAGAAAAAGCCTAACTTTGCTGGCCAGTACTGAATCTTTCGTTTTATGAACCTTTCATCAAAAAAGGCAGCTACAAATGACATCTTAAGCCTAATACTGTCCATGTTTGCCAGGTCTAAACCCACTAGTGATCACTGCTGGATTACAGGGAAGTACTAGAATCAGAAACATTTTCCTTGCTTCTGTTCCTATCGATTCTGTAAAATTACAGAGGCGCATAAGTGGCGGTAATACTTTTTTTGTGTGCACCAAAGTTACTGCAGCAATTCCATCTTTTCAGCAGCAAGCATCAGACATTTGCCTCACCACCACCTCAAAAGAAACATTCTCTGCATCTTACCCTTCATATTTGGTGTACACCTCTAGTCTGCGTGGGTTTGGAACAAATTCCATAAAAGTCTGTAGATGCATAGCAATGCCTTGGTCTGTGACTGTTCCCTTTCTGAAATACGATTAATACCAAGCCTATTCTCTATCCAAAAGTTAAGTGTCAAGAATATATAGACTGGAAACAACTTTTTTTTCCAGATTGTCACTTCCTTTGTACCAGCAGAGAGTCTTTTCTGCAGCATGTTCTGCATGTGTCTAAGGCGACCCTTTAAGAAGACAGCCAATTGAAGTTGTGGTAATGACCCCGAACACTGTGCATTTGTATCTTGAATCAGAAATAATGAAGTTAATCCTTTTTTCCATTAGGTACAGGACAGAAACAGAATGGTATAGACCTTACGTATTTATTCTTGTGGTTATGTTTTGTATTCAATTCATTTATTAAGGAATGTTATATGTATGATCAAACTTAGTGGTATAATGCTATTAATATTATGGGAATATTGAGGAGTCCTCATCAAATGGCTATAACTTTGCTGTGATACATGTTGTATAACTTCACATGGCCAGAACTGCTGCTGGTACAGACTTACTTATATGAGGAAAATTGATCTTCCTTTATTTCACTTACTGCAACCTTTCTACAAACCATCTCAAATTTTTCATTTGCATAACCATCTACTCTCCATACACTCCCAGTTTTACTTTTTAAAAGTATCACAAAAGCATTTTATTTCCTCCCTTTCCGAAACTCATTATTAACTCACCCAGAACATACTCTCAAATTATTTGTTTCCATAAAAACAAGACCTAACCACTGACTTCTGAGTTCACACAACTGCTGTAAAACTAATTTGTGAAGCTGGCTTTTGAAACCTGTAACGCCACAGACAGATACTTCATATACTTGCATGAAGAATCTAATTTGAATTTGTCAAAACCATAGCATGGTCACTTTGCTATGAGCCTGTGAAATTATATGTAGGACAAAAGACAAACTGAAATATTTAGAGCTATAATTTTTGTATTTATATTTTTAAACAGATAATGTAACTCCACATGCACAGAGAAGGATTTTGTATGGTAAAGGAAATCCATACTTCAAATATTACAGTATTAGTAATTGCTTTTGATGCTAAAATGTCTTATTCATAATAATTCTTACTGAATTCAAATATTCATTACAAGCAATATTATTAGTTTTTTAAAAATGGTTATTAGTCAGCACTACCAAAAAGCATGATCAGAAATTTGGAGTGCATCATAAAGTCAACCTTCACAATGGAAAGATGTTGCTGGTTTCCATGAAAATCAATGTAGCAAAATATACAGATTAAAGACTGAAAGAATAGTTTCCTTATCCCTTAGTAATGGCATTGGATTCTAAAATGAAACCCATTAAGTAGGAAGATCCCAAATGAATGTAAATAGGTCTCCTGTTGTCATATAGGGCTTGAACACCCTATGGTTTCTCTAAACACATTACTGGTCCCTCCCATTAAATGTTTCTTGTTGGGTTGTGGTTTTGGGGGGTTTGGTCCGTTGGTTGGTTTTGTTGGTTTGTTTGGCTTTTTTTTTTAAGAAATCCAACTGGGAAGATACCGCATCTCTCTGAAGTAAGCACTTCTTTTTAATAAAACGCCATTGCTCGCCAGTAATAATTCATTTTTCTCACACTGCTAGACAGCCCATACAGGCACTCACACATTCTCTATTCTAAAATACCAGGCAGGACAGCAGCCACAACTTTTACTCATTAAGACTTTACTTAAACTGAGGTAGCACTACAGTCATCCCAGGGAACATGATTCTTAGAAAACTGGTAACAGCACCAAGGTCTCTTCTACTGCCTTAAATCAGTTGTGTAACAAAAAGGGCTACTGTTGTTTCCATTGATATAAGTTAGTTTGCTCACTGCTTCCTGCTGCACCCTTTCTAGCTGAGGAGAGAATTTCATTGTGTTGAGAACTGAAGTGAGCAGATGGACATAACATCCCACTATAATAATACTGCTTTGCATCTCTTTGACAATATAACAGCGCTGGATATTAGTGTAATTTACTCCCACTTCAAGTCTCCTTTTCACTGACAGAACAGCACAGAGAGATCTTAATATAAGTGAAAATAAGTCCCCCATGAATTCTAGGACTAAATTATGACTTAGTGAATGCAAAATAGTGAACAAACTTTGGATGTGGATGGAAAATAACTAAAATACCATTCTGACTTGAGGGCTTTCAAAGTATTGCAAAATAAATAGGGAATATCTATTTAGTTCACACCAAGACCACAAATCATAATTTCTCTGATCTCTAGAGATGGTAGCAGCGAGGCACATGATTAATACATCATCGTATATCAATCCCACATTATGGTGTGCCTGTCGCCTGTTGCCTGTATTGCACATGAACTGTCTGGGAGGATTTCAGCCTCCTGCAGTGGCTACTTGACACCTCTCTGGCAGTACTGACTTCCACAGGGATCATTTTCAGAACAACAGAAATGGAATTAAATCCTGTATCTCGTGAGAGGTGACATCAAATGGTACTGTTAGATATTGAGAACCTCTAGGATACTTCATGATGGAAAAGATGCCAAGCTAGCAGACAGCTGAGTGCTATGTTTACCCAGTATAGCGTTACACAGATTTAGAAACGCTTGTGCTGCCTCTGCTGCTTCCAGACTGAAGTAAGCCCGCAAGAAACTTTGATAGGCCACTGATTTAGCAGAACTCTTTGTAAAGGCAGAGAAACATCCAAAAGTTGCTGCCTTCACACCCTCCAGTTCTCACACTATTTAGGAAGCAGCAGGGAGGAGGGTGTGCAAAGCAAGCCTTGCCCTGCTGAATCTGCAGAATCCATGCTGGAGGATGCAACATGCTCTGGAAATGATGTGGCTTGGGATGCAAACTCACCTGGGGCAGCCTGGAGACGGGGGATTTATTAAATTCCATTGCTAACAAGATTGTGTGTAGTACAGACTCTCATGGGATATGATTTTGCAGTCCTCACCTCACAGGCATGGCAGCATATATTTTACTAACTACTCCTAGGAGTAGTTTTATACAAATGAAGTAGGCTACACAAGCACAACACCTAATGTTTTTCCCCACACAGAGTTTACTGAACATAGGGAAGTAACTTGAGGCTTAAGACAGTTCTTCAAGGCTCCCATTTTGTCCTCTAGAGCCTTTCCTTCTGCTGCTTCTTAAAATGATGAGAAAGAACCTTCCTCTCTGATGTGACATCTGGTCTACTTCAGGCAAGCCTTGCCTACTTACTGAAAACACCTGGCTAAACCACAGTCCTTCACCTGTGTTACTGTCCCTGTCAATCTTACTTCAAAAGTGAGAGCAAAAAGAAGGCAAACTAGCATTCCTATCACGATGAGGGTTTTAGGCTAATGGAGATGTATCCTAGGCACTCATAATCAGATTTCACAACCAGACAGAATTCATGAACTAGTTTTCCAACGTGTTCATCAACTGGTATTAACTAGTTTATCAATGCAAAACTTAGCAAAGAGTTTAAAAGCATCGTGAGAACAGACCTAAATCACAGATGGCAGAAAGGTAAATGTGTGGGATGTTAAGTCAGAAGAATACAAGATAATAATCAAATTCAGTATTAAACAGCTTTATTTTGTTTCACCTCCTCCTACAATTTTCTCCTAGTTCCTCACTGTCCACCCTACCCACTAAAAAAACGGTTATAGAAAGATATAGTTTTTTCCACCAATAAATACCTTTTGCATATATAAAGGGGACAACTGAAGAACTTTAATTTGTTTATTTCCCATCTATTTTATGCAGTATTTCTACCACAGACTGTATTTTACAGGAGTGCAATGTTTTTAATGTAGTAGAGTTTCAATCCACTAAAACTTAACAATTTCAGATGCTGCATTTTCAGTTTTAGGCACATGCATCATTAAATCAGCACAAAAATTCTTCACATTGCATTTTTAACAGGATACTCAAACTATTCACAGTGAAACATTCTTAATTATGAGAATGAATCCTGCTGTCATCACTGCACTTTAAAAATGTGACATCTAATTTTATTTAAGTCTTTCCCATATTCTCTAGCAAAAAGGTTGCAGAATGTGAGCAATTATGGGCTAGGAAAGGGTGGTAAGGCAGGGGTAGTATAATAACTAATCAAAGACAGATATTTAAATTGCAGGGAACTGAGTGTCTCAGTGTCTAAGACAAATATTCTACCATTCAAACAATCAAACAGTTTAGTTTTCTGTATGTGTTCTACCAGAGTGTTTTATTAATAAATCCTCAAAAACCTCATACAGTATTTGCAGGATTTATCTCGACCTCCTTCTTTGTGTTTTTTCCCCACAATTGGAAGACCACCTAGTTCGAGCTTCTTATGGCTGATTTCTTTCTCCACTAATGTTCAGTAGCTATTGTTTTATTGCAATGTATTTAGGAGAAACAGGCAATTTTTTTAAGGTGCCAAGAGCTTCAAGCTTTGTTTGTTTATAGCTCCTCTGTGCACTACTGCATGTCTCTTGGATTCAACTGCCAATGTAAGGGATTAAGGGGCTAAGCGAGTTTGACTGGTGCAGGAATCTTTCAAATCTGTTCCTCTAGCTCAACTCTTTCACTGGCAGTTTTTATTTTACGATAACTGCCAAAAAAAAAAAATCCCTTGGTACAGCAGAAGTGACAAAACAATCACACATTTCAGGCACAATTCAATATCTAGTCACACCTCTGAAAAAAATAAAATAAAATAAAATAAAAGTTGACAAAATTATAAAGCTCGTTGGCCTGTTGGCTTGCTTTTGCTGTTTTTTTTAGTTTCAGTTCCACAACTAATCTTCAGATTGTTAGAGAGGGTTGGAGCAAATGTTTGCTGACCTGTAGCCTGCCCACAAGGCAATAATTACTCAATTAAGCTCCTGTAAGTGAAAATACCTCTTTTTTTTTCTTTAAAAAAAAAAAACAAAAAAAACAAACAAACCCAAAAAACCCCAAACCTATCCTAGAGAAATCTTGCATCAATATTTGTCAGTTACTGCCTTATTTGTTTCAGGCTACCTGAAACCTTTCCTTAGCTGCTATTGCCCATGTATCAGTGATGCTTCTGGTGTTTCATCACTAGAATTGGAAATTGTTCCTCACATGAATTACAGACAGATTTACATTTGTCTTTCTAAGGAGGGCTGAATTTTTATTGCTGATGAAAATAATTATTTAGTAACACCGGCAACCAAATTCAAGGCTAGACCCAAAAGCATCCCTGCTGATGTAACTCATTTCTGACCAGTCCTGCTATTTTGCTTCTTGTTTCCTGGGCACAGAGATTAAACTCATAATAAAAACTATAATTTTTTTTCTTCGTGCACAAAAGGACATGGGCCCCTCTTGCTCCCACTTGCCTTTTAACTCCCCATCCCCAAAGTCAAGCACAATTCTGTTCATTTCAACCTATGTACATAAGTTTTTCAAACAATTAAAAAGATACCGTGTACATGTTGCTTTTCAATAGCAAGATGAAGACAACAGTATTTATACCCATTCTCACAATCATACTTTTCTGGTTTTGTTCATTAGATTTAATTATTTCAACTAGGAACTGGTTTGGAGTTTTTATTTATGATTGGTTTTCATTTTGTTTTGGCTTTTGTTTTTTTTTTGTTGGAGTTTTTTGTTTGTTTTTTTTGCGTGGTTTTTTTTTTTTTTTTAATTGTGAACACTCCTACATCAAGGTTAATTTTTTTTACAAGAAATCAACACACACACGCACATTGTTATCTGGTAGAAGATGCTGCTACATCACAGGGTAATTGTGAGAGAGTGGGAAGCAAGAAGAAAAGAATCACCAAAATGAGAATTGTTTTGATCACACAGTTGAATACCAATACAAATACTCCTAATAACATTTGTGTACGACAGTGACAAAAGCCATAAGGGAAGACTTTGTCTCTCAGGAAAGATGCATTGAAACAAATACTGAGCAGAATTACAGACTGAGGAGCACGGAATACATGTCCTACCAATGAATGACAGAATAAAGACAAAAAAGCTGTAATTCTGATAAAGAAGTGGAGAATAAGTGGTAAGGTAATTCATGTACTTTGTCACAATGCTGGTTACAAACAAAAATAAACCCTAATTCAGTATCTGACAAAGAAAGAGGAGTAAAGAGTAAGAACAGGACAATGTTACATATGACTCTACAGCATCTGGTAACCACATTTTTAGAGAGCTGAGAAATTAGAAAGAAAGTGCAAATGCATCACAAATATGATTTCAAGGCTGAAAAAAATGTGTCTTGTTATTGACAGACAAAGACTTGATATCTTCAGCCTACCTAAAAGGGATCTCAACTGTTATGTGATTCCACCATCTGAGCAGCTTCATGGAGAGGAAATAGAGCAGCAGCAGCAAGACAGAGTAACTCAGCTGTGCGGTGAAGGGTCTCCACAGTGATGGTGGCCAACCCCTGAGAAAACAAATCGCAGCAAATCACCATTTTCTGATTCATTGACATTCCAGGCCTTTGCAAACTATATACTTATTACACAGTGTTCTCCATACAGTCACGCTAGAATGACTTTTGGGCCATGCACAGGACATTCATGACCTATGTCATACCACACAGACTGATAGAACGACTCTTTGTATATTTAAAACTTGTCAGAGTAAACATCCCATGTTTTACCTCCGTAATACATGGAAATAGCCGTAACCTAGTAAATTATGTATCTACATCTCTTCTTTACTTTTGTCTAAATATATATATTGCTCATTCAGAATCATTCCCTCTTGGCATGGGGGAAGCTTGATAGCTCTTGGCATGAAAGAACATGTGATTAACACACGTGGGCTCAGTGTTCCTCATTTGAGAATACTGGCTTCATTTGTATGGAATACAAATATGTCACATTTCCTCAATATCTGAAACAGAACATTTATATTTATGAGGATATAAACTCATTTTCTCAAGTCTCCGATATTTGTTGAAAATTAATCATCCCCTTGCGAAACACATTCACTAGAATATTCATAGGAAGCAAACATAATGAATAATCATATTCAACTTTCATAATCAAAAGTTCCCAAAGCAATTTACAGGAGATAAGTATCATTATCCCCATTTATGGACAGGGAAACTGAGGCATAATATTAACTTGCCCAACATCAAATAGCAGAATTATGTTACTCTTTAGATTTTTGGCAAACCCCTAGAATTTCTGTTCCTCTAAATGCATAAGGACAGTCAAAGAAAAAAAAAAAAGATTTAATTTTGATCAATATTAATACATTTCTGTGATCTTCAGCAAGATTTCCCTGAAGTGATTGATATTCTCCACAGTGTTCACAATGTCTATGTTCTTCAAGGCCTATTCATTTTTACCAGTTTCCTGAACGATCATACTAAAAATCTGTGAAAACCTAAAACAGGTTTCCTGACTTTTTTTGTAGCAATGTCAAGAAGTCAGAAATACTATGTGAAGCCTCTCCTCCAACATTTTTTGCCTTCATTCTAATCTAAAGCTTTTCTTGTTTACACAGTAAGATTTAATAAGGACACAAGGTCACTGTAGAGCAAAGTTTGCTTAATCTTCAATCTCTCATTTAAAAAAAAATTATGAAGAGAAAAATTCCTCCATTTAAACTTTAACTTTACAATTTCATAAGATACCATTCTTCCATTAATCATTACCATTTTAGTTAAGGCTAAAGGATTCGACCTTTAATTCTACATGGAAAAAAGAATTTGATCCTCATTTTCTGAAGGGAAGGGGACTCAGAGTTGTTCCTTAAGGAAAATGACAGCACTGAAACTGTAAAACATTGAACTGGCATTTTCTTTCTATTTATGTACCTCTACTTTCATGAAGTCAGTTCACAGCCCTACTTATACGAGCATAACTGTATATAAGCATAACTGTATATATATACATATGTATTTTCTCACTTCTTACTGCTGACTTTAATAGTTTATTTTAAAATTATATATGTCAATGTAAATATAGTTAACATAAAATAATTATATTCACAAAATATTTATTAAATTTGCTTCCCCACATAAAGAGTGAAAAATAAAATCTCTGTGCTTTGCTCAGTGATTTTAATGTGAAACTGCTGGCAAAGTTGTCAACATATTCTCAGTCTAATACATTAAGCCAGCATGTGTGGGTGTCAAATAATTGTAGACAATTTAGTGACTGAATTCCTTCAGGGTTTTAAAGTCCTACTGTAGTTTTGCTTGGATACCTTTTTTCTGGGTCATTAAGACACAGTTGTCAAAAGAATAGAAGAAACAAGCTTTTAATGTTTTATTGCTGAATAAGAGTTTGAAGGAGTTACTCTGTCTCAGTACCCAGGGTTTACAGCTGCAAACCCGCATTTTAGCTTGCATACACACACATGCACACAAAGCGGTCTGCTACGGGTGAAATTCATTTTAGAGAAAATGACACAGAGCTTTCTGGATTTTGATTGCAATTCTTACATTACTGTATTATCTGACATGATCCCCTTCATTAATGCATACACTAGTTCCTCTGCAGCAGCCAGCAGGAACTGCTCGTTGCCTAAGCTGACTGACACGCAATCCTTCAGAAGCTCGTCGAACTACACACACGCAGCGAATCATACTGTGCTATTACTCCCAGTTACGCTGCTCTGAGGCCAAATCTGCTCAACATACACAAAGCATGGAGAAACACGATTAGCAAGGAACACAAAGGGCAGGAAAGAAGGGCTTCTGTAGGTACCATAGTGGCAAAAGGAAAACCAAGGAAAATATGGGGCCACTGCTCAATGAGGTGAAGGATGTGACCGTAAGGGACTTATGGAGGAAGGACTCGCTGAGGATTAATGCCTCAGTCTTAAATGGTAAGGTCTGCTCACATGCCTCCTGGGTGGCAGACTGGGGAAGTGAAGTACTACCCGTAACAGAGGAAGACAGAGTTACCTCTGAGCAAACTAGACATACACAAGCCCAAGCAATGAGACAGGACACGCCTGAGGCCTCGGGGACAAGGTAGACATTGCCAAACCAGACTCAGGCTGGTGGAGAGCTGCCAGCGCAGGCAGCAGCAGCTCCACACGATGTACAAGGAGAGGCTGAGGCTGGAGAAGGCAGGCAAGGCTCAGGGGGACGGGAGCAGGCAGGTGATCTGCTGCTCTCTAGATCTGCTACTGGGAGGTGTAGAGATGACAGAGCCATGCTGAAGTGAGCAGAAAAGAAGAATCTCTACCCTTGGCGATATTCCAAACTCAAGTGTGCAAGGCCACAAGAAACCTGATCCAACTTACAAAAAACATAATTATAATTTGTTGATTTTAATCAACACGATTATTGTTTCAACATCAACATATAACTTCACAGAACATAACATCAACACAATTATAATCTACTGATTGTAATCATCAACATGATTATAATTTCAACATCAACATACAACATAACATATAACATCAACATAATTAGAATTGGTAGACCGTAGTCAAGTTTTTCTCTCCATATGGCTGTTGCTATTAATATTTTCAAAGAAAGAATCTTTAGTACTTTTCCTACTTTGCATAAAATTTAAAGGCTAGAGGTCATATTCTAACTCTGCCATTCATTTAAGCTTATTCCCTGAACTCCTTACCTTTAGGGACACATATCTGTGTTCAAGCTATACTGAACTTGGTTGAAGAGAAATGAGAGAGAAGATGAGGAAAGCACAGAAGATAGCAATAAAAGACACTCAGAAAAATCAAATAATGGAAACTAATGCAATTTCAAAATGTTCCATATCTAGCCAAACTGCCACAAAACTTCACATTCTGTAATATTCTGCACATTAGAGCAAGTATCAACAAACCTGTGGAAAAATCCCACAGGCTTAAACCAGTTGTAGATGAAGTGGAAATATAGAAACACCTCGATGGAGGAAACAGTCTGGAAGGCTGAGTGAGAAATGAGAAGTCAGTCTACTGCAAATTTACTATATGATTGTGAAGCAAATAAAAGGTTAGGAGAATCTTGGGTGGTTTAGAAAGGAAAAGGAAGTCAAGGTGCTGAGAACAACTTCTCTGTGCTTCTGGGAGTTATGTATCAATTTTTGACAGTTCAGTACAGTAACACAGGCGCACTTGACAGACTTATTCTTTTCTGCAAGACTGAATGAAGAAAATTCCAGGCAATTGCAATAAAACACTTATTTCATCCTATCAAAATGAACAGAAGTGTTTGTTGAAACCCTAGCAACAGACAGATAGCTAAAAGATAGCACCAAAACATGCAAACAATGGAAAGGGGGAAAAGGTTGAAATGCTATTTATACTTTCATCTGATGTTGAACTGAAGCAACATGTGATAAATTTATGTAAACCCTACCATGACCCTTACTTTATTCACCGTATAGGGGTTGTTACAGTATTGTCACTATTATACGTTCCAGTGCGGTGTGGTGGGACCGGACAGGACATGGACATCACCACATTCAGTCACAGAGTTGTGTTTGCCTTGGGTTTTTTATCAAGATTACACAGAACTAGCTAAGACTAAACCCTAAACCCAGCCAGGTGGCTGACCACTTCCTGGTAGAATCAAGCCCATAGGCTTTCATAAACTGCATGTAAAGCTTAATGTCTTTTTTTTTTTTTCTTTTTCTTTTTTCCTTTTTTTTTTCCCTCCATTTCTCACTTTTTCCTTCCAGAAAACAGACTCCAGAGTTTTTCCATCCTGAAAAAGTCTGTGAACAGTGAAGAGCAACAGGATATAGAAGAAAGTCTACCAGAGTGCACCCGACATAATTTCAAGAGGGAGCTGCCCCAGGGTACAAAAGGAGCCAGAATGACCATAGACCATCAATTCTAATGTGTTCTGCTGAGCATGCAAAGCAAGAAGGGCTAGGGGGTTAATTAAGAATATTTGGTTTGAATAATGTGAAGAACCAACCCGACTATGGGATTAATTAGACTACAGAACAAATACTTTCCCCAAAGGAAGAGGTGGAATTTCCATTCTTTCAAACATTATGACAAGACTAAATGAAACTAAGGAGAATTCACAGCAGAATAACCACTTCATTACTTGGTAAAGTGGTATAGTAGACATTTAGTAGGCATATTCCAATTTTAAGTTGTCAAAAAATGAAATGTGCATATTGAAAGAGGAGGACTACTTGGTCCTATAGCCAGAGGTTGGGCAAAAGAATACACAACTTCTGCAAAACAAAAAGGAACAGCAACAGTAACAAGATAGTGTAGCTGAAGATGCATCACTGGACACAAGCATGGTATCTTGCTAAATCTCTAATGCATTGGAAGGACTCACAAAATCGGTGTCTAACACCTTCCAACTTGCTGCCAGGTGGAGGTGGGAATCTTCTCCCACAGCCTCCAGCAAAAAGCCCTATTACCTTATGCATTTTTATCAGGTGTGAATAGATTTCTTGCCTTAAAAAATGGTGGCAAAAAGTATCTCCTGTACACAGTCTGATAAGGTAGCATTGATCCTGGTCTCTTTCTGTGATTTTCTGAATAAAGAAATGAAGAGAGCACTACTGATTTCCTCTGCTATACTTCCCAAATGTGAATCTGCTGCTGGTTTTCTGTCCAAATAAAACCCGCTCTTGTTTAACCTGCAACCTATTTTGCTTGCATCTTTTTTATTAAATATCAGTTCCTTTCTCTTCGCCCTTTTAAGCCTTGAAATCCACCTCTGCAATGCAGCACCTTCTTTACTTAGCACAATGATCATATTCAGTTCCTCTGCAGCTGAATCCCTTAAAAATCCACCATCTATCAAGTGAAACCCAAAATTTTATCCTGTTTTCCATGGCAAAACCTTCCTCTATGTTTATTATATTTTATGTTCAATAAAGCCCAACTGTTTCAAGAAGCCTATAAACTAAGTGGCTTATAAACACTGTGCAATTTTGAAGATGCATGCCTTATTCAAAGAAACCCTTGCAAATCTTATCATTGCTTACCATTTATATTGCAACCGTACTTTGAGATTTGAAGCAAGTCAGACCATACTGAAACATTACAGAGGCAATTTTCTTAAACAGATGTCAGTGTGATACTCCTGCTCTTAACTGAACTTGATTAAGTCTCAAGCTTCTTCCAACCTTCTGATTATTTTGCCATCTAACTAATAATGCAAATTTAAAAAAACCCCAACATATACATGAAAACTGTTGCCCCTTCTATCAAAGAAAAGGGCCATCAAATTTTCTGCAGAGAGGGGAAAAGAAAGGAAGTACTTGGAACAGCTTGCTATAAACTTATTTTTGCTACCAAAGAAATTTATTTTTATGGATAAGAATTTCAGTTACTAACCCAAAATATATGTGCCTTACAAACCACGACTCATATTAGAAGGATTTGTAAAAAAACAGTATACTTGTCACACTGATGTGCTTAGTAAATGCAAGCCTCCTGTATATGTGTACAGTATTGTGGAAGAGAGGAATTGCTAAACAAATTACTGCATTTGACTACCCAGCAGGGTAATAACCATAGCAACATCTCATAGAAGAGGAGGAAGGTTGAGAAATTGTAGCTCTGGGATTAGATATTTGTAGACTCCATTTTGAAGAGAAAATCTTTATTTAATTAAATGTTTATTTAATTTTGGAGGGAAAAAAATCTTGTGTGTCTACAATAGATTAGAAAATTTGTATAGAAAGGTATGTAAACTTGCAGAAATTATACAATGCTAATGCCATATTTTACAGCACTACTAAAAAAATAAAAATTAGGTACATTATGAGAGTAGCTGTATAGATATTAATCAAGCATATAAAAGGATGAAGTGAATATACAAAGGTTACACAATTCAGTGTTCAATATGCGGCTCCTTCTGGGACTCATCGTGATGCAACATATGCATTTAATAATACAGATATGAGGACAGTCTAGCTCATTTTGTATGTCTTGGCTTAGAAGTCAGTTATGCCCTTTGCAATTCATTCAGTAAGCTGCTGGCCAGGTTAAAAGGTAAGTTCAGAATCACATGGACAGACTGTAAAAGTCTTGGAGTTGAGGTTTGTTTGGGTTTTAGAAGTACCTATAAGTCTGCCAATTTACATGAAATTCTTCAGCTTTTTGACTAAGAGACCTTCCTGAATATTTCATTCCAAAGATATGGAAACCTTTCCAATGTCAATTTAACTTAAAAGGCAAAAATGTGACAAAACCAAATAAATCATATTTAGGTTGTGACGCTCAGAACCATAGAATGTTGGGAGGGATTTCCAGAGGTCTCTAGTCCAAATCCACATGGAGAACAAGTGCAGTTAAAGAAGGTTACCAAGGGTTGTGTCCAGTGAAGTCTTGAACGTCTCCAGGAATGGGCATCCTCTCTGGGCCTCATTCCAATAATTTACCACTCTTGCAGTGAAAATATTTATGTTGAGTCGGAATTTGCCATATTTGAATCTGTGGCCTCTTGACCTATTGCTGCATACCTCTGAGACAAGTTCAACTCCATCAGGACTCTGCACCACACTTTAGGCAGTGTTGGGTGCACCGTACGATGCACCCACAGCCACCTTGATGGCCCTCCCTTAGACTCCCATATCCATCAATGTCTGCTTTATACCAGAGTCCCAAACCCACACAAAGTGCTCCAGGACTGCCATCTAGGTTTGAATCTCTGGTAAGTTTATGTCAAGTTAAAGGTTATTTGAACTTACGATTGACTCAAATCCATCTCTAGTGAAAATGAACATTAAATCATGGGATTTTTTCAAAATTTAAAGGAAGGTTTTGTTCAGACTGTGTTTGAATTAGAGCCCATATTTTACCACAGGAGAATGTGAATCCATACTTTCCATGCTATTTCCTTTAAAGCTTCCCTTCTATAAAAAGATAAATTATTTTAAAAGACTGTATTTAAAGAACTGGAGGGACAACATCAAGGGAGGTAAATTCTTCCTTTTCCGTTTTATTTATGTTGCTGGCTGGGCTCTGTAATAAGACTGCTTTATAGAGTACCGTCACAATACAGAAAAAGTCTCCTTGAATCCTCTGAGAGTAAGCTGATCCTTACAGAGAACAGAGATTATCCAGCTCTTTCAGAAAAGCAGAAACACTTAACAAAGGCTTGTTCAACTGGAAAGTATTGTAACAATCTAATTCAACTAATTTTCAAAGTATGGATGATTCTAGTAAAACAACTCTTCCTCAGACTCCTTACAACATTGAATGAGAGTATCGGCATTTCAGTTTGCATCAGGATCTCACTTTTGAAGCAAGCGTCCCAGCTGCCCATAAATCCCTGCTCACACAGAAGAGCAGTTTCAGACTTCCAGGACTATACTTCATCCAGGTGAGATTCCAGTAAAAGACAAGCTCTGTGACAGCTCCCAGTGTAGCTCACCTGCTCATGAGCATGAAGTCCATAGCCAGACCAAAACTAGCCTGAATTAGAATCCCAAAAATAATTAGTTTGGTTGTCAGGTCCTCACCGCCAATTGCTTTTCCATGGAACGTTGCTATTCTTGGTCCTTAATACAGTCTGACCACCCTTCTTTGTCTGGTCACACTAGAATAACATAGCAGAATTCTTATGGTGGTTGGCAATTTGTGAACCTTGGGAGGTGCAGCTTATGTTGGCGCATAAGAATAATTAATACGTGTGACTTCAGTGTCCTAAAATGTGGCAAGTTAGTTTCTACTCACATTAAGGATGCATTTTTGAATGTAGTTACTTTTTGTTTCATTTTCTTTTAAATTTCATCATGTTATTAAGGGTATCCAAGCTAAAGGAGATGGCACTACCGTATTTCTGGCATTTACACCTTTAGCATATAGCATGCGCTAAGTTGCTTATTCTTTGAAACTAGAATAAGTTACTGCCAATAGAAGGATTCAGTGCAGTGTGCTGAGTACATTGCAAGTTTAGTTTAATGCATCTTGCTAAATCTATCCTTGCCACAAACAAGTATAAGAAATAAAGTTCTTATTGTGAATGCTATATGTATTTTTCAAAGCACTAAAATCTATACTCAAAGTATGTTAAATAAAGCACAAAGTTATACGGCAACAGTGGACAAAAATATCAGAGCATTTACCAAAAGTTATTAACTTATTTGACACAGATGTTTTATTGATATTTTATGCTTATAAAGCTACTCTAGGTGGTGCATTGCTGTTACAGCTGATCTTCCCAGTTATACTCAGTGATCATTTTCAGATGCTTATAATCTTGTTCAGTGTGAAAGGTGTAGTAGGCATCTAAAATATGCATAAAATCCATTTTTGCCATGTTTCTTGATGCACATAGCATGTTAGGAAAAAACAGAAAATTCATTGATCTTAATATTATACAGTACATTGTGTGCAGAAAAAAACCATGCTAGATCTTGTGAAATTAAAAGAAGAGATAAGTTTCAATTTTTTAGTGCAGAGAAGATGGAGGGGGGGGTGGGGGGGGGCGGGAATTGCATGTCATTTTCCCTTCTCCCTATTTGAAGCAGTAAAGTCTCTGAAGTGCCTGGCATACCTAGCAAACTCACTGAGTTTGCTAATTATATTTACTACACGCAAGTGATTCAGAAAAGGATGCCCAACTTAGTCCTTTCTGGAATTCTGCATCATTGAAATAACTACATACTCCTTTGCAGATGCAGGCAAGAAATAAAAAAAGGAAGAGCAAATAGGCAAGCTCCACCAGAGACCTTTTTGAATTATATTTCATTCGACAAATACATTTAATATGTAGTTCACATAAAGTACTGAAAAGTACCCTATACTCCTGTGACAAATCTTCAGCTTTTATGGACAACACCTACTGTGTTCTCCTAAAACCGAAAAACTACAAGTAATGGCCAAAGTTGGTGTGTCCTCAGCAGCCTTTCAGTAGTCATTTTGCCAGCTCATTTACCCATCTAATTTAACATTGTCTTAAAAAAACTTCAATGAGAAAGGGAATGGGATTGTTCCAAGGCAAGAAAATTTAAATTATGCGCTTATAAATGGAAAACCAGTGAAAGGTTTCTTAAAGTGAAAACATCAGTCCTGCTTTTTTACATCCTGGCTTTTCAGAAAATATTTCTCTGTAACACAGGATATTAACTACTAGTAGATAATCTGATGTTGGGCCATAGGTTGCAGCAGTAAACACAAGAATACCTTAAAAAAACCCAACATTAAACCATGTGTAGATCAATAATATAATTCTCAGTCACGCTATTTTTCTAATAGACATGGATATTATTTTAATATTTCCCTTCATCTTTCTTTTGCAGACAGTTTCCTCCATAATATAAAGCCAACTCAATAGTGTCCTCAGAAAACTCATGTTCCACAGCCAAAGAGGGAAAACATACCCCAATGAAACATTAAAAGCTACTAGGAAGGGGGGAAAAAAAAAGAATCTCCCGAGAAACACAATGTAAACTCCTATATGTTTTTACTTTGATGATACAAACAGATCACAGTATTTAAGCTGTCACATCGCATGCATTGTCTAAATTCGCCTGCAAGATTCAACCCTCCCAAACCCTTATCCATTTCTTCAGAAATCACTTAGCTTGCACATTTTCCTGAAGCCCCAACAGGTCTCTAGTTGTCTGTGATAGAGGAAATTAGTTTCTCAGTGTCATCGCACTGTAGTGACAATAACTATTTAGCTATTTAGCTGCGTCAGCACGAGTTAACAGTTGACAATCATGTTGAAACAAAAGAGAGCATATGACGAAATAAAACCAAAGTCTTCATGAAAGCAGAATTCAATAGGCTTTGAATAAGCTTAAAGAATTGCCAGACCTCCAGCAGGCAGATCTCCAATGGGCAAATTTTACACTTAAAGAGAGAAAAATATAAAGATTAAAGAGAACCAGGAGTTCCTTTCCTAAAAAGGACCATTAAAGACAGGTTATCTGAGCGTGCAGGCGAAACAGACCATCATCAACATGTCACTGCCCTAAGCACAAATTTAGTTATTGACTTCAAAGGCCAGAAATTAGAAAATGTTTCTAAATACCAAGGACAAGTAGGAAAGAATAGCATACACAAAAGCGTAAAACTCAAGAGCACACAAACACAACTAGCAGGGGTTGTAAAGTTAACTGTAATAATTCTAAAAGGGTGTTAGTAATAAGAGAGAGACATACACAAAGAAAGAAAGAAAAAAGCTACTGATCTGCCGCTGGATGGAGAAGAGAAGCAAGAAAGAGGAAAATGGGGAAGGCCAAAAAGTTTAATGTCTTTTTTTGCTTCAGCCTGCACTAGTGACATTATTGCAGGCAGGTTGCCAGTACAGTAAATACCAATGAATCAGGGAAAAATAGAATCTCTCTAAAATATAGAAAGAACAATCTAGGAGTATTTAGATAAATTAAAAATTTTCAAAACAGCTCAGGTGGATCGAGTTCATTAGAGATCTAACTGAGGCAATGTAAAAATTAATTATAATTTATAATTCATTACAACACTGAGGTATTGGACAGAAGGAAAAGGGAAACGTTGTGCCTATCTGCATTTTAAAAACAGGAGGTGGCACTAAGGGTCAGGCAGTTACAGAGGAGTCTGATTACTTTCCAGGGGAAATATTGAGACAAATAATTGAACTAGTTGTAAACTTCCAGATGATCAGAAACAGTCAGAACAGATTTGGTAAAAAGTAGTCACCAGAAACACATTTAATTTCTTTCTATAATAAGGTAACAGGCAGATGAAAAACAAGAAGAAAAAAAAAGAAAATATAGAGAGATGGATGTTAAACATTCTGATACTTGTAAGCTTGTTGACAGACTCTTATGGGAAAGCCTGGGGGAAAAAAAAAAAAAAGAAAAAAAAGAGAGAAAACCAAACCAAGCCACAAAAGAACAGCTTCCAAACAAAAAGCCCTCTGAACTAGATGAATCTAATACTGATGCAGTACTAATACAGGATATAAAACAATTTTCTACACGTGTTAGTTATCCACCATTAGAGAGGAAGCATTGTCAGGTTCCCTCGCTGTCTGCACTGGTTCAATGCTTTCAGTAACAGGATTATAAAGAGTACACATTTTCCTGTGAAGATGATACAGGAGCACAGGAAGATCTACAAGAACACAAAAGCAGTCCAAATAAAACAAAGTCGCCCCCAAATTTCCCCAGAAAACTATGACTAATTGAGAAAGAAATCTAAAGAAGTGAAGGCAATTCAAAAGGAACAAAGAAATTTAGAGGCACAAAGAAAATACAGTGAACAAGCAGCTAACTAGGACTCCTGAAGACTTGATCAGAAGGTTATAGCAGATCATAAGTTGTTTATGACCCAGTAAATGTCATGCCCTTACAAGAAAGGGAAGAGTTTCCTGGGAGGCATAAGAGTATGCTATGTTCCAGAAATAACTGTTCATCCACCTATCACCCGAAATATTGCATCTGGTTTGGTCAGCACTGTTTAAGAAAAAGTTGAAGAATTTGAAAAAAAATTAAAATGGAATGATCAAAGGTCTTCAATTTGTCCTACAAGAGCAGCTTCAATAAACTGTTGATGCCTAGCCTACAGAAAAAGCAGAGGCTGAGGAGATTTGATAACAGTTTTAATGTACTAAAAGGAAAGAATCAGTTCACCCGT
Organism: Falco cherrug; assembly: GCF_023634085.1. Classification (NCBI taxonomy): domain Eukaryota; kingdom Metazoa; phylum Chordata; class Aves; order Falconiformes; family Falconidae; genus Falco; species Falco cherrug. The sequence continues at coordinate 41,164,425 of NC_073700.1, read as the reverse complement.
TTTACTTAGGATACCACAAGAATTAGTGAGCTTAACTTACAGCTAAGGAGATTTAGGTTAGATATTAGGAAAATCTTTCTAATTGCAAGAATACTTAAGCTCAAGGACAGATTTCCCTGAGGATGCTGCAAAGACTTCATAACTGGAGATCTTTGAGAGCAGTTATGTACTCATCTGCCAGTGATGAAAAAAGTACAGTGGATCCTGCTTTGAAGCAGGATGACAGCCAAGATGACCAAGATCTCTACCTGCTCTTCTTCCTTTAAAATAGAAAATTGGCTTCCTAGAGTGGGATCTCAAATGGATGGACTCCCAATGTGGGAGATAAGTTTAATTTGATGCATAAATTTCAATTACCTACAGTGAAGGAAATAAGTCCTAACACTTCAATTTTTGCTGTGGGAAAGATGAGACACCCGGGAAATTTAAAACAAATGGAAGAATATAATTTCCTAGTAGTTAGTTAAAGGCATTAAATAAGAGGTCTTCCTACTTTGCCTAAACTGTTTTCACACTTGTAGTGGCATAATGTTTGGTGTAGTCTCTATCGTCACATTTTTAAGAGCCCATTATTGTCAAAAATTTGAATTTCAGAGAGAAGAACTCTTTTATTTCTTGTAATATTTTCACATGACCTTTCCCCTCTGTATCACTTATCTGGTTACCAAATACATCATACATATAGCACAGTCCCAAAAGGGAATTTACAAACCTGCTGCTTTTTCTTTTCATTGCGTAAAATTTGTGCTGAGTATAAAGTGTTTGGCATCATCTTAGCTGTGCTGATTTGACTTTTTTAAAAATCAACTTGTATATTTCCAAGCTGTGTTTTGTTAGGAAGTTGCAAATAGCCGGGGGGGGGGGGAACAACAAACACTCAACAAAAAAAACCCAAACAAAACAAAACAAACAAAATCACACCAAAACAAAAACCCAGCTGCTTTCCCTCCCCAAAACCCTAAAGCTTCTATCAAGAAAATATTGGAAAATGTTTGAAGCATTCCTTACCCATTTTCAGTCTATAAATTCACTGGACCACCTTCTAGAAATTCCTCCTGGCTGAGGAGTATATCCTTTTTGTTATAACAACCTCCATTCTGATCTACATTAGCCCAGAAGATTTCAACTGCCTCAGTGGTCCTTAAGTTGAAATTTGGTAAAAAGGTACCTAGAGCATCAGACATTGACTGACAGCAAATGTGTTACTGTTGGGTAGGTATAGAGATGTAACCTCCAGTGGCATGCATCATCTAAACTGGTTTTAAACTCTGCTTCCTTTAGGAGAAATTACAATAATTGAGGGCATACAAAGCTGCACCTGGTCTTCTAACTGAAGGTAAGCAATCAGCCTTTATAAAAATCTAACCTAAGTCCTTCATAAGACAGGGATGAAACTTAAACTGAATATTCTTTTGATGCTAGGAAAAGCTCTGACACCACAGAAAATCTATTTTGACAACTGTAGGAGTTAAACTCTAATTTCAGATGCGTGGCTGTCAAAGAAAAAAACCCACTGTTTCTATGCCTACAGAGATTAGAATCTGGCAGATGATCTAAAAACCCAGCTAAATATTCTTTTTATAGAGTCACCTCCTGGTCCCCTTATTCACATAAAGAGTCTTGCAGCATTCAAGAACAATAAGGGGGATTTGGCTCATCTTGCTTTTCTGTTCAATAACATGCTGTAAGATAAAATCAATACAGACAACCGCATATTAAACTGAAGGTCACTCATATGGCAGGTAACTACTTACACTACAACGTCTCCTGTTTATACACATCTCTGCTGTTAAGAATGACCAGCTACTGGCAATTTTTGAGTGTCATTTTCCAGGTCTGTCTTGAGGTATGGCAACGGGCAGCAGAGCAGCCCCCTACGACAGAGCTTGCCCTTTGCACAGAACAGTTTCTCATCTTCAAACACCAGCGATTTCTTCTGCTTTATGCTGTTATACTGCTTTGATGAGCAAGTTTTCCACCATTAGTCTCTTGCTACAGGTCAAAAAAACCCTTTCCAAGATACACAGAAATACAAGGCACAAATTCTGAATAGAGGAAGGAATTATTTCTCAGGGTTGTCTAGGCTGTAATCGCAGCACAGTGGCTACACAAAACTGGCTGAAAAGGTATTTATTTCCAAACATATTAGTCACCTAAGTTTTTACACCAGAAAATTTCATCCTGAAGTTTGGAAGTTTCAGAAAGATTAATTCATTTCCAGAAGTGCTAAGTGTTCCCAGGCTTAACTGAAGCTCAACTACTTTTTCTGCTAAAGACTATAAGCTAATTAATCCAGTAATGAAAATACTTCCTTATGAATAACCCAATTTGTTTTGAAATTTTATCTTTTCAAGGCATTTCTTATTGAGTATCCCAAAAAAAAAAAAAAGCAGCACAAAATTACACGTTTTTCAAAATTTTGGCTTAAGTATCACCTGAAGTTTGATGAACACTGCACTAGCCTTTCAGTCTACTTAAAGCTGCTAAAGAATTCAACAAGAAGGTTTAAATAAGAAAAAATATGATTCTGAATACTAATGGTGAAATAAAATGGTTTCTCATATATGCAACCTTAGTTGAGTAAAATGTATGTCAAAGTAGAGACACCTACAGTATGATTCATAATGCATATAGGTGATTAAAAAAAAGTTACTTATACTAAAGAAGGTGTCACCCTCCACTGTCAGCATTAAAACATGGAGCCAGCAGGAATGGGACTCAACTGTTACCTAATCTCACTGTCTGCACAAAGACACTGTGATATTAGTACCTCTGTTCTACATTTTCAGGTTTTCATCAAACAATTTAAAAGTAGATCTATTAAAAAAAAAGTCAAAAAGCCACACACAAAAAACACCCCCAAAAAACCTCCACCAAAGCAAACCACAAACAAACAAAAACTCACTTCCCCTCCCCCCCCCCTCCCCCCCCCCCCCCAGGAGATAACTATAGATATGGGCTGATAAGCAGCTGGTTTAACAAGTCTCTTTCTGTTAAGATTTTTTAGGCCGCTTAAAAAGGGACTCTATTCTATAACCCTTTTCTCTATATTTATACAAAAAACCAAGAGGAATTTAAAAAAAATTGATACCATTTGATACACATTTCAAAATACAGTGTGGGTTATGAAACCTTCCAGCTCTAGAATGTAAAAAAATCTGAACTAAATTGTGTTTACCCTTTCCAAATAAAATCAGTCACTTGTGGAGGTTGAAACTGGTAGGCTGTACTATACATACATTTTTAGTTATTCTACACTTCTTTGTTTTTCCAGGTAGTTACTGACATTGAGTCTTTTTTTTTTTTAACTGACACTATAGCAATAGCTATTTTTATCTCTCATTCTAGAGACAGAATTCAAACATCTCATTGTTTGTGACACTACATGGCACCCTTCATAAAAATAATTAAGTTGGTCAAGGAACTAAGTCAGCCAAGACTTTGACATGGTGCAGACATGATGCTGTTAGATGAAACTGTTCCTTACATGACAGCCTGCCTTTAACAGCATCCCACTGTAGGAAAGCATCACACGTTAGTAAAAGGAATTCAGGGGGATTTTAAGTGTGCTAGCATTTAGGTTCTGATCCAAACAGATGAGAATCATTCTTACTTGCATCTTCGCAGTCGCGTGGTACATGTGCACCATCTTCACTAAGAGAGCACGTCAAGGATTGCAACAGATTCTACGTCAGTGTTTCACAATCTTTCTGGATTTTGTGTGACTTGAGCATTGTTGTATTTATAACTGCCTCTTTAGACATTAGCACATACAGTGACAACACACCAAATGTTGGCGTTAGAGGGGGACATGCCAAAGCCAACACAGGAACAAAGCACAGAGTAATTGTCACACCCTGGCACTGGGATGCCTGGTGGGAAAGGACAATCAACTCATGTCCAGAGCAGTAGGAGAGGATGCTAGTTCCTGTTTTAATTTCCTGTTATACTGTTTTCTCCAGTTGTAAGTGAAAACATATATAAAAGTATATTTATTTGATCAGAGTTCTCAGCCACACACTAACTTCCTATCTCCTTTCCCAGCCTAATAGCTCTGGGTACATAGTGTAAGAGGAGCAGCACTTGCATATGTAAAAAGACCGAGTATAATCCTGAAGACCCACGACTGCTGCAGAGAAGTAGCACAGCTTTTGGCAATCTCTGCATCATCTAACAGCTAAGTTCAAGTTTCAGCATGCAATACCCATATGCCCACAGCTTTTCAAGATGTCTGTAAGCTCCGCTTCTGTCTTTGACTCCAGCTGCTCTGGAGCAGACTGCTTCTGCCACCTCTCTATGAAAGAGGGACTGTGTGGCTGTTTGGCTCCAAGGCTAGCCATGACTCCACTTGACCCCTGCTCTTCTCTTTGGGACTTATTTAGGGACATATATGACACTACTGAAAGCAAATATTTACTCTGCAAAGCATTCCTGAACCCATTTGCTTTGCCTTAAAATAATTACATGCATCCTGATCCGTATACTGCCTTCTCCTCAACTTCTACATCACATTTGGGTTTTTCCTCATTGTTTAGGAAGAGTTCTAGAAAGTCTTTCAGAAGTCTTATCCTTTTAAGGAGCTCGTCTATCCCAAACTATCATGCACATTTCTTTAACTTTGGCTATTTTTCCCAGAAACACCCCTCTCCCTCCAGAACAATACGCCTTTAGATGCACCAGACAGAAGCCAGTGGATTCCATTCACACTAATTATTTCCAATGACATGGCAAAGTTACCAAACCAAAGTCCCACATATACAGATTCCCCAAATCATTACTAGTCAAATTAAATCCATACTTCCTTCTCTCGCCCTTTGCTCAGCCATAGCTTTTGATTCAACACTTGCTCAGCACTTGCAGGTTTTATTCTCTCATGCGTCAGCAACTCTCTACACCTGCAACACATCTGAGTAAGGTATCAGGAGCAAGAGCAAGTGTGGATGAAAGAGCAGTCCCTCCTCCAGTTCCTGCTGCTGCTACTTTGCCTCATCTCAGATTTGTACAAAATATTGCCTCCAGCTTCTATACAGCACATAGCCAGCATCTGCACATTTCAGTCCCTTTTTATTCTTACTTTTTTCCCCTCTCTCTCTCTTTCTCTCCTTTTAAGCAGCTGTGTTTTTGGAGTTTCCCTGGGGAAAATCTTAAACTTGAAAAGGCTTCTTAATAACCTTGCTCAGCCCTGCACACAGGAAATTAAGCCATTCTGCACATTCAGCAGTTACCACTCTGTTCTGCAACCCAAAGTTCTCGTACATGCATACAGTTTGCAGCCATTTGGGGATTGACTCCTTCACCTTAGAGAAGTGTAGGTGAATTTTCATTTCTGTGTGTGAACTCTGCCTAGAGACGTGGGTAACAGTTGATATATTGAATACAAACAGCTCTAATATATCTGAGCCTCTTTGCATGGCTGCCAAAGAGATCTGTCAGACAAACGAAACTCATACCAAGTGAAAACATAATTAAGGGCCTTTGACTCTCAGATTATTCTCCTCTTGATTAAGTATAATGAATGTCCCCTCCCCTTAAAAAAAAAAAAAAAAAAAGCTGCTTAGCCTTCCCCACACCCTCCCCCTCTTCTACTGCACTGTGGTTTAGGGAATTCATTCATTAACCCCTCTTAGATGTTTTCCTTCTAGTCTAAGGGGCTGATACTTAGGGACCCAACCCTCTTTTATTTACATATCAAGACTGAGAAACTGGCTCTCTAATTTGGCTATATCCCAGGCAGTCAGTCTGCAAAAAGCACAGTCAAATTGCTCAGCTGCTCTGCCAGTTTGGGAAGCATGGTGCCTGGCACTGAACGTGGTGCTCACAATATTCCTGACCAGTCTGTCCAAAGATCTTGCAGAAGGCTTGGACCAAATATTTTTCTTCCTCTATATTAAGACAAAGACCAATGCTGATGTGTTTGCTCTCCCGTTTAAATTCATGCTTCCTTGCAGAAGTACTACTGCAGATAAAGAACTACGCTTCTTTCCTGACAGTGTACAAGAAACATCTACAAATGCTGACATATCCCACATGTGTTACCAGACACATTTTTTGGCTTCAAAAAGACACATACCAGGTACAGAAAAAGCCTTTGCTTCCCCAAATTCTTGACTCACACACCCATCCCTCACTTTGCTACTCTAAATCTCTGCACGCACTGCCACAGAGCCATCTTTCCCAGCTTCCAAAATGCCTGTGTTAAAATAACATCTCTGCGTTGACATTTGGAAGTGCAGCAAGCTGTGCCCCTCTGAAGTCACCCATCCTTCCACTTCCCTCCCATGAATGACTGAGTGACCCTTTTAAAACATGAGCATAAGAAGACCGAGTGAGGTGCACCCAGGGTATTTGTTGATCACACTGTACAGAGCACATAAAATTCCAAAGGCTAGCTTAACTCCACAGGTTTCATTGAGGTTTCTATTAGTTGCAGCAGGCCACTGAAACCCCCTGCCTAAATTATTACCCATTGACAACAACTTCTAAACAAAAATCATACAGTTCTTTTAACCCTCCTCTCTACCTCCTACACCTCCCTTCGAAGCCAGAGTGGGAAGCACCGGGTAAGAAGGCTGCAGCACAACACTATAAGCAAGTTCTGTTAACACAGAGATGGATTTACTCCAAACTTTTTTCTTGCTTAAACAGTTTCTCCAGCAGAGGCAGAGAAGGCTGGCAAGGCCCAGGAAGGGGAACTGGAAATTCTTTCCTCTACATGTAGGAAAGATATGGCAAGCACATGACTCAAACCTGAATTAAGCATCAATGTGCCACCAAAATGCTTAAGTGAGCTGGTCTGTGACTCCTACATAGTAAGCTCTCTCCATACAGTTAGCAACATGATTTTTATTTTAAATTCAGTTAACTGATGTCAATCAGATTCTTAAAAATAATTGAGACTGTCAGCTCTCAATAACTGCTGTAAAATAACTAGTTTTTGCAACTGTTTCACAAATACAAATAAAAGCCTACCACGTTAATTTTATGCTACTATCTCCTGGGGAATCCAGGAGAACAAGGCTGAAGAATTCCTAGGTAAAGAAAATCCCAATGGTTTTCAGGATTTGTTACAAGTGTCTTGAAAAAGTTTAATACTCAATCTGATACAAAGAAACCATGTTGTTTTCTTCTGCCAGCCAGTTGACCACGTGTCAACTTCAGCATCCACAAGATGAACAGACCTCAAAATCCTTATCTAGCCATTGATACCAAGGGCTTTCAGTTTCTAATTTAAGACAACAGAAAAAGAAGGTAGATAAATAAAAATTTTAACTGTTAAAAAAAATAAATCACATTCTTTATTAGGGAAGCAATGATACTGTTGTACCACAGTCACAGAAAGCAAAGTGCGTAGACACACCTCCACTATGCAAGGAGTTTGCGGAAAAGATTACTTATATGATTAGAGGACCACATATTCTGTTTAATATTCATAGTAGTGCATTTCAATAATAATATCCAACTGCACAGCTAAATAAAGTTATCACCTGGCAAGTAGCACATACGGAAACTACAAAACCCAAAGTACCACTTAATGACAGACTATTACCAACTCCCTTTTCACTCTGTAGTGTTTTGGAGCATCCATAAATCCAAAATCCGAAGCAAAAATGTTAATTTTCAGTCTTGACAAGCATTCCCTACAACAGAACTACCAACACTGTTACTACAGACACATGCTTGTTTCCCACATAAATACAGTAATCAAAAATTGTTTACAGATTAGGGACAGAGTTCAACATTTGTCTTGATTCTGTGCTAAAAAATACTTGAAAGCAGTGAGAGTAAAGCCTGGCTTCACTTGCTGCAGAGCCAGCAGTTGCCACTAACTCAAGTGTTCTTTTCACATTCTCCGAGATGCTGCATCTGCTGAAAGGCCAGTGCCTGCAGAACTGCTGCTGACATATAATTAAATGAGATACAAGCGCTTCCTTAGAGTCATGGGATTCCCCTCCTTCTCTTGGAAAGGTGAGGATTTTATAAGCACAGAAAATCCATTTCGTTCAGTCAGGTGGATCCAACAACAAAATTTCAAATGCAAATTTGTGGTCTCCTTCACAGATTGGCTTTTTTTGTTTCATTTATTTTAAAGTAAAAACAATTATCTTGAAATAGTATTTAAAAGAAAGCAGAATTAATTAGTTCAGCTATCAAGTGCAGGTTCTACATACTCTTTACTTAAGAAATGCACTGCAAAGGAGTGATTAAAATGTTAAGTTACCATGGCTACCATTATATCACAAGGCAAGGAAAACTTGCACTCAAGATAGAGAAAGAAACAAGACCCTATTAATATATATATTTTTCCCCAGTATTTTCAGAAGGAAAGTCTGCTTAAAAAGAAGCAATTATGTACTGGTCTAATTTTTTTTTTTCTTGTATGTTACAATCTCCCTTTTTTTTTAATTTGTAGGTAAAGTGATGAGTATCAGCTGCTTGCGGTAGTAGTTAATGATTTTCACAAATCACTGAATTCTTCAAGTTTGTTCAGATATTTGAGACTAAGAAAAATGTGATAGAAGAAACTTCTCTGACGCTGCTGTAATTACAAGGTTTAAAAGAAAAGTCTTTTCCAAAACAGGACATTCTGCAGATGTTTCCTAAACAAGGAACAAATGTAAAATCATAGAGGCACTTTACAATGAAGATGAAGTAAAGTTGTTAGAGGAAAACTGTTATTTGTTGACTGTTCTGTAAGGAACAGTTACTATCAAACACTGTATCATCATCTTCCATGGAAGTTTCTTGAATACTATGAACTTCTATCAATACAACACACCTGATTCAACAAGCGAGAATTATGGAAATGTCGTCAGATGCTGACATTTAAAATCATGGAAGTCACACACTTGACAGGAATGTGGTCATATTTATGAAGCTTTTGTTTTCAATGTCTTAAACTAACTTCTACTAATTATAAATCTCAGAACAGACTAAAATAACTAAAAGGCTTTTAAAGAATGAGTTGTTTATCTCAAAGTATGCCAGCTTGATTCCTTTATTAGAATATTGACTATGTCAATTCATTAAAGTGACCTAAAAAATAACTGCTTTTAAAAAAATAATGTTAAACTGTTACATCACAATCACACATAACCCTAAAGACTTGTGCATTCATTCTAAAAAGGGAGAAAAAGAAATGTTAAAGGCAAACAACAACCTTTCTGCTCTGCAATGAGGTCTATACCCAGGTCCTGCTCTGCTATGTGACGGTACAAAAACCGGAACTAGTGGGTTAAGCATCAGTAAAGATGATGAAGCAATAAAGCAAGAGCTAGAGAGAAGCAGGAAGTAAAGCTGTGTTGGTGATGATGGCTGAAAAACCTCTTACTCAACAGAAAGCAAGCTTTGAAATCTCTGTGATCTGTGGAACACAGCATGTGAACCATCACTGATGAGATCTGCAAGGGCAATTACATGAGGAAGAAAGTTTTGACTTTTCAAAATATAAAATAGGGAAAGTATGTATGCTTGTTCTTCGTGTTGTGTTTGAAAACCAGGACCACAGAAGATGCAAATATTCCACTTGCTCTGTTTTTGATTATATGTTCCCACTAAAAACTATTTGCTAAGGAACTACATGCTTTAAATTTAACGTGAGACAATCCATTGTTATTAAAAAACAGAGTGCACAAAGTCTCATTAAAAGGGCTTTTTCCTCTCTTTCCTTTGTGCTTTTAAATGACAGCATAATAGCTTCCAAATAAATGAAGAAAACACATTTACTAGGAGCTACAATTGAAAGACTATACGTTGTGATTGATGGCCAATTCTTTCCAAAGCTTCAGCGGAGGGTTATGACATCCATTATTGCAAATCCCATACACCACCGATGCAGAAACACAAAAACACTTACTGGATGCCGTACAAGAACAGTCCAGCCAAGAGAACTTTAATCATAATAAAGTATGGAAACATACTGTCATTGTAATAAATACATTAAATAACTTGTAAGGAGACTTTCTTAAATACCGCAAGTGTTTTAGTGGCAATAAAAGATCAGAGTCAAGATAAAAATCACATATAGACTCAATTTCTTTTTCTGAGGTGTTAAAACACATTATTAGGACTGAAAGGATTTGAGGGAACAACTGATCTTTCACCTTTCTATTTTTAATTGACTTCATGTTACACTTATTTTATGCATGAAACCTTTTTCCCCCCTCTTGTTCATTTCTTTTATAGTTGAGACTGCAAGCCAAATGTTGTTAGGCGCTTAACATATTTAATAAAAAAATTCTTTTTCTAAACTGTTGCCAGTTACACATGCGAACTGCACAAAAGTGTACTGAAGTACCCCGAAGCACACAAAGTAAGGCAATGCTCACAGCTGTGCAGTACTGGAAAAGCAGACGCTACAGCTCAGGCTCTCTCTGATGCCTCACAAAAGAAACCATCTCCATCTTCTGAAGAACCCTCTATAGATGTTCAAAGTAGAGGCACTGTTTTATAAGACAACACTTATAAGCCTTCACACAGGGAACACTGTCCATTGTACCTAATATTACAAAGATAGGATGGGTAATTGTAATATTAAAAAAAAAAAAACAAAACAAAACAACAAACCACAAACAACACAGAAGGAGGAATAAAAGTCTTCCTCCGACAGCATTTGAAAGACCAGTAGGTTTTCCAAAAGCAAAGAGTTTTCCAGGCTGGTTGCTTTGTTATTTATTCTATTGTGAAAATGATACTTCTTTATTTTCTGTCCAAACTAAATGAGCACAAGTGTGTCTGTACACAATTTGACACTTTGTAGGTTACTGATATCTGTAGAAAAACTTAGAGGCGAATTAAGTTATTGCAAACCACATATGCAAAATATCAGATAAAGACCTGGTCATATTGTGTAGGTGCTCCAGCTCATGGAATTTAACACTCAAGCCATCACTCATAACAAAGAATTTTCCAAAGAAGTAGAATCAAGTATTTGAAAACAAAACAAAACCGCACTAAAACATAAAAACATATATACACATAAAAAATTAAATGGTGCTGTAGTCATAACAGAAGTTTTGTGGAAAATTGTAAGCTTCCCAGGGCACTGAGAAACCCAACATGAAAGTACGATATACAGAAAAGTAAGAATATTTCTACGCTAGCACCTGACTTCAGCAGAAAGTATACAATACCTCAGAAAAGTTTGGGTAGTCTCCTTATGAAAATCTGGAGTTAAGAGATGATGACATCTTTAGTCAAATTTGTAAGTCTTGGACATGAGTCCTCAAAACTCTTAGCTGTTCCATTTAAGCGCTACTTATGGAGAAGCAAGACCTCCTGTACGCTTGTTTGAAATATAAATGCTAAGTAATAGAAGTCCAGTTCCCTGAAAAATTCAGTAACAAAGAATTATGAAAAGCTCTTCTGAATTTCAGTTCATTTGAATACTTCATGCTTACACAAATCCCCCTAAAGATTAAGATAATCATGTTAAAGCCTCTGTGAATATAGCCAATAGGGATCACAGCAAGTCTGAGTTACCATCAGATAATTCTTTCATCATGAAACATATAAAAACTGTTTAAGTTTTCAGCTGAGATGCTTTTAAGAAATTAAGATGCCATTAGAGATGAACAAACGAACAAAGACCCTTAATAACAGTGAGCACATTGTGTTAAAGATCCTTGTACTGGATGACACTGTCAAAGAATTGGGGGGGGGGGGGGGTGTATATTTGTGGTTTTCTGGGAGAAGAGTGGTCAGATGGAAGGGGGTGGAAATGCAATGGTGATAACATTTTCAAACAATGTGAAAACTGCCTTGTGAAAAATAAAACTCACCTTTGGAGACTGTTGTTAGATATATTTTTCCAGCATCAAATAGAAATTTCTGGTCAAAATACAAATACATCCAGAAAAATGCTCTTCCCCCCTTTTTTCCAAATCACAAAAATAAAACATCAGGATAAAAATCCAGCCCTTTAATTTAGGAAAAATACACTGCAGAGTGATGAACCAGCTTCTTGGTGCACAGGACAAGCCTATGCACTGTTTGTCCAACCTGTTAAAAAAAAAAATACTAGCTCAGACCCTCACATGCCCCCCAAATGTTGCATTTCTTTCAGCTAAGACATAATTGCCCAAATTCTGACTACTAGAATTTTCATTGTAGGTTCATGGGGACACACATGTTACTATTCCTGGTAACTGGAAAAAAGTAGATGTATCCATGAAGTTTCTAGCGTCTTGGCAAATAGGCTTTAATATTTTCAAGAGAGGTAAAACCTCCTAAGTCTGGTGGTATTTTCATTTGTGCCTTTGGTCAGACAACTTTTACTTTATAAGGTAGCTCAATACTTGCATTAAATATATACTATTCATATTAAACATTGCTCATTAAGGTAATCAATATATCACTCTGAAATGAACACTGAATGACTCCATGATAAAGCCAACCCAAACCCCTCTTGTTCAGAAATATGTAGTGTTTCAATGTTATCAAAACAAGACCAATTTTTTTCAACACTTACCATTTAAAACTGGCAAAAGCCAACATATTGTAATAACATCTTGACAATGTTGAAAAGTTTAGTTGGAAAAAAACCTTATAAATACATATTTTAACTTGTTCTAACAGCAACACCAAAGAAGACTCTAACCATATTTTGATGTTGGTCTTGTCCCAGGTACTGGTTGGTCACACATAAGCTTTAAGCCTGGCCTTGGCCCATCCCTACAGAGGTGCCCGATGGCCTCAGCTTGGGGCTGAGGGGCAGGAGGACAGCCCTGCCCTCCCTACCCCAGGGGATCCCCACGGCTGCAGGCTCCCAAGGAGCTGCTGGCCCTCACTCTAACTCCCCTTTTAAAGGGAACCATTTGTAAGGTGTGCTTACAACATTAGCTACTCCACTGACATAATCATCTCACATGCAGCATCAAAAAAATAGATATAGGCACAAGTGTCAGACCAATGACACCAGAAGAAAAGCATGCAGATGTCATAAGCTTTAGTTCATTTGAACTGAGATTTCTTAAAGTCCTAAAGTTGCTTACATCCTAAACTATATCTCTAGAAACTTTTCCTTTTGGACTTATTAAGAAAGTGAAGGGAAAAGAGGGAGCTATCTTCACAAAAAGCTCTTTGCTCCTCTCCAAAATGCAATTTAAAAAAAAAAAAAAAAAAAAAAAATCACATCCACCCCCAAATACTCCCACCATACACCAAGAACATCTCTGTTTATCTTCGTCCCGAGACTCTGTGTTCACTCCAGCATATGGCACTGCCTCAGTTTGGGTTTGGTGGTAGAGGAGGCTAATCTCAAACCTTACGGCAACCGGTACAGAATTAGATCTTTTCTCCCCCTGTAGTGTCTGTTGCTTCAGTGACTTGCTGCAAAAAGCAGTATTTTTGAACCACAGACTGGTACAAACTCCTTTCAGAGAAGGAATGGCACAAAACAGACTCCATCAGCCATGAAGTTTTCTCTCCCCTTCCAAAAGAAATCCCCTCTGGGATTTTCTCTCATTTCCTTTTGCACTCAGTCTGCTGGAAGCTGGACAGCCATGGCTTTGCATGGTTTTAGTGGATTCCTCATCTAACTAACCCCATTCAGAAATATTTCTAATTAGTCCCAACTGAGATTTCTCATCTAATTCTCCCCTCTTTTAATTGATTTTCCTTGCTGAAAACATGACTCCAAGTTACTGTAACAGTATTTCCTGAAACATTCCTGGAATTGGTACTCTATGAACGAGGATGTTTACAGGATTTAAGATTTATGAAGTTTGAACCTTTAAAGGGGCTTTTGATTCTGAGTCTGTCACGAAGTCTGCAGCAGCCTTGAGTCAGATAAAGGGTATAAATCCTTCAGCCTTAAGATGGAGCCTCGGATGTAGGAGCCTCCAGGGCCTCAGCAGTAACTCTAACTCTGCTTTTCTCTAGTGTGGTCATCATCTCTAAACGAAGCACGATAAACATCTGCAGCTAAGTGACATGGAATCACTGTTTCCACACAGACCTATCTTTATTACTTATCTGCTCTGAGAGTGAGTCAGCAGGAGGACTCCTCAGGTGAACAAGAACAGGCCCAACCATTTTGTTTCAAGTTGTGTCTCCTTACACCCATGGGAAGACCTTTGAGTCTCAATGCTAGACTCCAAGATAAACTAAAATCTGTCTCCCCCTCCATCCAGTTTCACTGTTCCTTTTAACGTCATTATAAACAAACGTTCAATACTAGAGATGTCTATTACTTTGCCAAGATAATCCTCCTGAAGTGGATAGCCTCTTCAGATCTTGATTCACTTTTTCCTTTCAAGACAAATGCTCTTCCACTGTCTTTCCTGTGCCTCCTTCCTGCAGCCCAGGGTAACTGAAGATCACTCAGAGGAAACCAGCACACAAGAAAATGAAGAAACTGAAGGATGCGATATTATTCATAATGACATTACAGAGCTTCTCATGTTCCCCAGATGGAAAGTAGGCTCTTGTGCATTTAGTGGAAAATCATGAATAAGGCAAATCCTTTCTGAAAGAAATCACAACCTGATTTCCTACCTCCTAATCAGATGATTACCTGTCAGTTCAGGAGTCTGGCTGGGATCACATGTGTTTGCAATTCCTACAGCTCACAGGCTCAGCGTCCAGAAAATCCATTAGCAATCTAATGGATTGAAAGTAGCAGGATCAGCTTCAGGGGGTACCAACAAAAACATTTTGAAAAAGAGAGGAAAATATTTATTTTTGCTTTGAAAAATAATTCAACAAAGATGTTGAGCTTACGCAACATTCTGGCCATCAGAGATTAAATCAGTTTTCAGCTGAAGAGGACAGGTAACAAGGACCTGCTGTTGACACGACTGTGGAGAAGAGATTCACTAGCCCTTTTTTATTCCTACTGCAAAGGCAGAAACTGGGTGCTGTTTATTATTATTTGCGACCGTGCTTCATGCAGAACAGCAGGTCCTCATTAAGAAAGCCACATTTACCACAGACATTCACCTCTCACGCAGAGATCAAGCTACAATTTGAGCTCACAACACATAAAAATCTCCTTTCTCTTTTTCAAGAGGCAAAAGACAATCAGAAGGAATTAACACACACATGCTACCACAGGCAAATTTTCTTCTTTCAAAATCACATCCTTTAATTTCAGTAACACAGAAGATCACAATACAATTAAGAAAGTTTGCCTATCTAGTTTTCATTCAGGCCTTAAATGGAGCAGGAGGGGGCTCAGTAAAAAAAGTAGAAGCCCTAGAAATCTGTGTTCCTTCAAAAGCACAAATGTATCAGTGCCTCTTCAAAAATTCAAAATTACATAACATAGTTAATTTTGTAATTAAATACAGACCAGAATTTAGGGCTGTTTGTAAGTTACGATGTCGGTCACTAAATGAGAGCATAATGTGATAAAAGCAAGATGGGTATGTCCACCAACAAAATTTTCAGCAAATTTTAATATTTAACGGTTAAAAATCTCATACAACAGGAGGCAGGGTGCAGTGGAGGAGAGGATGCAAGGGATTTGAATTTCTCCACTTCCCAGGAATGTAAAGGTTTTCAGGAGAAAAGTAATTAACTGAAAATCCTTGCATTTCCTTGGTCATAAACCTATTTCATATAACAAAACCATTGCAATTCCATCAACTTGTAGTTCAACAGTTAACACCACCACACTTACTGAAGTTAAATGCAAACCAAAAAGCATATCAGGTTAATGGACATGTTTACTTTCCAGAAAAAAAGAAAAAGAAAAAACTATTGCACTATTTTTTGAGATTGGAGCACTTTATCATTGAGATTTACGAGTCTGCCTCTCCTTCCTGCATATATTTTATCTCAAGTATTTTGTTCAGATTACTTGTAGAATATTTGAATAATACCTGATGTTGATACACAGCGTTCAGAGAAAAAGCCCTGCTAACCTTTAACAACAGTTTCAATAACGCATCTTGTGCATACACTTAGGAGGAGCCGCACAGCACCTTGGCCATACGCTGCTGCCTCCAGCAAAAGTGCTGCTGAAAGCCCTGTGCAGCAATGGCTGAGAGCACCATCTTTGGCCATGCTGGCTCATTAGGAGCTACCAAGGAACCGCTTGGTACTGTAACCTACAATACCATGTGCACCATATTAACAAGGGACCATAGCTCTCAGTAATTAGTACGTAAACACCAGCTTTACCAAATAAGATCACACCTAGCAGAAGTCATTGTAAGAAGTTATATAGGCATTAAATTTGATGAAACTGTAACATTGCAGGACTAGTTTTTGGTCACGGTTTAAGGTTTTGTGATTATATGTTCCAAAATGCTGCTACTGGAACCCTGATAAGCTCCCAATAATTTAGAACAGAGAGTTAAAGGTAGAATTGCCTGAGAGAAGTCTGAAGGAGGACGTCATGATTTTGATCAGCAGATACTACAAAATAGAGAGTTGTAACTAAGACTTATGCAAGAGCAAACACAGTAGCTAAAAACACCCAAATATTTTTTTTTCTGTCTAGGAGGCATAGGTTTTAACAAAAAATTTGGAGTGATCACATCATATTAAATTTTTTTTATTTTCAATGATCTAGAGACAGAGATCACCTATGCAAACAGTTTAAAACTTCTCATAAAAAATTCTCTGCATAACCCAAGAATTAAGAGCACTAATCCAATATTCACTCTGTACTTAGAGATGAAATAATTTTCAGTTACAGAATATATTTTAAAAAGATACCTTTATTTTTAATCAATGTTTTCTGTGATGCCAAATTTCGCAGAGACCATACCATTGAAGTGTCCCAAAAAAGCTAAAGTAAAACATTATTCTCTTCAACTTTGTTACACAAGCTGGGTAGCCTGGCTCATGTTTTTGTGTGTTTTTTAATCTTGCATAATTTTACTATAAAGTTTGTTTGGTCACAGTGTAAATAATACCTCTAGATAAACACCCAAGATAAAAACCACATCACACTTTTCCCAAACTTGCACATCTATAACAAAATTTCTAGAAATATTGCCTTGGACATACACGAGAGCTTTTTGTACTCCTAGAGATAGCTGCAGCAGTGTCAAAGAGTAAAAAAGTAATCTATATTCCAGAACTGTGTTTTCAAATAAACAAAAGAACAACATAAGCAAAAATGTTATGGCCACATCTAACAGTGCCAAACAATTTGAACAGGGCATATATCTGTAATTGTGGAAAGTCATTTCCTCATAAAGACAGCATAATTTAACATGTAGCTCAGCAAATAATGAAGAAAATCAAATCTGCTAAATAGTAATTAACTTGCAATTAACTCAAATTAGTCAAGAGTCATGTACACAATGGGTGATGGAGTCCGTAGTGTATCAGAATGAGAGTAATTGCCATATAAAGCTGAAACTGAGGAGAAGTTCAGGAAGAGTAAGTATAGTTAGGAAGAATTTTTCCAGGTTGAGCATAAGGATTGAAAGCAAAAAGTGAACTCCTAGTAGATTTGACAAAATGACTCAACAGATTAAGGAGAGAAAACAAATGATGATTGGGAAACTGATTAAGAGTGATGATAGGAAATACCTAAAATGAAGGTTTTCTGTCATTCATTAGAAGAAATTAATGAGGACTTGTATGGCATTCCACCTTGAGAAAGTCCTGAAAATCACCACTGACCTGATTTTAAGGGGAAGAACAGAATAAATAGTTGGTTTACACACAGTTTGTTACAGAAGATCTAAAAGGTGGCACTGGCATACAGGATAAATCAAGCAGCAGTATAATTGGTATAACACAGGATGAAAAGGTACCGATGTAACAAAACACAACTGCAAATCATCAGAATCACTCGAGAGATATTGCAATTCAAAGTTGCAGGGAAAGGAAAGATGCGTTATCACCAAAGTGAGTGGAACAGGAACATGTTATCTCATGTGAATTTGTCCTTTAAGCTTCAAAAAGAATGACTAAGGGTTAGTAACTGATTATTTGTACAAGTATTAGAAAAGTGCCTCATTTCTCTACAAAGCTTTGGACAGCAAAGCAAGATATACAAAAATAGAAATGTAAAACATATCTAAAACATACTAGGATGACAATAGCTACAAATTGCCAGGGAGAGTGAAGAGCTGTGAAGACATAAAGCACAGTAATAATGACAGATTTTATTTGGTCCCTATCAGTATACTATGGCTACATATCGTGTTTGGCGGACATATTAAACCACAAAGTACTGCTTTCTGGAGCAGCTAATGAAAAAATTCACAAGATGAGAAGCAATTCTTGAATCAGCTCAAGATTTAAGATGAAGTTATCCAAGAAAAACTCTGGAATAGACACTACTCCACATTTGGATACAAAACTGCTTCTATGAGAGAGAAAAAAAAGCCAAAAAGAAACCCAAAAGGAAACTCACAAGAGGTTTAACTTGAAAGGTTAGCTTGCTTAACTTGAAAAAGAAGAATGATACAAAAATGAAGAAGCTAGTTAAAAATAAATTAAAAAGAATCAGCTACAATTTTAAAATATTCACATAAATATTTTAAAGGTTTCTTTTTATATAAACTGGCATAGAGACTGTTTAAAGGCATCACTGTAAAATCTCAGAGTACATGTATATTACCTATAAAAAATAATTTTAAATGGTCTTCCAAAAAAAAAAAAAAGCCAGTGTGCTCAAATAACAGAGTAAAAGAGGCTATTAGACATGAAAAAAAGTCTTTCAAAAATGAAAAGTTGCATGCGCCTGAGAAAATTGAAAGTAACAAACTGACAAAATCAATATCAAACCAGAATTGGGGGGAATAAAACCAACCAACAAAAAAAAAAAAAAAAAGAAAAAAATGCCATGGAAAGATTTTAAGTAGTAACTCGTGAAAGACATAAAAATTTAAAATAGCAAGTTTTTCAAATACTCACAGGAAGCAGCAAGCCTGTTTGAGCACACAGACCTGATGGATGCTTATGAAGGACATCCAAGGAAGGCAAACTGAATGAATCCTACACATCCATGTTTGCCATAGGGAAGCTTAGTGGCATTTCTGGACTGGAGAGCTTCTCCATGTAAGGTGAATACAAAATACTTGCTCAAACTGAACCCTCAATAGAAGCTTTTAGAATAAATTGATAAAGTGAATGGAAGCACATAGTATACACCCAGCAGTTCTAAAGGAACTCTAAATATAAAATCTGTGATTATCTGATTATGGTTTGCAACCTACAGTTTAAATCAGTGTTGACACCAGTAGAGCAAAAAATAGTAGGCAATGTATCAGGAGAGCAGGGAATCTGACTTCTGGAATGTGTATATTGTAGGTATATATAAGGAGGAGTCAATGAAACACTAAAATGTTTACCTTATTGATTAAACATCAAAGAATTTTGAGAGAAGTCAACATCCTGGAGGGAAGCTGGCCCTCCCAGGTCTCCCAGTAAGAGGAATGAAAAAAAAAAATGATCCTACCGGTACAGAACACTTGTGTTCACTCCCCAAAACTGTGCCACAGTCTTTCACTGAAGACTGTCTTGGAATAGGAAGAAAGGTCCTCTTGTTGATTAATAACTGGTAAAAAGACAGGAAACAAAGGCTGGGAAATAGCCTCACATGTGTATTACTTATCTTCCAGAAGAAAATAAACCCCCAAATAATAGCAAAGTAAAACCAGCATAAACCATTTCTGTCCGCACTACTGCTGAATGGAGGAGTCAGATCTGTTTGTTTTTTGAGAAGAAATTATGCCAATTTAAACAAGAAAGCTACAGTAGAAAATAAATTTTGCACATCTTACTCACAAACTAGGAAATACCCTTACATGTATATTGTTATCTGCACAGATTTTCAGATAGGCTTTATAAAAGCAACCCCTACAGTAAAGTGTTCCTCATTATAAATGTCACTCTGACACTGGTATTTAAAAACAGTTCTTACAGAAGCAAGCTACATGCTAACGCATCACTCTGTAAAAGCAGCTGTTTACCTCCTAATCTATCATTAGTTATCTTCCAAAAGAAAATAGAAACTCTACCCAAAATAATAACAAAGTAAAACCAGCATAAACAATTTCTGTCTGCACTACTGCTGAATGGAGGAGACAATCTGTTTGTTTTTAAGAAGGAATTATGCTAATTTAAACAAGAAAGCTACAGTAAGAAATAAATTGTTGCACATCTTACTCAGAAACATCACATAACAAGGTCATTGTGGCTGAGGCAATTATTTTGGCAAATTGTTGTGGAGGGATAAGAGCTAATAACACAAGTTACAACTAGTGAATTGCCCATATGTGTCTCAATGCTCAATGGATAAAGAAATTTATTTCTGTAAATTAGCAATACGATAAACAAGACAGTATTCTATATAGACATCACTGTTCAGAAATCAGCATTGCCAGACGATGACATGTTTTTTGAGCGGTAGGTTTTTCTTTGTCTTCTTATATGAATTAAACCCAGTATCAACAGCCACTCAAACAACAGCTACAGCAGAGCAACACCTGTAATTCCACGTGTATCTACTAAGAAAAAAACCCTATGATTATTTTTATTAAAAAATAAATCTGGCAACTTTGCAAAGGCAAATACTTAATTTCCAACAACAAATATAGTACTTATCTGTGGTACTTGGGACATAAACGCAGAAACGTGGAGCCCTGCATGCAGGCAGCGCTGCCACCCTGGGGGTGGCCCTGGGCCTGGGCGCCCAAGGCACCCTCCACACTCTCTTGGGACTGAATGATACCCAGCACTATGATCACTTGTTAGGTTACTTCAACTTTTGGAAAAAAAAAATAAATATATATATATATATATAGGAGTCAGGAGTTTTGTTTGGTTTTGGTTTGTTGTTGGGTTTTTTTTGGTGTGTGTTTGGTTTATTATTTTTTTTCCTGGGGGAAGGGAATAGGGGAACTGAGGATTTTTCAAACATTAGCAGCAGGAAGACTGGAGAATGAGCAGGTAAATAGAGCTTTTCTCCCAGGAGGCAGCTAGCCACTAGTCAGCGCAGCCCTCCAAGTCTTCGCTACGAGTATGATGGTAGGCAGCCTGGACACAATCCTGGCTAGCAGACTAGTCAGCCCCATTTCATTAGGCTAAGCAATAATAAAAGAAGTTTGAGGCAACGCTTGCACCACACGGCTGTGCTACAGGTATCGTGAAGACAACATGCTAGGCCTGGTCCCAGGCAGCTGTTTTGCAGAGAAAGAAATGCAGAATGCCAGCTTCATCAACTGCGAAACATGGCTAGGAAAAAAGAAAGGAAGCACAAAGTGCTTCACCACTACAAATGACAAAAATCTCATCTGTCTAAAGACTCTGCAAAAGGAGTCTAAAGTTTTAAAGCAGAAAGAGAGTAAGAGGCAGTAAAATGCTTGATCCACAGCTCAAGGGCAGGCTAGAAACAGTTCTTCTACCTCATGCAGACATAAAATTGCTAGAAGGATGTTCTCATAAACAAAGTGCTGGAGGCCATGCCATTGTCCACCGCCTCCTGTTTCTCTCTATATCTAAGGAAGGCAAGTACATCTCATAAAACAGAAGATGCACACGTTTTGGGAATATCCCAGAGGCAAAAAGAAAGAATAGGGAAAGAGTAACAACTTTCAGAGCTGGAGACACAGCTTCTTCTATTTAGGTTAAAAATCCTCTAGGGCCTTTTCCTCGTTCTGATTTCCACATACTTGCTGGATTTTCCACAGCTTCATTATCCAAAGGCGGCAGCTGGGTTTTACTGGGCTGGTCACTGGGGCCACAGCAGGTCGTGAAAGGTGCGCGCACCCGGGCGCTCCGCTCACCCCCTCCGGGACACCACTTCAGCACCTATTAAACCCCCTGGGCTTGAACAGGATTTAAATGAGGGAACAGAGACCTAATCTTTTCTTTTCTCCTATTCTTTTGTGTCCTGCAAAGTGCTATACACTACAATTTATTCATCTTTAACGTTTGTCTAGCTAATCATTGCAAATACTTTCACACTTTGTTTTGAAAAGGTCTAAATGCTGCTTGCCAATGTTTTAAACAAATCTTGATGCTGCCATTCCCATATATCAGCAGAACAAAGGGAACTAAGGGGAGGTGGAAAAATAAAAGGACAGCCTCATAATAGAGCTAACAAGATTTATAAGTAAAGAGTGGAGAACTGATAGAAAGGCTGAAGGTCTCCACACAAAGCAACACTCCTGCCTTGCCACCGATATAGTTACGTAACATAATAACAATAATAACAATAATCATCATCTCTTTAGGCCAACGCAAAGCTTATAAAATAATAAAAGGTCAGTTTCATCCAGTAATTTATTCACAAAATTGCCCAAGATTTAGCTGACAAAAGAAGCCAAGTAGACCCTGATGTTTTTTTAATATCCATATGAAATGGCACTCAGACAGATTTAGTGCTTGATTTAAAGCAAACTGAAGGCTAAGTTATACATTTAGATAGGGATGCTGGGGTAAGGTCAAACCACTATCATTAACATCCCAAGGAGGAAGGCTGATAATTACTAATGCTTAAAAGCACCAGCAGTCTACTGACTGCAATGGATTTTCTCAGACTTTTGTTCAGCCAGTTTCTCAAGTAAAAAATAGCATTCAAAGACTTTTAGCTTATACAATGTAAACCTCACTCATTAGTAATCCTTGGAGCTTGACTTCATTTGAGCCTGTTCTGGGTCTGGGTAGCAATTAGTATTGCCCTCCAGGTAAGGGAGTGTAGATTTATTCCCCAGAGGTGGTTTAACTTCCTCAACCTACTTTAAAATTAGATTTACTCTGTTACAAATCGTAAGTGTTAAATGAGTAAAACTATTAAACAAGGAATACTGCTGGGCTAAAGCGTTTAATGGTTTACCACAGTATTACCATTTTTATGGTCTATTAAAACAATTGGAAGAATACCAGCAGTATGAAGAATCAAGTAATTTATATACAAGTTTGATTAAGTACCGTATGTTTAAGCAAAAAGTGAGCTCATTTTTTTACACTTAAGAGAATTAAAGGAAGGGATATTTAAAAAGAAAAGGTTCCTTTAGAGCTGGACTACGTTTATTTTAAACTAAATTTGTAAAAGGATGTACACCATACATCTTGTCAATATTTTGTTTGTTTTATGCAACTTGTTATAATCAAAATGCAGATGGTCTAAACTGGTATCACAAAATAGAACTGCTCAAATAAGATATGAAAAACATGATTCAAATCTAATTCATTTCTGCGCTGCAGGCTCCTCTCTCCTCCTTTGCTCCCCTAGTTAACGTTGGCACCAAGGTCATCAATATATTGAATTACCCTACAGCATTCTGAGTCTTTGCACGATTGAAACATGGAAATAAAATCCTTGGTGCAATGGCTTCTAAGAGTTCTGCCAAGAAATTTAGGGTCCAAGAAATCACACAGCTAGCTACTACCAAAACTTCTTTTTATAAGTGAACTCACACATGGTTTATTTAGTCAGTTTACCACTTGCCCTTGACTAAACTTTCAAGTGAAACACTGTCTTGTCTGTATCCCCAAGGAAAAAAAAAAAAAAAAACCACCAAAAAAAATCTTGGAAAAAGAAACTGTCAAAGAAATTCCTCTTTATTGACCTTGCAACAGAGGAAAAGTTTTGCAACTAAAAAGGGAAATGCTTGATTTGTTAATGAAGTTTGAGAAACTGCTCAAAAAAGTTTTCTTCTTTGATTACCTTACCACAACAAAGTCCCATCAAAAATTACCTGGACTTCAGCTCCCTAAAAATTTAAAGCTTACACAGCTACTTCAGGGACTTACTGGAGACCAAAAATGATGCTAATATGGGTGGTAACACCAATGCCTAAAACAAATGGGAAAATTGCATATAAAACCACCTCTTTGAAGGAGACCTCGGGTCTCATGAATATTGTCCTTAACAGTCTCCCTCAAACAAATCTGGAAGGTTTTGCTTAGGCATACAGAAACACTAACTGGAAAAATCTGATGCGTACATCGAAGTAATAGCATTATCCAAAGAGCTCTGGAAGGTCCACATGGAAATACTGGGGCAGAAAGTGCCACCAGATATGATATTTTTTAAAACAAGAAGCGTAAGCGTGAAGATATCCATGACAACAAAAAACTTAATCAAAAAGATCATCAGCTACCTGGGTCATTGCTGACAGCAGAATTACCAGGAACAGAACCGATGGATTGGCCTGCTGTCAGGCATTACCACTTTTTCTAGTCAAAAAACCAATAATTACAACAATTTAAAGGTAATTCTGTAACTCTTAAAAATACTTCCAGTGTTCCTATTTTTAATTGGGTGCATTAAACATCTTGATAATACTATCTTAAACACCAATTACATTGTACACAGCATTCATGTTTGACCTGGTTGCTCTAGGTAAAGTTAATCCATAGTCTGTGATGAGCCTTCATACACTAATAGCAAATTCAAGACATACCCACATCTTGGAACCCTTTTAAGCACACAGTAACACAATATCTGACTAACACCTAAACAACAGTCAGCTCAGCACAGAGAAATAACAAGCCCCTGTTGAGAGAAAGGGATACAGACTAATACTGTATCAAGTGCTCTCACAGGACCGGATTGCAGGAACTGATAGGTTAGTAGAAGTATTCAGCTCAGCTGCTTCCCTGACACCACTGTGAATTTAAGTAGTCATCTCACTATGTGAAATTTAGAATCATTACCTGCAAGATTTTCACTCTATTTTGCAAAGAGAGAGCAACAATACAGAATGCTTTTTGGCAGGTTAAAAGAAAGTATTTGCAGAGATACCACAGCTTCAAAACATCCCCTCCCTTCCTTTTTAAATGAAGTTTTTTATTATCAGTTCTCATCATCATCTAACCCAACCAACATTTATCAAATACAGCTTTACTATTGTTGGAGTTCAAAATGAGAAAGTATATCAAAGGAAGTTATTTACTTTCCCAGCTGTAAGTCCTTGGGAGAGCAGAACTCTTTTTACTGCAATCATAGTAAGCAAAAACCAGTTTGGCTTTAATACTTGCCCTGCTCTCATAAAATACTCACTACTCAGTATCTGAAAACAATGACACTGACATTTGTCAGGCTACACTATCTTTAGTTTGTAAAATCAAAACAGCTAGGCCAGGAACTCAAGTTCTAGATTAGTATAATTGCTGGTTTTAGAAATTAACGGGGGGGGGGGGGGGGGGGGGGGAAGGGTGTGTGTGTCTTTTCAATTCTCTTCATTGCTTCCACACCAAGAAGCCAACTTTTAGTAGTGATACTGTCAGTTTGACATTTTCCTTAGCATACAACAAAACACTAACATCTTTAAACCCTGTGCTCAAGAAAGAAATCCTAAAAGTTTCTAAAGAAGCAGCAGCAGCAAGTAACAGGGGCAAGTCCAAAGAATAAAATGATGGCAATGACAGAAGTTGCAAAGGAGAGAACCAAATTCAAGCGAAGCCAAAAAGCCAACGAAACATGACTTCAGACACACACACAGACCAGTTTTAAACACAAATGTTAAGCTCATAATCAGGAATACTTGCAACAGAAATAAAATATCAAGAAAGTTTAAATATTTTTCCAGATTTCAATGAAAAAGCCTTACAGCTAATTTAATCAGGTTAAATTTTGAATTTTTTCCAAGTTCTGAATGCTTTGAAAAAACACAAATATTTTTTCAATTTTTACTTTCAAGTGAAAAACACTGATGAATACAATTCAAATACTTGAAAAACATTCACCAATAGGGATATGAAAACGGCACAGCAACAGTGCGGATGCTAACTTTTACCAGCATCCATGGTTAACACCTGGTCTGTTCACCTGCCTTTGGCTAACTTCTTTTTGCACTGACTTTTCATCCTAGTAGTTCTGCTGAGCAACAACACTCCAGTAATCTGAAGGGCCTCCTCCTTTACCTGTCTCTGAAAATGCATAGAGCCCAGTACATAAATTTGATTGATGGCTACATGAAAAACCATTAGTATTTATACACTGTGTAAAAACATATGGATTTTCAGACTGCTAGCATTAGACAGAGCTGATCAATACTGGAGACAGACTTTGAGCACTGAAAAAGGAACACCAGCTTACATGTGCTTTTTTGACAAATCTAATCGCCACTGGTTCTTAAGGCATGATTCTTAACAGCGGTACCCAGTTTCTTCCAGTATCACATGTGGGATTTGATTTTATTTTTTCTCTTTCTCTCCCACAGGCATGACAAGCATTTATCACAGTGATGTATTTCTGTAAGACTCTTGTGGTTTGTTTTTTATTTTTTTACATGATTTATTGGCATTATATTTTTATGTTGTTTGTGGCAGGAAACAAACCAAAAAAACTCCTTGTACTGCAAAAGCAAAAAGTGGCAAGGCATGAATGTCCTTAACACCTCTCAGACTGCTGCTTCTCGAACAAACATTGCAAAGCTTCCAGATTCATAAAACAAACACTTCACTATGTGTTTCATTAATGTTGGTATACGTGAGTAGCTGACAATTTGAAACTCAAAATATGGCAAGTCCATAGCCCATGCATGGGAACTACTCATGTTTTCACATAGCAAGTGACCTTCAAAATCACATGGATGATGCTACTTCTGTGCAATCAGTAAGATGAGTTTTCAGACTCTGCTTTATACTTCGTGTCTTTGTGGTTTTAAGACAAGAGTTTGATGTCATTTGAAGATAGATTTTTGTGGTGTAACACAGAAAAGGGTTAGGCTGAGCTTCTGTTCTCTCTCACAAAAGAAATCCTTCAGACACATTCATAAAACAGCAGGAAGGACACCTACCGTCCTTACACATTCATATCATAATGTGTTTGCTTCTTTCTAGAGGATTTTTTACCTAGCAAAGCGTATCAGATAAGATCAGTATCATCATCAATACCATCACAGGGAAGCTGCTGGCAGCATACCAACTGTTAATTAACCTCAGCACTGTCATACCTGATTACTTTGAAAAGTACTTTAGAACTGTTGAATTAAAATAAGATAAATAAGGATAAAACATTTAACTAATATTGAGAAGTCTGCTATCTCCACTATAGGCATGAATGGCACACTCTCTACCAGGAAAGAGTGAATTGATTTAGAGACAGCTCAGAATTTAGAACTCCACTTCACACTGAGCTTAAGATAAACCTTCTCTTGAGAGCTTGGTAAAACCAAAGGTATGTGTGCAGGGGATAAAACTGCAGTACAGTAAGGCCCAAATACATGGGAGGCTGCACATGACTAAAAGGATTTGTGTTGCTCCTGAAGCAGCACCTACATTGTGCATAGCAGATAGGAAGAAAGGACAGAGCAAATTACACCCTGCTCAGGTGAATGGGTAGAAGCAGAATTAGATGGGTACAAAATGACTCCTTGGCTTCACCCTAACCTAATTTTATCTTGTTAGCATATGGAAGAACATATGCAGAACCAAGTAATAACTCATCTTTTTCCTCCTCATCATTTTTATGATAGCATTTTCCATTTAAATCAGTGGACCAGAATTAGAGAGCACAGAGTAATGCTTCTGCTATGCACAATGTCTTGATGTTGCACTCCAGTGTTACTTACCATCGGGTTCGGATGTTTGCAAGCAAGTAACTTTCCTGCCCCACTGAAAATGCAAGATCCTGAAATACAAATGTCTCATCCTGGATATTACTAATAAGCAAATAAATTAGAACAACAAAGCTCGATATGCAAGCTACGTAAAAGACTGGCATTAAAAGATTTTCATTCTACAGAAAAGTATTTGCCATAGAAAAAGAGAATTTTAAAGCACTTTTTCCAAAAGGGGAGGGGCGGGGAAGCAATGTTTGAATAGCTCAGAGTTGGGAGCAGGCTGAGAGCACAAGCACAGTCCCAGTCAGTGTAAAATTCGTAGATGACATGATGGAAATCTAGGTCCCATGAGCCCTTCTTGAAGGTTGGACTCATGTAACCTGGACCCAGGATTTAGGACACTGAAGCCTGGGCAAGAAAATCCAGGAGTACAAGACAGTTCCCCCACACACACACACCTCCCCCCTTCCCAAACACTCACATTCTGACTGATTATATTTTATAGTTAAGTAATATTAACCAAAAATGTTATAAATAGCTCTGCATTCTGTACCCTTAATTTCAGTCACAGCTGTATTTCAATAAGTGAAGCCCTGGATCCTGAATGCCGTAAGCCAAAAGACACCAATTTTGAAATTTTTTTTCTATGTAAGATTTCCTGCCCTTTAATTTCATTGACTGGCCTACTGTTCTTCAACTATGGACAGGATAAATAGCACCAACTGAACTGTTTCCATTCTTGTCATATATTACAAGTGTAGTAGTCTTGCTATACAGCAGTCAAGATTTCCTATGTATATTTGATTTTTCCCACCAACTTTTGTATACTAGGTTTTCTTCACTTATTTTTGTTCCTCTGAGCCTATGAAGTGCAGCATGAAACAGCAGCCAGATCCAGTAGCAGATCATTGTGAAATATCTTTTGCAAGATTTCAGATTTTGTTGTCTCCCTATTTTATCATCTACAATACCTCTCACCAGACCGTCATACTTCTTTGGCACTAAAAATTTTATGTGGTGAAAAAAGCACAAAGGAAACAGAGTTGTCTAAAGCTTTCCGTTATCACTGAATCAACTCTGAAAAGAATTTGCTTAAACAGAAATTGATCAAATATCCCAGAGATTATTAGATTCTTTCTAGACAAGTCCAAATTGACTATGAGGTTGGAAAGGACAGAAAAATACCTCCCACACTTACATTCTTTGCTTGCCCTTCATGTCTTACTTGCCTGTAATTTCAGTCATCTGGGTTGCAAGCACATAGCCTTTGTTTTTATCTTTGTTGCTTAGAAGCATAAAATAGAAGGATTTCAGGAAAAACAAAGTATATATTTCTGAGATCTTCTGATGGCAATCTCGACTACTATATATCTGTAGTAGAGATTACCATGTGTGTATATAGATAACCTTCAATTTATATATTTGACACAATATTGTACGTAAAAAAATGCAGCCTTACTCGTCATAATAGGCAGCCTTATAAGCAGTGTAAT
Source organism: Falco cherrug (assembly GCF_023634085.1). NCBI lineage: Eukaryota > Metazoa > Chordata > Aves > Falconiformes > Falconidae > Falco > Falco cherrug. Next base: position 41,135,507 of record NC_073700.1, on the reverse strand, counting down.
GAGGCTTTCTGACTAGGTGAGATTTGGCAAGGAGGGGGTTAAGCCAGGAGTGGGAAATAGCTGTGGAGGAGGAGAAGAGTGGGAAGGCTGAAAGGAGAAACGGCTTAGGAGACAGTAACTAACCTGACTATATGAACGATATTTCTCATACCTCTCAGGGCTAATGGGAAAACCAGCTTTGAACAGTTTGCATGCTGGGGATCAGTGCATCCTGAGAGAAGTGAAAGGAAGCCAAATGAGAGGATTTCCCAAATAAAGCTTGACAAGGAACCTTCAATAAGGTAGAGAACCCAAGGACCACAAACTTCACAGCAGCATTGTAGGATGAATAAGGTTGGTGCGCAGCTGAACATGGAATAACTCTGCTGACTGACAAAACCCCTTTGCAGGATATAATTTGGAAACGATGCCTCAAAATAAAAGGAGTAAAGGAGAAATAGCATTTGGTATCTGTTACAGTATTAACAGAACTCTTTTGATTATGATAGTGCTGGCCAAATACAATGGGGCAAGGGCAAACAGAAATTTCCAAAGGAATGAATAACAATTCATTTAGAAATTTAAAAACACACGCACATAATAAAGGGGTGTGGGGGTGTGTGTGCAAGCACAAAAGCATCTAAACCACTTAATCCTAAACAAAAACTGGTTGAAAAGGTTAGGTCTACCAGTCAAGTTAACTCTTATTCCTTCAAAGTTGTCTCTATAAAGATGTATCTTTGCACAGATGACATTCCAATAGCGCAGACTGATTAATATCCAAATTAGAAACTGAACTGGAGAAAGCCAAATATTATGCAAAATAACCAACAGTTATAGAAAGCACTAATGACCTATTACTGTATTTCACAAAGGGTAAAGAGCCTATGTATTCTGTTTTCACTAGAATATTCCAAGTTTCCATGATGTTTTTCCATTTCCAAATCTCCAAAAAGCACAATGTTTTTTCTGTCCCGAGCTTGCTTTCTGAACAGTAACATGTGCAGTTAAGTTTCAGTTTTCCATTTTACCAATAGAAGTATTTTATTTTGGAGTAATTACCAAGTGTTCATAATCCCTGCAGGTTTTAGCAAATCTTTGGATTTTACACAAGACAGACTGACTTAAGACCTAAAAACATATATTAAGGATGGTGAATACTATTTGGATTGAAAAGAAAAGCGGAGTGCATACTACCTGAAATTCATGCTTTTTCTTAAAAAAAGAAACTGGCAACGTGTGGTGCATGATAAGGGAATTTAAGACATTAGTTTACTGTGAAAAAAAATAAAATAAGTAACACTCCTGCTTTAAGTTCTGGCAACAGCGACAGCCAGGGGCACATTAATTTTAAAATTTACTTTTATAGGATTAGCAGATATCAACACAAACAAAAAAAGTTTTGTCACAAACAAGTGCCTCTTGTTCATGTTGAAAACATGGTGACCTTCAGTTTGGGAATCTTTCACGGAACAGACTACTTTGAAAGCCAATTAAATTGCTTTCAATTCAGCTGAGAAAAAGAAAGTGGTAGTTCGTTCAAATGGCCTATTTGGAGAAACTTCAGGATTGATCCTTTCTTCCATTATACCAGCCTTCCATCAATGCAACTCTGATAGTGTCAATGTAGCTACACTGGCAAAACACTGGTTTAACTGAGGAGAGAATCAAACCCTTTACTTGTAACAACTTCTGTCAAGAGACCAGACTAAGTCACTTTAATTGAGTTCCTCTCGCTTTTATTGTGCAGAAACAAAGGAGGAATAAAAAGAGATCAAAGAGCCCTTATTTGGAACTAACATAATTGTGTTCCTTGGAGAGAATGGCGAGCCTGAGATTACTGAAAGGAGATAGACTCGGAATATATAAACTTGACAACAATGAAATTACAATGTTTTAAGAAAAAAAAAAAGGCACATACAGAGAGATTTATTGTAACCTTTCATCATTTTGTAATCGAAGTAGTGTGTGTTCTAGCGTCTCTTTCACTATTATATGATATGTCAGCTAAATTTCCTTTACATTTCATCTCATGGGAATAGGTCTCATCTATATATTACTTTAAATGACATTTCAAACAGACTGCAGCAGTCTGGAAAATTTTCATTTCCTAATGAAATTTTAAGAATGTTTTCCTAGTCTTGTAAATTTTGTTGTTACAGTTGTATAAAATGGGTGAATAACACTTTCCAGATCTGAAGGGATGGTGTGAAAGGGTATATTGCCATATGAAGCATGAGTCAGTGGAAGGAAAAAAGAAAAAAAAAAGATACATAGGCGCTCTGAATCAGCTACCATATGCCCTTGCCTTTGAATTTATCACTTCACCATGCAAAGGTGAAAAAAAGTCACAATATAACAGAACATATGCATAATAATGAGAGTCCTGTGAACTAGTAAAAGTAATCATGTACACAAAATACAAAGAAAGCTCAGAATTTGTGACTCAAAAATAAAATTGGGGGTTTTGAAGGTGTCTTAGGAAGTTAAATACCCAAACACTGCTTTGGAAATCTAGGAATGTAACACCATTAAACAGTCAGCCTTCAAAACCTGGCATTTAATCCATCATTCACCACATTGGGAGGATTCAGAAGAAAATTGGCATTTGGAAAATTTGGCAATACACAATTGGTTCAAATATATAAAATCTATGAAGAGGTATAGGCAATACACAGATATCAGCAGTTCTAGTCAAATACATACTGGAATTAGTTGTGTAGGCATATCTAGTATTGCCATTTAGAAATCTAACCCAAATGTGGTTTGGTAGATACCCCGGTACCAGTAATATGGTGAAGCAAAAGTTAACCATTACCAGGCTTCAGGACATCATTACTGACCAAAAACAATGACAGAAAAGTCTGAAGGAAGGAGTGCTTATTAACCAACTAGTCTGATCCAGATTTCCAGGCAGCAATGCCCAGGCAGCCTGCGCATACCCCATGGAGCACAGGCAGTGATCATTAGACTCTTGCTCTGCTCGGAAAATGCTGACGGCTGTCTCTCCTTCCTCCCCTGTTTCCAGAGGCAGCCCAACAACACCTTATGAATGAGAATCTAAACTGGTTTCTGCAAAGCTCTTCTCACTGTGGAGAAATCGAACCAGAGAAACACAAACAAAAAACTCAAGTGACACACCAAACAACAGAAACAAAATAGAGTCCGTGAGTCATTTATGGGTACAATCAATTACAAACATAGCACAAGCTTTTTCATCAGGTCAGAACTGTCAAAACACACAATCTGCCAGTGTAGGCTAAGTGGAGCTACAGAGGCATGATAAAGGATTATCTGGTAGAAGAAAAGACTTTTTAATGTTTTGAAGACTGATAAGGAAACCATTGCTTGAAGCTATAGTAAAACTATTGCTTGCTGACACCCCTTCCAATTGTATAGCCAGACTGCCTGGTACCATTCCTTTAAAGATGCGGTGAGCATGAATTCTAGCTCCTCTCCAGTGTTAAATCTCTAAACAACATCAGAAAAAAATATCAGCCATATGAGAGAGGTAGCTGGCCTCGGTACAAAGTGTGGCTCACAAAGTAGGAAAAAAAAAAGACAATAAAAAACCCACCCAGATAAATAGAATAACAGAAAGAAGGCTTCACAAGACAGACAGCTAAAGGCACTTCACTACTAGATGAAAAGAGCAAGGGTGGGGAGTTGGTGGCCCCAAGTCTTATCAGACAGTTTAAGTCTTTAACTGAATAACTTGTCCAGGATTACTTTTAACCGAGCCCTCTAGAGGCTGAGGATGCTTCCAACCCACAGTAATTTATCTGGTTTGCACACAGGTTAAAAGAAAGCGTAGCTTAAATTTTTACTAGGATCTGCCTCTTCTGCAGCAAGGCTGAAGGCAAAAATCATTGATGTGCTGAAAGCCCTGCACTAGCCTTCCCCCAGTTCGACAAGGGACAAGCAGGAGGAAAGAGCACAGCAGCTATAGGATATGCTTTCCAGAGCGCCTGTGCTGGTAGACACAGAGGTACTGTAAGAGAAATAAGGCTTAATTGCAGGAATTTTGTACACCTGCAAGGATGGCTAGATCTGACAGGTTAATCTTGGAACCAAACCTAACCAGAAATCTTCACTTTAGTTGAATCTTCATTGAGGGCAACAACAGAATTAACAGCCTGAATTACCTTTTCTCACATAGAAAAATCAGTGCCAACTCAATAATCTGGCCCTTTGGAGAATGAAAATGCAAAAAATAAAACAATTTTTCTTTTTGCCTTTCTAGTCACAGTGGTAAAGATAATTGAATTTGATACAGACCTCTTCCCAGCATTAACCATTAACACTTGCATCATGTTGCTAGGGGCATACACACATGCCATTCCAGAGTTGAATACAGCAGCACCTATATACACAAAGGCAATGCCAAGGCAAGCTGTTCAGCAGAGAAGCAAGGCAAAAATAGGCAATGAGGAGGGAGCAGCTCCCCAAACTTCTGCCTGGCTGGATAAGCATTAGTACAGAAAAATGTTTAAAAAGGAGGAGAAACAGCTATACAACTTACTTTCTCAGAGAAAACAAACCTACTTAATCAGGATTGCTTTTGTACCTGAACAGCTATAACGATATGAAAGGACCTTTCAGAGACTGTTCCTGCCTCTAAGAGAAAACGCAGAATCTTGCCTTGACAGGATTCAATTCATCTCATTATTTTAATACAATCAATTGTATAAAGGTCTTCCTTTAGACTACTCAGTGAGGGACTTCTTGTAAATTCACAAGGCCAGAAGAAAATGTCACAGTACATTTTATACATTTGCAAACGAGGAGAAAGACCAAGGAGAGAGGTTTAACACTGGAATTCATTAAGGAGGATGGGTTACCCATACTGGCACTTGATCACTCACCAATATTTAAGAATATGGTTTGATTTTAGCTGATATATTAAGGTAAAAACTGGGAATTAAAATCTTTCCAAATACGTTGTTCTATGCACATAGATATCCTTCACAGATCCAGAAGATGCTTATTAAGATGTTTGAAAAATAATAAAAAAAACTTAAAAAAATAAAACTAAAAACTATAAATGAACAAATTGACTACCAGACTTCCCTCCTCACCCCTCCCCAAAGTTACAGAATTGCTTTGCAGTAGCTTTACTGCAGTGAATTACCCAATTATCTTCTAAATTATAAAAGGCAAATCTTCACCACCAACTGTTCCTAGGACTGCCAGGATGTGCAGTGTTGCAAAACTGTAGCAAAAATGTAAACAAAAGAGCCCTACTGAACAGGGAGGCAGGCTGTCCACATATGCCAATCCCAGCGGCTTCAATCAAAGGAGAGATTGTTTCACAAATAAACTAAGCCAGTGCAACTAATAAACTCCTGCTCTAATTACTGGCTGCAGATGTATCAACTGAAGCAAATGAGACACAGGCAGCCATTAATTATCTAATGAGGCCAGCAGTGTTTCTGATGAGGTGGGGCTGATTAAATATTAAACAGTAGCATATGGTGAGTGCCAAGAACAAAAGACTTGAATCTGACTCTCTCTCTATATATATAAAAATACAACATTGCACTAAAAAAAATCTCCCTCTACTAAGACAGAAGAGCAATCTCACTCTGAGAAAGGTAATTAGGACAGAAATGGAAGCACAAAACTCAAAGGGAGTCTAGCGGGATCTGACTTCTGAAGGTATAACTCAGATGAAAAGGTTTCACATTAAAGGGATGCCAAAAACATTTAGGCATTGCAGCAGTCATCTCTTTGTTTAACCCTTCTTAGTTATTAAGACCTACAATTGTTTCCTTTTTTCCCCTGTTCCTTTCTTCCCTTATCTTTCACTGGAAAAGTCCCAGGGCTCACTCAAATAGCATGAGAAATATCTAACAAATCCGTCCTTACAACACAGCTCACAATATTCAACCAAGAAATGGTAAGTATAAGAAGGGGAATGCAATCATTGAAATGTTATTAGGGACAGCTAGGTATGACAGACTCTAAACTGAAGGAAAAAGTCTAACCTTACTCACACAGATGTCAAGCCCACTGAAGCCAGCTAATCCCATCAGACTTAAATGGGCCACCTACAGCCAGTGCACCAGAGAGCTTGAGATGAGCCACATGTGAATATTTTTTCTCCCTGTCAGCTGCTCTACCCTTCATAGCAGACATCCTGTGAATGCAGCAGCCACTTGCAGCTCAAGAATCCCCCTTTCCAAAGGCCAGATGATGAAGGATGCAGCGTGCTGAACTACTGAAAACCCGTCCAGCTTCTAAAAAGCAATAAGATTTCATAATAAATAATAATTAAAAAAATAAAGTTTACTATTCAATGCTTCTTATCAGTTTGGTTCCAGCCCTGCCCCTATGCACCATAATGTTTCAATCTAACAGCTCTGGAAACTGCGAGATTTGTTGTAGGTTTGCTTGACCCAAACTTATAACACACGTATCAAGCTGTTCAGTGCAAGTCATCTTTACTCCCACAGTAGGTAGGAACCTAATTCTGTGTGTGAAGCAGAAACTCTGACCTGGGTGTTGGAAAGCTCCGTCTGGACTCCAAGGGAACCAGAGATTTTCAAGAAACCTGAGAAACCCCTTACATCTGTCAGGACAAATTTACAAAGACAGGGGAAAAGTTCAGATATAAAGTAGACTTATAGCAAGGGAAATTGCATCTAGAATTGGCAACGGTTGCACATTCTCAGAAACCTCTGAAGGCTGTTTTTTGAAACTCTTAATAAGCCAAACAGCATTTGCTGGTTATTTCAAAATATGTTCAGATGGCAGCCACTTGTCACATTTTACATTGTTACAGTGACAACAACGCAAGTGTCCTAGATGCATCCAAATTTGTAGCTGCCTTTTGTATGAGTTTATTATGGAAGGAGCCCATTTTTGTATCAGGACTTCATACAGTAACATAAAGAATCAACAAGTCATTATTGATCACCTAAAAAGAGATCAGCTATTTTGAATACCTTTGCTATTACAAATGGTTTCCCTAAATATGAAATAATGGTTCTCTCCCATCTGCCTTTTTTTTTTCCCCTTTTTTTTTTTTTTTTTTGATAATACCCTTCTTTATTATAATCTCCTTAATATCCATCTGCTACCCTTTAGGCTAAAGCTTCTTAAATTCAAATATAGGGCTATTTTTATCACAGAAGAATATGTAAAGCAATAGAAACATTTTAATGGATTTTTGTGCCTGTGGCCCTTTTTAGCTGAATTTCCATAATGAAATCCAGTTACAGACATTGGTGCTGCTACAGTTGGCTGTTCACACAAATAAAGAATGAACATTTTTGTCTTGTAAGCCAACCCACTAAAATAGAGAGTGCAATAGCTACCTACAGAAACCACAGGATTTTTCCCTCTGTTGCTGCTTTAGTATGACTGCATATAACTGTATTTTCACTCCAACAGGGCATAACAATCAAGATGAAGTCATAACTCTACATTTAGGTTATAAATAAGATGCATAAAGTCATTTTCATAAGTAGTAACTAACAAAATGAGGATGCTTTCTTTTGTGCATAGTATTCAGGAACATCAAAATAGCTTCATAAAAACAGCTACATGCAAAAGCATTCACAGGAAATGTCTGTGTAAGCCAACTATTTGTATTAAAGGTCTGCAAAAATATTTTTCTAATAATACTTTAAGGGTACCAATTCTTCTCCACTGAAATATTTTATCATTTTTCTATGGCTGTAAGTGGAGCTAAGCAGAAAACTGTTTTTTGTATCATAAACATCCCTAAAATTTAAAATGCTTTCCCACTTCTCTTCAGGAAAAAAACCAAGACTTTTAAAGAGGAATAAAACATAAGGAACAGTCCATACTCCCTTCCAATGGCAGGCAGCCTTTCTCATCCAGGAATTCAAGCCAGTGGTCACTAGCTGAGGTCCAGAGGGCAGGTTGCATTGGGATGGCCTGTTTTCTAATGAAATGAGACAACCAGCACTCAGACAGAAAAGCCTTAGTAGCCGCAGAAATATCTTATAATTATGATTTATATATTAAATTACCACTTGGCAAACTGATCACTGACAATCTTGACTCTGATCATAATGCAACTCTCCCTTATATCAGCTTGACTGAATTCTGTGGGTATCCCAAATGCTCAGCCATTATTATTATTTTTAAATCAGGCCCAAAGTATCTCAAAATGGGCACTTAAACACTGCAGATACAACAAAAAGCACCCGATACATTGAGGCCTTTTGTCACTTCTAAAACCAGGACCTCAGCATTTCTGTAACGTTTATCTTAGCAATTACTTATCAAATCTATTTCTATTTCCAGAAGCTTTCACCATTAATTGCCTCAGAGCCTACACTAGGTGTGATGAGCCTCTGCGTTTTCATAAATGCCCTTTCACAGAAAGAATGCCGTTTTGAGTAACTTCTAAGTGTTCTGCACACAGAAGCTTACCATTTAACACCCATAATACAGTACTTTTTCTACTTCAACAGTAATATTGTCTGAGATGCTAAGTTCAGAAAAGGCTTTTGATTCCGATTTGTGTAACTTTAATTCTAATAATATAATTATTCTATAACCCAGTGTCTACTTTATGGTGACTGTTAAGAACATCACTCTCCTTTAAATTTCCACAGACATATTGTACTAAGACAAAGTTGTAACATGTTTCATTTGACTTACTGTTAGCCCTTTAAAGTTTTTCTGCATCAGTTTTACTCTACAGTGTCGTCATTTATACAAGAGTTGGCTTCTTTGAACAGCATGCTGGTTTGCAGTTGCGGTGAGTATTCAACCATGTAAAAACAAACAGATATGAGGAAATAACCATAAGCTTTCATGATGTTAAACACTACCCAGAATCTGACACTGTCTGCAGGTAAGGTGGGGGTGCTGGGGCAGCAAAACGGAACCATCAGCCCAGATGAGCACGTTGTCCCCCTCAGAACTTGCTTGTAGGAAAAAGGGAAATGTAAAGATAAAGGAGAACCAGGAGTTCCTTCCCTAAAAAAGACCATTAAAGACAGGTTATCTGAGCACAGGGAGAGCACTCACCAGGGACCGCTGTGGGCAAAACAGACTCAGCTTGGGGAAGTTAATTTCATTTATTATCAATCAGATCAGAGCAGGATAATGAGAAATAACACCAACTTTTAGAAACACCTTCCCCCTCGCCTGTCCCTTCTTCCCCAGCTCAACTTCACGCCCGGTATCTCCCTCCTCATCCCGAGCGGCGCTGGGGGACAGGAACAGGGTTCACACGCGGCCCCAGCCCCCCTGCCTCTGGCAGGGTCCTCACACCGCCCTGCCCCTGCGTGGCACGCCCAGGAGACAGCCCCCTGTGACTGCCCTGGCGTGGGCCCCTGCACGGGCTGCCGTCCTTCAGGCCCAGCCGGCCCCAGGGGGGTCCCCGCGGGGTCCCCAGCCCTGCCCCAACCCCACCCTGGCCCCTCTCCCCACGGGGTCACAGGCCCTGCCAGGAGCTGCCCCAGCGCCGCTGCCCGCGGGTCACGGCTCCTGCGGGCACCCCCTGCCCCGGCGTGGGGTCCTGCCCGGGCTGGGGGGGGTGTCTGCTCCCTCATGGACCTCCATGGGCAGAGGGGGACACATCCTGCCTCACCGTGGGCCTCTCTGGGCTGCTGGGGAACCTCTGCTGTGGCGCCTGGAGCCCCCCGGCCCCCTCCTGCCCTGCCCTGGGGGGCTGCAGGGCTGCTGCTCTCACAGCCCCCCGCCTCTCTCCAGCTGCAGATACTCAGTTCCCCCGTCCCCAGCTCCTTAAATATTTTATCCCAGAGGCACTGCCACCTCCATGTCCATCTTGAGCCAGCTGGCATTGGCTCTGTTGGACACAGGAGAAGCTTCTAGCAGCTTCTGACAGAAGCCACCCTTGTTGCACTCCCCCATGAAAGCCCTGCCACACAAACCCGATGCAGCCTTTTAAGTGCTTTCTGTATTCCTTTGTGAAAGGAGATGTAATGTATTTTCAGAGGGACTCAGCTCCTGCAGGATCCTAAATTGGCTCATTTAATCTACATGGGTACTTGAATCCTCACTTAAGATATTAGTTAATTAAGTCACATTAAACCACACAGGCAAAAAAGAGTCTATGTTCAGATAAATTTAAGGGTCTGATTTTCTGATTTAAAACCACAAAGCAAAGACTTGCAGAGAGCCCAGCCTGGTGCTCCCTCATTAACTCAGCATATTGTGACATTTATAGTTCTCACTCAGGACTAGGAGACAAAGGAAAACAGCAGCTTACAGCAATGAAACTGAACTAGATAATGCTGCAGAAAAATAAAGTTTGTCTCCATACCATGAGGTTGCACAGGACTTTACCTTGTGGTCATTCAGAAATCTCTGTCATGCTCATGTGAACTTTTCCATATTCACAAGGAGAATTTTTGTGCTGCCGTTTGAAAGTCTCTTTTCTATAGACATTTAAGTAACTCAGTAAGCAGAACTCACCACTGAGTGAGGTAAGTAACCACATCCAAAGAGAAAGAAAGCAGAGAAAATTTAGTTTCTCATGAAAAACAATCATAAACTGGAACAAGATTATTTAAAATGTTCAACTAAGTTCAGCTTAATAAACAAATAGTAGCTAAGAAAGAAAAGCTCGACAGAGATAAGCAATAAAAGAACAACAACAAAAAAAAGTAGTTGGCATGAGCCCACATGTAAGTAAATACCATGCAGAGTGTCAGAGGTCCTTCCCTTCTCTCCCCAAAGCTGTATCCTGGCTTCAGGCATCCTTCTGCAAGTTAAGCACATCCTTACTTGTACATAAATGAAGTTTTAGGGAGTGGAGAGAGGCTTAAAGCTGGAATTTCTGAATTTTGGAGACTTTCTGTTACCTTTGTTTGTTTGTTTTCTGCTTGTATGAGTTACCAAAAATCACTGAAACATTAAATACATAGGAATTTACATAGAAATTTAAGTTTTGTGTAGTCATTGCTTTCCCTCCCACATATTTGTTTCTGAGAACTTCAGAAATGTTATGTTACCAGTGCTTTGCAAAACTACGTCAACACAGGGAAAAAAAAAAAAAAAAGGTATCCAACTCAGAAACAAACTTCTCAGATAGAGAAAGTTGTAAACTTCTATATTCCAAACTGATAGCTTACCTGCAGTCAACACTAGCAAAGCTGCAGGAAGGAAAGAAAAAATACACAAAACCCAGAGGGGGGCAGGGAGGGATGGGAGGAAGGGGAGAATGCAAAGTTAGAAAGGTGACCCAAGTAAAATTCTCCTCATTTACAAATTCATTATAACTCTTTCTTTTTCCCTGCCTGTAGCTTAGAATTGATCAAACTGTTTTTATTAAGCATGTAAAGAAAAGACAAGACACATGCTGTTTGTTACCTCTATAAAGAATTAGGGGTATAACAGATTTAGCGAGGGATTTTTCAAAAGAATTCAGGAGTACAGTTTCCTTCAAAAACCAAATCACATACTTTCTTAAGCGCAGTAGGTAACACACGAGACCCAGCATAAAGAAATACAATAACATAAAAAAATACAATAATCCAAATGTATATTGTACTTTTCCTATGGATACAGGTAACACTTCGAAAACCTTAGGCCCATGCTTTCCTTTCATTTACATGAGAAAGAAATTGTGAGAGTTTTAGTGATGCATACGAGACTACAGAAGTGCAGATGCAAAAGAAATCTGTTTCAAACTTTTTCTGATCTTTAGAAATGTATTTGTTCTAAAGGCACTTCAACTCAGCATTCCTCATCCTTATTTTCAATGATTAGAACTATCATCAACGTTACTTTAATTTAGGATTTTGTTTAGAAGCTTTAGAAGAACATCCCTGAGGTTTGGAAGGCATCTTTCTTTAGCCAATAGTGCTGGAAAAAAGCAAGCTCAGGACTAACTTGCAACAAGATCATGTAAATATTCTTTCAAGAAATAATCAGCTGTCTAAATTTCAAACAAAATTCAACACTTTTTTTGTCCATTAACAAAGTAACCAAGTTTTGTATTTAACAACAAAGATAGTGAAATGTTAATCTGTGTTCTGTCTTGAATTCCCCTGACTAGCAGCTTGATTGGTTCTGAACAAGTAATTAGAAGGAAATTAGAACAGATTTTTGTTTCTGCTTACTTTTGTTTAACGTTAAATTCCATAACATTTGGAAAACTGCTTTAGTGCATTGCAGTAGGCAAGACAATAGATAAAGAAAAGTTATTTTACATCTATCTTTGAAGTTGTATTTTTTTTATCTTGCTTTCCCCCCTACATATTTATAAAAGAAAGGAAGCCTTCTGGGGACTTACCCACTCCCTTTATGGCTTAGTAGCTAGGTTTCCTAGGCAGCTTTTGAAAAAGTATTAAAATAGTATATTACCAACTTCTGCCCATGAAGAAGTAAATGGAATAAAGTCAAGATGCAAATGTTGTTGATACCTACTACAAGCTACTATGCACTCTACTTTTCTGCTAATCTGTTTCTTTGCTGTGACCCTTCTACTTTTCCTGTTCCACACTATGGACTTCTTATTTATATATATATGTACACACAAACACACTTATACATTCTCTCATATGCTATGTGTTGCATTAAATCACCATTTAATAACAAAAATACTGTATGAAAGTTCATGGCTGAGGCAGAAATCCAACCCAGAATCTTTGATGCTTAGTCCAATGCCCTGTCCATCAGAGTTGCTCAAAAAGTACATCCTCAGGTTCAAAGGCAGGTTTCACCGAGACGAAACAGGAGTCATAATGTCAGAGTATTTTATAAACCCTATTGGCAATTTGAATTTTACAGAAAGAAGTAAAGAAACCGTGGTTGAACATAATATTGATTGACAGATATTATGAATAAATATATAGAGACACATACTTAAAAAAATACTAGATTTCTCACCTGGTTTTGGATTTTATCCATATAAAGGATAATAATTTACCAACTATAGCAAACAAATTCCCTGCAAGAATCTGGAGCAGATTGTCTTCAAAGTAATATACTTTTTTATTTCTAGCTCAGTTTGACATGAACATCAAGCTAACTACTTAAAAAGTAGTCATCTACTGCTCTTATTTTACACCTTTGGTCAAAGATGATATTAAACGTAAAGAACTCCAGAAAGTTCTGAGTCTACTTCATCTATGAAGCAGAATCCTTTAGCAAGAGGTTTGAACTACCAAGTATTAAATTTATAGAACATAATCGTAAATCTAGACCAGGGGTCCTCAAACTTTTTAAACAGGGGACGGCTCACGGATGAAGTGGCAGGAGGCCATCTGCGGCTGCTCGGTTTCCCCCCCAACCCCCAGCGGGGCAGGGGGGTCTGTAAATACCGGGGGCCGGATTGAGGAACCTGGGGAGCCGTATCCAGCCCACAGGCCATAGTTTGAGGACCCCTGATCTAGACCAAGTGCCTCAGCTGCCCTAGCTGCCACCTCAGGCCGTTCCCACCCACGCCCACCCCCCTAACCCCACTATTTGAGGCATTTCTAAAAACTGCAGCTTATCTCACAGTGGCAAATAAATGTTTCACGTCTAAGAAACACAGAAATTTGTACTATCATCTCTTGTAGATGAGAATAAAATTGAATTTAGAAGTAGTGACTTTCAGAGGCAATTAAGTACTCAGTCACCCCTGCTGTTCAGTAGGATTCAGACACCTTACTTCCCAAACGAGCTTGGAAAATCCTAGGACTTTTACTTCCCTTTTTCTGTCCTGACAAACTACTGCAACAAAAAATAAACAAGTTAAATTGAGACTACAGATTAGATTATATTTCTCAGGAATGGAGGAGTCCAGAGTGGCTAACAGAACTAATCTGTTTGTGTAAGTGATATACGATTAGATGTTTGCACAGTTCTCTGTAGATGCAAGGCAGTGTTTACAAATGCTAAGTATCATTATATGTAAATAAGCTGCCTCTGCAGATTTTTTTTCTGGTGAGTCAGCTGCTACTCATTGCTTAAATGATGCTCTTGTTCTCAGAGTACTCCTTGATGCCTCCTGAAATTTTTTTCCCAATGGAAGATAATGCCTTTTTCAATGCAAGATCCAATTCATCTGACAATCATGGATTGGATGTGCTGCTGAGGGGAGATAATGAGAATTGTGAATTTGCAGAACACACTGTCCTCTAAAGCTCTTGCATCTATTTACTGTTTTCCCATATCTTTAGCATCAAATTATGGTCTTAAAACAGACAGATCTCCATGAAGCTTTTTAGCAAAACTGATATTGAACATTCTGGGGTTTCATTATGACTTCATCATAATAAAAAGAGTAGATGAAAACTCCACTTCAGGTCAAGAATAAAATACCTTTTACTGGCACAGACCTTGAGGGAAAAAAGAAAAAACCTTCTGAGAAAGGCAGAAAATAATCACCCTTTCCCTCTTTGATACAGCATCCTTCCTGAAAAGCTAGAAACTCAAGTCTGCTCAGGAAGGTCAGTTGGACTTCCCAAACAACATAATACCTTGAGCTTGTGCAGGGTGATACAAATCCAAATGCAAGGTAGATATAGTCAAGTAAAAGATGTAGAGACAATTACTTTTCAGCACTTCACAGAATCTTCTTAAAACCAAATCAAAATAAAATTAATGAAAACCACCTTTGCTTCAGATAGGCGAGCTAAAATGAAATGAGGTCTTCGTGATTCATACTGGTCAAACATAACATGGCGTGCCTACACTCACTTTTGATTCTCCTTTAAACGCATTTATGGACTGCACTACGGCAGTCGTTTCAGTGAACAACCCACACCCCACCATAGCCATGTTTCCCAGATCCTCAACCATTTTTCACATGGTTCTTGTCAAGTGCCCAAGCACCCCAGCCCGAAAGCATGGTCCCAGCTCTCCATTGCTCAATGTATAACTTTTTATTTAGTCTTATGAGAGTACAACTTGATTACTTGCATCAAGTATACCTCAGAATTATGCTGTATAGCTAAATGACTGCTAACATTTACTTCTGTAGTCTGTTCCGTTGCCTTTAATCAGGAAAACTAATACAAATTTTCCCCCTACTGAATAGGGTCGTTTTAAAGTTGGGGCATGGGGTAGTTAAAAATTCCTGATGTGTTTTACTACTTGGAGTATTCAACCTCCAGCATCTCTGTCTCAAACTGAAATTAGCCAAAGTAGACAAAGTATCCGCTTTGGGTGTCAGAAGTAAAAGTAGGAAAGGAAAGATCCAGTTCTCTTCCGCAATTCAGTGGCTGTTAAACTATAGGTATACCTCATTTGATCAGAAGTTGATCCATAAACATTCAGGACAGTTTTGTTTCAGTATCTTTTACTGAGAAACATGACTTTTTTGTAAAAAGTTGCTTACCTCAATACCTGCCAGATCACTCCTAAATAAGTCATAACTATTGATTTCTAACATTTTCATCATGTAAGTCATGTCACATATTTCATTACTGGAGTTTATGCTTCTTTATTAACTTTGGTCCTAATATGGGGGTACAAGATGTGTAATAATTTCTTTTCTGTAAGTCCTGCGCTTTTTTTCCCCATTACCCATGCTTTTACTTGAAATAAGCATTAATTTATTGCCATTTTCCCCCTTTTGTTACTAGTTTTCATTACTGTATTGATCTAGAGGCTACCCAAACCATACAATTTATATTTTTTTTCCACCAGAAGACCACCATCAGCTCTCAAAACCAACACCACATATAAGACAGTGCTGGTACATCCAGAATTTTACATATATAACTTTTGACATTTCATCTTGTTATCTTAAAGAAAAAGTTACTTAAAAACATTACTTGGATTTCTCCTTCCTTCCAGCATTCACATTTGGACCTGTAAGTTATCCCATGGTGCAAAACAGCACTGAGCTCATTAAATACCCTCTTCTTGAGGCTTAGTGCAGCCTCTGACCTTGGCTTTGAGAAGACAATGGGCTGGCCTGTCAGTTCAGGGGAGTTAGAGGAGGCTCTTCCAGTCCTCAATAGCATGAGATTTCAAATAAGGACCTTCCCTACAGAGATCAACGTGTCTTGTTGGGATACTTTCTGGTGCACCTGAACAACTGTGCACACTTATGTCCTGTGCGCTTATCCAGTTCCTTCCATTAACCCACTCCTTCAAAACAGACTTTAGTCATCTCCATGCTGAGGCACTGGTATTAGTGCAAACTTCAAACTCTGTGAATTCAAACTCCCGCTTTAAAAATCACTCCAAAACACTTTGGTTCAGGAGTTCACCAAGTGACTGACTATGATTGTAAGCTTCAGTGCTCATCTCCTCCCCCTCGCTAACAAGGAGCTATTAGCCACTCCGAGATTTCAAACAGCGAGGCTGATCAAAGGCCCCATGGTCACAGCCACATAAACCTACTGAGACTTAAAAAGAATGAAAAATGTGGGCTCAGTGGTATTGTAAAATATGCACATACGTGTTCCTCTGCCTTACAGGGAGTTGCACAGCTGAACAGAGGATATATTCCCTATTTATATGTAAGCTTTGCTTTAATCTCTGGGTAATTTGGGCAACAAAAAATTATGCAGACAAGCTGAGTAGTGAATAGATAGTTAGCTAAAATTGCTTACTTGTTGTGGAGACATTTCCTCTCTCCCTTTCCCTTACCTTTCCTATAGCAAGTTCTGCATTCATATAGGCTGTAAAGCACAGCACAAAGCAGTAAAATAAAATGATGTAACCATTTTCTTATACTGTTGGAAAAAGTAGAAAAAGAGCAATAGCTGGAAAGTACTCGAACACTGCAAAGCTTACCACATTCTAAGTGGTGAGACAGACTGAAAAATCCCCAAGTGCTGCAAAAGCTGTTGTATAAGAGACCAGATTCACAAGGTCTCTTATCTGGGCTGGATTTCTGAATTGTACACCCCAATATTGAAGATACTGAGACAGAAATGCTACATGAATAACGAAGCCTGATCAGCATGCGTTGGAAGTTCCTTGCAACTTCTGATTGAGAGCACCCTGCTATTGAGCCATTTCCAGCAATTCTCTCAAATGCGAGTTCACTGCCGCTAGCCAGGAATAAGCTCACATGGCTGTTCTTTCCTGCAGTCTCCTCTGCCAGATGCTTACTCCCAAATCATTCCCTTTGTCTTTGAAATTTTCTTTTAGATTTGTTTTACATGGTTAAAAGGCTGATTTTGAGAGGCAAATGGGCAGATAAACAGTAACAGACTCGTCCAAGCCTCTTGTTCCCAGAGAACAGGCTGAAAGTCAGTTGCAACACAGCCAGGGGAACCCTGTTCTTGGCTTCAGCATCCAGGGCTGCCTGCATCCTGTCGTCCAGCGTGACACGGAGTGGCACATGGACCTTAGCAATGCTTCCACTCTCAATTGAGGCACAAATGGGACCCTGGTTGTTATCTTGCTTAGCTACCTCTTGCTTCACAGGACTGAGGAGGTATTCATCCTGGATGTTTAAAGCCAGACAGGTGTTAAGGTATTAGCTAGAGAGGGACTTGGATCATGCTTCCTCCACTAATGAGGAAAATACAGACAGAATCAAAATCCACTTTCTGCCTCAGGCAGCAGGTTAGCATAGATGAAGAGGAACATTTCTTTCTAAGTAAAAATCTGAAAACACAAAGACTGTACGATTTTTAGTTGGAGTTGCATAAGATGCAAATGCAGGCATTTTAAGTAATTACTAGACATTTGTGTTAAGCCAGTTGGAAGCTTCATCACATTTGCTAAAACTTCTTTAAGCAAGCCAGTATGTCTTGATTATGGTAAAGTGAGCAGCACACACACCTGTAATCTCATCTTTCAGCTACTTCTTACCGAACGTGCTAGAAAGATAATTGTAGGTCAAACATCAGACAGGACTCAAAGGATCACTACAATAGGCTGACCATCACACATCTGTGCTACAAACATTCCTCAACAGTCCAGTTGTTTAGTGAAATAATTCACAAACTTAAAAACTATATCACAAAACCAAGATCCCAAATGAACAACGTGAGATATATAATGCAGAGCTATACAGAATTCAGCAACTGACGGTGAGTTGACTAGGTCCAGAGACTGCCCATCCTCTGTAGTGTGCTGACATTCCTACGCTGCTACTCAGAGCTAGTGCCATTCTATGCTGCCATCCATTCTCAGGGATTAGGCTGGACCTCTTCAATATCATATTATGTAGTCAAAAGTTCAGAAACCACCTATATCTGTACTCATAACCACCTTATACATACTGTAAGCAATTATGATCCATTTAGATCCATTCACTTATGGAGAGTCTAAGCAAGAACTGCATGGTGACAAACCTGTTGGAAAGTTTCTTCCCTACAAATTAATTTCTTCATGTATACCATAGTTCTAAACAACAAGCTTTCCAAAATTGAAGGCACAAACTCATTTGGTTCTTTCATGGATACATGTAGAATCTCAGGAGGGAAGGGCACGGTAGAAAATAAATGAGGGGAGAAGGAAGGAAAAAAAAACACCACCACCTTCTGAAGAGAAAATGTTCAAATAAGTGTCTTGAAATCAATTTTGGATGCTTAATATGAATAGGGGTCCTGCAGTCCTTAAGCTCTGGGTGATGGGCTTGCCACAGTGCTCTTGCAGCAATCCAAACCAATTAGCTGCTCAGGCTTTTGCCTCTTTTGTAGTGGTTAGACTGTTCTCACTGTATTACTCCTGTATCGGTGTGAAATTTCCTCCAACTCAGGAGGCTCACTTGAGCTGCTAATGGAAGCTTAAGTTGTATGTAGGACCTTCCACAGCCAGGATTAATTTCTGCCTGTAAGTGTAATTTGGTTTTCTAAATATCATACTTGGAAGATTTTGTTGGAAAATTAGCTTTGAGCTATGTCAGCCACAATTGCTACTGAAAGACTTACGAGGGTCTGTATGTATTTAAGGTATAACATGCACATATCTTTAGCAAATGTTTTACTCTAGTTTAAAATACAAGCTAAAGTGATGTTATCTTTTCAGTGCTAGGTTCTGCTTATACTCTATTAAGTGCATATGGTTCAAGACTTGAATCAAAAAATATGATATTTTGTAAACAAAATATAAACAGCTCAGATGTGCATCACAGTCCATATTTCTCTTTGACAGTATAACTGCACAGTTAAAAATCCCAGCTCAAGTAGTATGTCAAGACAGCTCTTGGAAAGTGAGGGATGAGAAGTGGGAGAATCTCTCTGCAGTGCACTACGCACAGCTGCAAAGGCTCATCCTGCTTGCTATGCACAACTGAACAGCATCACCGCAACATGTTGTGCAGTGATGCACTCATTGTGGGCTCAAGACTTGCACAAGCAGACCATCAACCTTTTCTCTTCTTTCCAAAGAGACCATACTGAAGACAAGCATTATATATGGTGAGAGTACACGACAACATCTCTCCACCTCACTAAGATCTAATACAGGCTTGCATTTTGGCACTCCCAAAAGAGAAACTAATGTAGTTGAACTCTATTACATTTATTAAGGAAAATATTCACAACTAGGACAAGACACCAGCTAGCTTTTAATAGCCCAGACTTGGAGGTACCTGCAGCTATCTGGAAAATATGAGTACACTTGCTTGAGCAAGCTACCAGATACCAACACATTGTACAGAGCTAAAAATATCTGTATTAAAACTGGCATTTCAGCTAGCATATTCTGGGAAGATACCAAAGATCTGGGTTATCTTACTTTGCATAATAGGCAATTTTCTTCCACAGCAGAAATTTCTATATCCTTCAAAATCTTTAGGCAGCATTTCTGGCTAGAGTGACAGCTTAGTTTACACAGACATCCAGATATACCCCACCTCTCCATGGGAACTCTAACAAGAGAGCAGAAAGAAGACCAAGGCTGCATCAGAGATGCAAGCTAAGCACCTTTTGTTTTTTAAAGACCTGTAATTACATTGTTCCTTGCACCAACTGAGCTTCTTCCACCAGAAAGGGAGAGCATAGGCCCACGGAAATCCAATCAAAATTTCTGAACTCAGATTCACCACCACCAAGTTAGTGCCTCTCACAGGAACTGAAAGCTTAAATACATTTTTAGTTATTCACTCTAGATAATGAGATTAATACAGGTATTATGCTTACAAGAGTGTAAGCTCAGGAAATTAAAAAGGAACAATTACCACCAAAATAATTGTTTTGTGTTAAAATTGTGTATATCATAATCATGACTGAATGCATCACGAACAGCCCATAAAGCCTCAAAAATATACATGGTCCAATGAGTATTCATTACAGATTTTATGAGGTAGGAACAAACTTTAAAGTATTTCATATAAATCAATGATGACCTCATATAGGAAAAAAACAATAATTTAACTATTCAGTCACTTTACCTGCCAAGCACAAACAAAACCACTGTCACATAAACATGTCCCTTACCTTCTCCATCCCCACTCCCCCCCCCCCCCCCTTTTTTTTTTTCTTTTGGTAAACCAAAAAAAGCTATACAAAGGGAGCTGTTTCAAGCTGCAGATAAATCTTGCAACTTCTTAGACCAAACAGGTAGCAACCTCAGTAGAAAAACCAAAAAGTGATTACCCTACAAAGACACTTGAAACCTACATTACTGATCACAATAACCATAGGAGAAGTCACATGTGGGAAGCTACACAAGAGCTATGCAATCTTTCTGCAGCTAAAACCATCTCCGCTGGGAGTGCCTACCGCAGAGTTAGGAGGAGTGAGACTGCTTCCAAAGGCTGACCCTGCTCGCTGGGCGCAGTCTTGCAGTACCTGAGCAAGGGTGACGTGGCAGGGCCAGGCGACAACCCAGCACTCAGCAGATGCCAGGAGGGAACAAACTATGTCTTAGGTTGACCTGAGCTTAAATAGGGCTCCTGGGCCATGGGAAAAAGGGTCAGGTGAGGCTGTTCAGCATAATTAAGGCTCATTGGAGCTCTCTGGGGCTTCAGGAATGTTAGGGATAAAGCTTGAACAGGACCACAGAATGTGGATATATCAGCCCTTGTGCCCATTTAGGGAGGAAGCATATCCATGCTTCCACAGAGCTGTTCTCCCATCGTTATCCCCCACGACACAAAGCTGCCTACAATTCACTACAAGTGCTCTGGCAACATGATGAATTTGTCCCTGTGTGAATATTCAAGGCTGATTTGCAGCGGCAGTGGCAACCATAAAGATTAAAATACATGCCCATCTTGAAAGAACCTATCTTGTAGACACTAATGTCAACTTTATTAGGGTTTATGGGGTGGAACAGTGGCCAAAGCACCCATAAAGCTCTGCTATTTGAAATTCCTGAGGAACTATTTCATATTCAAAACATCAGTGACAGAGAGGAAGCAGATGTCAAAAAATCAGACAGGGTCTTAGGATATGTGCTTGTTTACACCACTGCAAATGGGGAAATGCTATAAGACCCAATGTTTCAATCCCTTTGCAGGGGTATCAAAGATCATAGAATGCTGAAAACAAGCGGAAAGTCTAACCCATTTTTTTTTTTTTTTTTTTTTTTTTAATTTCTTCAAAGAGTTCCTCTGGCATAACTAAAACAAACAAGACCACTTGACTGCTACATGGTACAACTGAAAACTGTTATGTTGCATGAAAAACAACTCAAGAAATGGCTTGGGGAGATACATCTTTTCATCCTTAGCATTGTACTTAAACAATGTACACAAGTCAAGACTTGTACTTCAAGGGAAAATAGCAGTTACTTTTTTTCCCCCCAGAAACAAAAATATTTCTTTAGAAACAAGCCAACAACACAACAAACACCAACACCCCACCTCCCCAAACAAAACCTCCCACCCCCCATTTCCCCTTTCATACATATTCATTATCTAGTCACACCGGAGCAGAGCTTGGAAGCAAGCCATATATGCACTGTGCATACCGTCAGACATTACCTGGGCCCCTGGCAATAGGGAGAGACTGAAATATTGCTCATATTTGGCTCCCTGAACATAATTTCTCATGCCATTCTGCTGACTGTTGAAGAGGTTTTAAAGCCTTTCTCCCTTCCTAACATATATACTCTTGTCTCTAAAGAATATGTCAGCCACAAAGAGGAATGGGGACTCTCGGAAGAAACTCAAAGCAGGGAAAAAGAAAGGACTTGCTCATTTGTAGTGACTGAGAGACAGCAACGAAAACTTTGCTTAAGTTCAGAGCCACCACTAACTGTCCCCAACCACTTCGAGCTGAACTTGGTGCTGGGCAATATTTAACACAACCCAAGGTGGACTGTGGAGGCTCAGGGCTGGTCTGGAGGCTTTGAACCACCACAGTGAGAACGGACTTCAGGAAAGGAGAGCAGCAGAAGCCTACATTGCCAGCTCACTCCGTCTGGTCAGGGCAGAGAAAGGTTAAAGCCATCAGGGGCTGGGTTTGCCTTGAGCCCTGCAGCCCAGATGCTCCACAGCACTGGCACTCGGCGCTCGCTGTCTTCAGTCCCCATCTCCCATCATGCTGTCTTCTCTATTTGCACTCTACACTCTTGCCTGGATCACCTGTCTTGAGTCTTCCCACTGCCAAACTCAAAGAGGATTTGGTGGGGGGGGGTTGTTTTTGTTTTGGTGGTTTTTTTGGTGTGTGGTTTGTTGGGGTTTTTTTGTTGTTGGTTTTTTTTTTCCTTAATCTGGTGAACCTAGGTCTACCAACACACTAGTAACTGCCACCAGCTGATCAATACCATTTCCATAAAAGGGTCTTTCCCTCTATTTTTGTGTCTATTCTTAAGCCTCCCCAAACCCTGGTTGTACTTAACTGTTGAGCATATTACATGACAGCAGAACAGTTTTGAAAGCTTGAGAAATCCTAGGGTACGTGTTATATTTCCAGTCAGTTCTAAAAAATTCTTGAAAAAAGCTCTTGAAAAAAAATCAATTTTACCTGCAAATTATTAGTTGTTTGTAGTGTCATTCAATCTGTAAAGTACTTATACACCAAAATCCTTTAAAGGGAGAAAAGAACTGCAGGAAATTATGAATTTAAATAAAGAAGAAGATTTTAATACATAGTAAGTCCTTACAATGGGAGAAATTACAATGAGACATTTTAAAATGAAATTAAAAGTGTTGTAAGTAAACACTAAGAATATTTTGGGTTTTGTTTACAGAATCATTAGCTAAAGGAAAGAATGAAACTCACAAAGGAAGGGGAATTAACATTCGTTGACATTTTACTGCTTTTAGTTTTTATGTAAACTCAAAGCAATTAAATTATGTTTAAGACATTTTTGCTGTAAGTAGTTTCCATTTACATTCCTAGAAATAGTAATCCAACTATTTTATTGCATTGTTGGGAGCCCTGTAGCAACAGACCAAATATTTAGCAACAGCTCTGTTTGCCATCTCTTGAGCTGGAAACCAAAGACTTGAATCAATTTAATTGCATCAGTGTTTCTCGGCTACCGCACAAGAATGTGTTGTTCTTGAGTTTAAAGGGTCTATTCCTACCTCCCCCCACAGCAATCTCTAAATAAACCTATAAATCCTTGCTCTGTAGCACATGAATTATCAGTAACTTCAAAATAAATGAAGACAAAAATGGCTGAATATTTAAACATGTAGCAACTCCATCCCATGATAGATCATTTCGCACCAAAATTCATTTTTTTCTTTGATATCTACTACTGCTATAAACTTCCAGTTTATCATATAACATTACAATTTATGGTATAACCAGCTTGTGTACTGACTATAAACCCTTTGTCAATGCCACTGTAAAGACTTTATAGTCCATAAATAATAGAAGAGCGATAGTATCTATCCTTCTTATTTTGCCCAGAACAACCAGAATATAGGACTCTAAACATGTCAGAGGATTTACTTGTTTTACATACAATATAGGTTATGTAATTTTTTTTTTTCCAAGAAAGGTACATTTCTCTGAGTATTTGGCTTACACAAAGTGCATTCAAATAAATAGAAAATAAGTCACAGGTGGGAGCCTACCTTTGCATGTTAGAACCTGGGAATAAAAACCACACTCAAACAAAAATCAGTCTTAATTCATTGCAGCATTCATCTATGGCCAGGGACTACAAAAAATTAATTTCCTATCTCCTAGATTATTAAAGAGAAGATGGCTTTTCTTTGTGTGTAATCACTTAAAGGAGGAATTCACTTGGAACTCTGCATATAACGTACCACCCTTTCCTGCTTCTCCATGTAGCTGTTTCGTCAAGACATACCTTCCACTCCCAGTGTAGCAATTCTAGACCCAAACCTGTCACACGTACCTTTACAGCCCACTGAAGTTAATGTTCTTTAGGGAGGGTTTCCCTGATGCTGAGGCAGAACGAAGGCAAAGACCTTTCCTCACATTGCATCCCTTTGGGCTGCACAAGATGAACTAGTAACATCCTCACTTGCTGCGCTTGCCAGGCACAAGGAGTTGTCAAGTTCTGTACTTCTGGCTTCTCCTCCACATACAGATTCCCATGCAGAGTTGCTTATTCATTTTTCACGCTGCTAGCAAAAGACAAAATGGGACTGCTCAAGAACAAGTGTACATGAAGTGTCATGACTTTAAATTAGTCTAAAGACTGCTTTATACCGCTCCCGTTTTGTAAGCAATGTAGCTATTGACACTGAAAATCATGAAAAGATGATGCCAAGTTGTCCCCGAATTCCATGCCAAACTTATCTGAGATGTAGCAGGTACAGAAAACTTCCATCATTCTCATCCATAGTCTCAGACATCCCTCCACACACTAGACTGATCTCTTAGCACACAATTTCCTCAGCCTGTTCTTTCCCTTCAAGTTTGTTGAGTGTTTTTCACATTATATAGCTCCCCTCCTGCACCTCTCTCAGCAGGATGCTCATGTTGTCTTGCCAGGCAGTGCATATTGACACCTTTCTCACTGCAAACAATGGGCTAAGGACCTTTTCTCCCTTTTCAACTCAGTAAGAAGAATAAAACCCCAACAATCTGTCTCTCTTTCTTTTCCAAGCCTGGGAAAGGGACGGATCCCTCCTTGGGTGGCGTATTGCAGCTCTCCACAAGATCACATTCCTACAGGTCTTCTAGTCTGGGTCCCCTTTCAGTGCTGCTGAGCCAAACACGGGCAATGAAATACCCTTGTGAGCAGATGTAGCACATCTTTAAATGTTGATGTATTCAAATATCTTCATAGACAATACGACACAATAAGTCTCAGGTGAACCCTTTGGGAATTCCAGGAAAAAGGCTGCCTAATCTCCAGTTAAACAGGCCTATTATCTCTCACTCCCCATGAGAAAGTGAAGCAGAACTGATTTGATTAAGAGCAAATTAACCTCTCTAACACAGCTACCCAGGGTTTTACACCTGTCACTTCAGTATGACAATTTATATTTATTCAAAAAGCCATGAGACAGTAAATTAAACATTGCCCTAATTAGAAAAATGTCATATGTTACAGTGGGGTAGCAAACTGAACTAATTTCAAACAGTTCTTGTGCAAAGTACATTTCAGTACAGCATTAATACAAGTAGAGTCAACACTTTTTACACTGTCATATCCGAGCTGAATGCCATCATGCCACAGGTGTATATTTAAAGTTCTGTCAAACAACAAGGCTGGACTATATTCAAAGTTCACCATAAACCCAAATTTGTTTAGGAAGAGCCATCAACACCTTAATTACCGTATACCTCAGTACTATTTCTGGTTTATGCTGTGACATTAGTGTAGTTTTCCTCTTAATTAGATGCCATTGGCATAGCATTCTTCCTAATGTATTTGTGGAATAGATAAAGGGTAAATGCTTTAATAGGTTACAAAACCATACAATATCAAATATCAAAGTTATGCTTGCTTTATCAGATAATTACTTATAGTGTTTCCAAAAAATCTGAAGTTATAGAATATAGATCTTTAGGCTTGCAGAAACCCACTTAGATATATCCATATATATAGCAACTTGCATGCTAATTTGGAAACAAGAATACGAAAGGCCAAGTTGTGACTGTTTGCCGAACTCTTGCTCGGAATTCAGCTAACACACAGCTCATGCTACTGCCTGATGTGTGCTGGGATCAGCACCATCAGGTCAACGCGGGGGCAACACATAGGCAGAACATGATGGCCAGGAAGGGCTACAGGTCATGGTGCAACCACTGTCACCTGCAGCTGGTTGTCCCCTCCAAGCTGTCAACCTTGCACACTGATGGATGTGCAAGGAAGGTGGATTATCTGCAAGAAGTGGATTTCTTCAGAATCCACTAACTGATAGGAATGGTATAGACCAAGCTTCCAAGCTGGAAGGTGCAAACATGTAAGTTTACCCAAAAAAAGGTTTGAAGCCATCCAACAGCAACTGGACTGCTGAGGCTTTCACACTTCCCAGTGTGACACTGGGGACACCTGCACTGTGATGGAAGAGGAAGGGTGAGCACCCTCACTGTTGGTTAGCTAACTAGTTCACTTACAAATGCACAAGTTATTAATTACAATTTATGAATCAGAGCTTGTGAATCGAGAACCTCATGAATTAAAGTGATGAATTAGTGAATTTTTTTTTTTAGGTTATCCTTACCTTTTTAACAGCTTTGGTTCTTTTGATATCTAAAAGCAGTATGCATACTATAATTAAAACAAATAATGACCTTTTTGATAATTTTTTTTATATAATCTGTACTTATTTATCTTCAGAGTTGCTCTGAGGAAACCATAAAATAATGAAGTTATCTGAACTCTAACAAGAAAATAATTCAGGTCATTATTCCCAGCAATAAATACTGGACATACACATTTGTTTTTCTTAGCTTACTAAAAGGAGACTAGAATTATTATAGTATATATATTTATATATAGATGTAGATTTTTTTAATATATTATATATATTTCATATATATTTCTATGAAGCTTGGTGAAGGGGCTGGAGAACAAGTCTGATGGGGGGTGTCTGGGGGAACTGGTGGGGTTTGGCCTGGAGATGAGGGGGCTCGGGGGGACCTTATTGCTCCCTACAGCTGCCCGGCAGGGGGTGTAGGTGGGGGGTCGGTCTCTTCTCCCAGATAAACAGTGACAGGACAAGAGGAAATGTCCACAAGTTGCATCAGAGGAGGTTTAGATTTTATGTTAAAGAAAATTTCTTCACTGAGAGGATGGTCAGGCATTGGAACAGGTTGCTCAGGGAGGTGGGTTGAGTCACCATTCCCAGAATTATTTAAAAGATGTGTAGACATGGCCCTTGGGGACATGATTTAGTGGTGGACTTGGCAGTACTGCGTTAATGGTTGGACTTGATTAACTTAAAAGTGTTTTCCAAACTGAAGGATTCTATGAGTCTAACTGTGTATGAACTCAGATAAGTATATGTAGGTAATTATAAAATACATAAAGAAATAATGCAGGTATTTGCCAGTAAATGAAGGATCTTGACTGAAGGGCTGGGAGGAGACACAACATTTATGACACACAGGCGTAACAAACATCCGCTTAAAGTTGATATAACAGCAAGAGCTCCTGCTGCAGTTTATACAGGAAAGGCCCTGCCTGAACCGCAGCTTTCCCTCCCCTCTCCCTGCCACCTGCAAGGCACCCCTCCACTGCCCAGGCAAGGCGGCTCCCACAGGGCCTCTCCTCAGCCACGCTGTTAATTTGCTCCCTTAATTTCTCTGTGTGTTTCTTTTCACAATCCATACATCTTCATGCTTGCATTCGGTTAGGGAAATGGTTTACTACATTCACCTTAGTCGTAAATTGATTGAGAAATTAAGGGATCGTCTATACCAGTGTTTATGACAAAAGGATAGTCCCTCGATCTTTCTCTAGAGCCACTGAAAGACAGATCAAGTAGAGCAGTTCTTCAGATCTAATGCAGCCATTATCTCTTATCAGTTTTGTTTTTAAATAGATAACATCAAAACCAAAGGGAGCCATAAGAAACAGAGGTCAAAAAGTAGTAAGAGATTTGCAATGGCTGTTTTATAGCTGTAAGAGTACAGATCCATTAAACTATTCCACAAATCTTGTTTTAGCACAAACAAGGAGAGTCTATCAATAGTTTTTATACTGTCTAAAGGTCACTAAGTATAGAAAGTTCCTCAAAATATACTGGGTCACAGATAACCGTTATTTCTATGCATTATCATCAAGCTTCAAGGCTTTATGGACAAAGGACTAGCATCATAAATGTGCAGACATCTGCATTATTTATTGTAATGACTTCACCTTTACAGCTTGAGTTGTTAGCCAAGTTTTAGTTGTCACCGCTAAACAACTTCTTGTTTCTTCCTTAACTCTTAAGAGACAATAGCTGTATAGCGTCGAAACTGAAAGACACCGATTAAAGATGCACAGATGATCTGAAAACAATGCATTACAGTCACTCCGCCTTGTCACCAGCCCTCACATTCAATGGAGACAAATTTTTCAGTAATATATTGCCCGATTCATTGAATTTTGCTTAAGTCAAAATAAGTGAGAGATAAAATTAATCTAACAATTCTAAAAAAAAATAATAAAAATTTGGCAATATGTATAGAGACCATGCTAGGGAATATCTACGATGAAGAAAAAAACCCCACATACTAAACAAAACAAAAAATTCCAAACAATATTCTGTTTAAGCTACGTCAAGCAACCTAAAATAGCAGTAAGCGCAGCACAGCCTATGTTTTACTTTAGGATGCCACCTCAGTCTCATCCTTCGCCTTCTTATGGGCTAAGCTGCAGAGACAATTAACAGCCCAGACTGCCTCATGCTTGTTGCCAGTTGAGGCTGAATTTGATAATTCGTGTAAGCCAACTGAAGTTACAGACTCCTAATACAGCAGCACAGGCCTAAATTCATACATCCCATTGGAAGTCTCATCACTTTCCCCCCAAAATTCCAGCATAATGTTCTGAAGCTGGGCATTCTCAATGCCTGGCACCGTTTTTGAGAAAGCTTCTGCAAACATCATTATGCCTTTTTTTTTGAGAACATGCTTTAGAAAAGTCTGATGTGGATAAAAATTTCTATTTTCCCTTAGAATGCCTTTAACCTGCCCAAATCTCATATGATTTAGGTTGTGAACACTAATATTACTCCAGAAAATAGCAGTGGGGTTACAAAGGGGTCATTTATTTCCCTTCTAAGTGCCCATTCCAAAACCTATCTTCGTGCATGTGCAAGCTGGAACTTCTCCAGCTCTTGCACACTCAGTGGTTGCTCTGCCTGCATTGCACATGTCTCCAGACAGCATGCAGCCAAAATGGATTCTGCTCCTGCAATTGCTTTGAAACAGAGCAAATGAATAACAGCAGCACTTCATGTCAAACAAGCTGCAGCAACAGATCGCAGGAAGGAATATTTTTAGATGACTTTAAAACCGAAATTTGCTTTCAGGTTGTGCATTTGTGGATCAGGGAGGAAATGACAGAAATAGTAAAGTGGCATCTTATAAATTAATGATTGAATAAAATGGAGTTATGGATCATCTAAGAATAAGACAGATTTAAAACAAAAAATATGTTTCTACCTTAAAATGTTAGGAATACGAAGCCTTTGGGAAGAAAGGAATAAAAGGAAATACAGGAAGGGCATCTTGTTCATATACACCATATGTATCGTCAGGAAATTCCTAAGGAAATAGCAGCTAAAAGTTATGAGCAAAATAGGCATATCAGCTCTCAGATACAGTAGATCTGCTCTTGTTTTTGGAAAAGCAAGCACCGAAAAAAGAGAAGAAACTGTAGTGGTTATAAAAATAGCTTTTTACAAAAAAGAATACCAATCAACAAGCTCTTTCCCAGAGGTATTTTTTAGCCTATAAAATTGAAAGTTACCAGAAAATTAGACTGCAGTAAAATACTGTAGCAACAATATTAAATTTGTGTGAGAAGACAAGTAAAGAAATGGACAGGATCATAATGTATGTGCTGGATCACAAAAGTAATACATTAAAAAAAAAAAAGTTCTTACTGTTTGCAATCATTAACACCAGAGCACAGGTGAAACACGCCCATGTGTAATTCCCAGTACCCCAAAATGGCATACACACAAACACAAAAAAAAAATTAAGACCACCTAAAATAAGCAATTAACCTGTTTTGTAAGAGTGTATTATCCAACCAGAGGTTTGAACATCCAGGGTGATTTCAGACTGCAGTGCAATGCATTTCAGAGCTGCAGAACCTGGATCAACCCAAAAGTTGAAATGTGCCTATTAAGCTGGTCCCCACTGCCTCTCTAACAGCAAAATACACACAGCAGCTCAACTGATGCTTGCAGGGTGGTGGTGGTGTTTCCTTGAGGTTAAAGAAGATGAGCAAGCAATGAGCTCAGTTTTCCAACCCATCTGAAAATGAATCCTATGAAACAGTTTGTTCCTAGCTAAACTGGAGTGCTGATGAAGCTCCCTGGATAATTAGTGATGCCAATAGAAGAGAGATGTAGTAGTCCACAGATACAGGGAGAAGAAATGATACAAGCACAGCCTGCAGTTTACTTAACCATGAAACCACACTTCATAGCCAAGCTTTAAACATCTAAAATCATCATGTTTACACCCCCAAAAAGACAGCCAGATCAACATGAAATTAGCTTGGAAGTTGTGAAGCAGAGATAAATTAATATATGCCTTTTTTTTTAACCTTGTTGGATCTAGAAAAATATAAACCTTCATAAAGCATCACAATATGGAAGACATAAGGCAACAATGATCCCTCTTTATTACCCAAATCCAGCAGCAGTGGCTTTGGATGAGTGCTGAAAGATTCACAATTAGATCATAGGAGCAGACCTACAGCACCGAGGTAATGGTGCTCTCCTGAGCCCCTCGGGTGCGAAGATGACTGGGGATCAAAGGCTTCAGCACCAGCTGGAAAGCTTGCTCTGCAGCTAGTCACAAAACCTATTTCCCCAAAACTCAGGGAGCACTTGGCAGCAGATGGTGACTCCTGCTGTCCTGGGTAGGGTTTCAGGTTGAAGATCAGTTACGGTCAGAAGACAGAAACCACAGTCAGTGGTGGTTGTAGGGGGCGGAAAGGCAAAACACAAAACTACCTCACCAAAGGTTTGGCTTCCTAAAAAAGGAGAAAACAATCTGCCTAACATGTACTTTTACTGCCCTTGGAGACAACAGAGACTAGTCAGAAGCTAAGAAATTAGCTTTCATAAAAGAGGGGAAGTGCTGGAACAGAGCCAACAATAACTTTTTATGGTTCTGACACCGTTCAAAGAACATGCTGAGTTACCATTTCAGTATTTTGTAGGATGCAGTTAGAATTATATCAGATACGTGAATCCAATATGATCCCTCACAAGGAAAAATCAGCAGCATGCCATATGCTGTATATCCTAAACACTAGTCAAAATAGCCTTGTTTCATTTGACAGTACAAAGAACTGTCTGGATGTCGCATCTTTTCTTGGCAGACCAGATAGACTTACTGCTACATTTGTTTCAAGACAGGAAAATCACATCCAGTGCTTGTGTTGCAATCGTGGAAAGAATGCAAACTGGAGAAACATTAATAATATTCTTTGCTTTGGATTTGTGGATTTTAAAGTTCACATTACATTTTGATCATAAAGGGTCAGACCTATATGCTTTCTAAAAGTAGACAGCTTTTCTTGCATTGGGGGTACAAAACTCGGTATTCCATTGCACAAAATCTTATTAGGAAGTTGTTTTTTTTTTAAAAAAAAAACCCAACCTTTTGGCATATGCTGAATGTAAATAAGTTGCATAGAATTATTATTTAGGAAATGGAAAGCACTAAATATCAGTATTACATAGTCAGGGTCCACTGTGGGACACAGTCCACAAATACCAAAAAAGTACCTTCTACCAAAAGCTTACTCTTTGTGCAGTTGACAAATACCATCTATTTTATGCTCTGGTAAGTAAACAATACGATTATATTAATAATCCTATATGAATATATTATATCCTATAATAAATTCTATTAGGATTAATTTGGGGGGTGAAAAGTAAAGCCAACTGCCCCCCAACTAACCAACCCTAACCAACCACCAACTAGTTGATCTTCAGTAACTTCTTTATCCCCTGCAGTCAGGGCAGCCCAGCGGCGGGTGCTGCAGGCTCTGCCGTCTTACCAGAGGCTGTGCCTCTGTCTGGGAACCCATGCTTGTTTCAATTTGGTTAATAGATGTTTTGGCTACTATCACATCAAATTTGTTTGGATTCACATAGGTGATGGAAGTAATGATCTCTCAATCCATGGCCTATAAGTTTCTAAGCCAGATACTCATAATTAATAATATAAAGCACATAAGGATTGAAAATAAACAGCGAATGTTGTGCTTGTATTGTGAGACTTGGTGAAAATTAAGTTGATAGACCCAGTTTTCAATTTTTCAGTTAATCAATTTAGTCCAGACAGCAGGCAACATTTTCCCATTGATAGAAACTAGTAATTTCTCCTGACTCATTTTTCTTAGGAACACCATAAAAAGGGAAAAGGTGGCAAATGCATCTAATTACATACCCGGGTCTGGGGACTTCAGAGTTTCAAGGGATACATGACTGACTGCTGTATACAAGAAAGAAATTTGGGTCAAACAAACAAATAAGAAGTAGATGTGGGGCCAGGGAAAAGAAAGTGGGGAGGGAGCAAAATACCCAGTTATACAGAAATAAATGGAGTGTAGATTTTTGTAAGTAATAAAAACAGATTTTCAAAATACCTCGTGGCAGTTCTAGCGAAGTGCCATGGAGTGGTATATTATTACTCCTTACATGAATGATCTGCTAGGTCTACAGCTGAGGGCAAAACAGGCAGACAGTGTTATCCATTGCAGAGTCTTTAATGAGACAATGTGAAGTTCAAGTTGCACACCACGCAATATTTTTCTCCCCTGTTCAATCTATATTAAGTCGATATTCTGCTAAAACCTAACATTTGTTGCATTTTTCCAATTTAGTTTCTGTCAATGTCCCCTAAAAGTGCTGAGCTTATCAAACTGACATCACCCACACAAATTTCAATAAAAGTGCTGTAGTGAAAAATGCCATTAAGCAGAGGCTGTGCTTTGAGGAAACAGCTCAGCTTCTCATTCACTCTACATCTGTAAAAGCTTGTCTTTTCATCAGGAACTGTAAAAGTCTACAAAGATGCACACGGCGGCAGTGCTCTGAGCTCCCTTCCCTTTTTATTGATAGTGCAGCAGGAAAGAATAAGGAGCATTATAGTAGATGGCTGTAACGAAGACTAACCGAAATTTTTAACCAAGTGTATACAGAACTATTTTGATAGCTGCAGCGCTGTGCCAGCTGCTGCATTGCACACACAGCGGCTTCCAGTCCCTTCCCCTTGATTTTAATTCTTCTGTGAAGGTTACTAATATTGAAAACCTAACTGATACTTCGGCTAACTACACAGCCAAATGCTTTTTGTTCTAATCTTACTGGTTTTCTTTCCCTGCTGTTTTTCATCCCCAAAGATCCCACAACATGTAAGTGACTGCAAGCCATTTCTAGAGGATGGTTCACACAAAGCACGTTGAGGGGAAGCAGCATGAATTGTTCCACTTCCTTTACCAGAGCTCCAAATCAGGAGCCGCCTTAACAAAAAGGTTTATATTAACCCCTGCAAACTTACAAAACATCAAACAGCCACAGGTGGGTTTAGATTGCTCTCTCCCTCCCGCTTCCAGGTGATACCTCTGCTTCTTATTCTCCTAGTCAGAGACTGAGAGCTTAACAAAGTTAATTCTAATAGCAAAAGATCTTTACATTTAAGGGCATTTCTCTTTTAAGGACTACAGAATATTAACTTTTCACAATTTCTGCTTCCATATATCTATGATTTTCTATAGAAAATGGACTCTGACTTGTTACAGATGAACCCAAAGGAATGAAGCTAATTAGGAAGCTAGCAGACCTAATAGCCAGGCAGGCAAATTATACTTTTTAAATTTTTTGAGAAACAGTGGGCCCAGCTGACAATGGCAGGGCCTGATTGCACAGGACCAAAGCTTCTGATGCGACTGCAGCAGAGTTCAGGACAAGAGGGAAAGGAGGTCAGTGTCTCGAGTCAGCCTGGGTGCCTATTATAAGCAGACTTAGGATGATTCAGGTCACACAAAAGTTACAAGGCATGTCGGAAGGCTCTAAGAACTTTCAAAATAGCACTTGACTGCAAAAAAACCCCAACCCTGAACAATGTAAACAATGGAAAAATATTTTGTACCATAAAAATTGCTGAGTTTTATGGAAGGTATTTTCTGGCATTATGCAAGCTTACTTTGTGCTAAAGTACATGACAAAAATTACAAAAGGACCGAACTACAAAATGTATAACTAAAATGGAAAAAGCAAATTAAATTAAAAAAGGGAAGCCAGTTTACACTGTAAATCATACCTGGGGCATGCACTTACAGCAACACCTTAATCTACATCTGATCCACTAGCACACACACTACTCTTTCAGATAACATATTCATCAGGACAGGCACAAATTTGATATATATCTTTCAGTTCAAGTAAATAAGGAGAGACTGCCAAATTTGCCTGTATAAATCACAGCAGTCATGTTTTTATCACATCACAAAATGTGAAAGAAAAGATTACTTTGATCATACAGCATAAAAGGAAAAAAGGTCAATTCTTGAATGCTGTTACAATGTCACAAAATCTGTAGCGATTTACTGAAAATAGTAACCAGTTATACTCAGATGTGAAAAGACTTACACACCAAACCTCACCAACTGACAGGATCAACCAACCAAACTCAACCAGGTAGCAGTGAGGCATGTAGTAACTGGTATGACTAAAGGTTTTGAAGTGCTGGTTTTGCTCCCAGTTTTCTTGATTACAGAAACTATGCTTTAAAGTAAACAGAATGTGGAGAGGCGCTGCTAAAAGCTGTTGACACAGTACAAATGAGATCACAAATTAGAAGGGATGTGCCAGTGAATGAACACAGAGATGTTGATCACTGTGAAACTGTAAACTCTAAATATTCCTCCCAACATTTTTCTTAATTTTCTTCAAGGAACTCCACTGCTAGGACTTACATATGTTAAATGGACTTATGGTGCCCTTTATATAGTTTTTAAAATATTTTCCTCAGGGACTCAAATGTATTTCTATGAGATTATGTCCCTTCATACTTGCAAGGTAACTGGAAATGTTACACATACTTCCTGTAATAAATTTGTAAATGAAAAATGTTACTGTGGTCTGTTAGGCTGTGACTGCTGGGCATGCTCAGCACAAGTGTGAGAACACATAACGTCATTAGCTTCGACAAGCAGCATCTCTTCATGATCATTCCTACACTCATATGCTAAAAGTGCTTGGAGTTTACAGAAGTGTACTACAAATATGCCTTTACCATTCATTAACGTCTTCATATCTTCCATGTTGTATCCCAGTTAATAACTCAGGAATAAGAGGATTCTCCCATTCTGTGAGCAAACATGCATATACAAATAAACATATCTATGGGTTATCCCTATAAAGATACTTAAATATTATGGAGAGACAACATTAATAATTGCAGCTCTAAAAGGATTAGGAAGAATTCACTGCTTCTGGCAGCCAAATCAAGAGTTTCTGGATTGTTAATTTGAGCCCCAAATTAGAACAGCGTGCAAATACTCTTTGTAAAGTTTGAAAAATAAAGACCATTTAATTTTCACATATCCAAAGAAATTAATTTCACTTTTCTTCTTTTGAAAATATATACTAAGTAGTTTTTGTATAGGTTAGCACCATACTTCATTTAAATTGTACCTGTTCTGCAATGCAGTAGTAGTTACTTCTCTGTGTGAGTACAGTCACATTCCCTGTCCTCCTCTATAGCATTTACTGTGCTGACTGGAGTCGAAGGCTTGTTTATCTGATACAGCTATACCATTTCCATAAGGAAAGATATTTTGCCTTGATGATGCTGTAGTACAGGGGAATCAAAATGATGCAACACCTCTAAAATAATGGAGCAAGCAAAGGTCAAGGATTCTTACTGAATTTGAAAGATTACAGCAATAAAGGTTTTAGAAAGCACTCTGGAAGTTGTGTGGAAAGAATATCACTCTCTCCTAAATTTTATAACTATAAAAGCTAACCTACTGCACCAGTAAACTGCAGCTTTTCCAAAATAAAAATAAATCTAAGAATCCATGAGGAAAAAAGGAAAAAAAAAGCGTGGAGAGCAGGAAAACACCATTATTGGTCCCTTCATCTTTCTTGACAGGAGATAAATGCAAACATGATCCAGAGAATATGAAAATGAAGCCCTGAGTACTGAGAATGTCTTCCCCTCCCAACACTCCCTGATCAGCTGCTATCCTTCTTATGGGAATGTTCATCTTATATTTGTCTTGTAACATCTATTGTTACCTTTCCCTCACTCCCCCACCCCTGTCTGAAGAGATGGATGAGTTCCAAAACCAGCTGCATTCGACTCCCCAACAACATATTCTTGTTGTCATGCCTACAAGGCACTGCTTGAACAGGCAATATTGAACAAGACCAGTTTTCTTCATGGTTCTTAAAGAACAATGAGATGATGGAGAATTTTGCCAAAGTAAGCACATCCAGACTTTACACCATAAATCTCCAACATATTTTCTTCAGGAAGAACACACTTCCCACTTTGGAGAGATGAGGCAACAAAACCAAACAAAAATCCTTTTATAAATTACTATAAAATAAGATTAACAGGAGGAGATTTTGGGAAAGAAACCGCAGCATTGCTTATAGTCTAATAGGAAAGTTTTCAGTTTTTTAAAGGTAAAAGGTAATGTAGTTATAATACTAGAGAGAGACAAACTACTTTGCCTTCAGTCTCAGCATCCACATAGGAAATGGATTCTTGCTCTGAAAGCTGCAGCATTTCCTCTTTGTGTTGAAAGTGTTCACGTTAAGGTGAGAACACTGCTTCAACCTTTATTTATAAAGCAAAAATAATTTTAATGCATTTACTTCTTAAGACACTTATCAGATGTTAAAAGAATGAATTCACAAATGGTTCACTGATGTTAAACTTGTATTGCAACCTAATGCTTCAGTTCCCACGCTGAACATAAAAGCCTACCATATTATTAATCTTCAATTCAGGATAGAAGGATTTCTGCTCACCGTGCAGAACTCCAGTTACAATGTGATTTCATTCTGACAAAATACACCTTAATTGTGATTCCATTAAATTAGAAATAGATGGCTTTGCCCAATACAATGCTTCGATGTCTACAGTTTCAATGTGAATAAAGGTATCACCACAGGTGTACATTGCATTATGTTCATTAATTAGGGCATGAATCAAAAATTTTCCAGGCTATAGTAATTCTCAGTCATTTAGATAACTCATTCAAGAAGGGAAGAAGGGGAGCGGGCATGATAAAACAGGTTAAAAGTTAAGGAAAGAGGAGGGGGAGCAACGCAATGTAGGATAACTCTTGAATTCAGTTGGTCTCCATGCCAGCAGACTGCTCAATTTTTTTTAATTATTTTTTTTCAATTTGAGCCATTGTAAACTCAAAAGATCAGAGAAGCTATGCTCAAAATCTTGTTGTGGGCAAAAAGAAAGTGTACCTTGTATGTCCAGCCAATAATTTGCGAGTACTATAACTGAAATATTAACAGTCTAATCAAAGTATCATTATTATCCAGATGTAATCATTACCCCCCTCAAAAAAAAAAAAAAAAGTATTACAGAAACATAGCCTCTAAAATAATACAGTTGCAGCCCTTATGCAGACAGTACTAATATCTAGCCTTTTTCCAGTGTTAATCTTGCCCTTCTACCCCTCTCTGGATCCTAAGCTTAAAAGCTACCAGTCTTCCTCAAGCAAAATCAACAGCATCCCAACTTCCTCACTAGAAAAAGTATAGTGTTGAAGGGGTTTCCTCTTCCTGGATTCACATAGAGCTATCTATGATATATATGATTTTTAACACACTTTTAAAAGTTGCTTTTTCTTCATTGCTCTGCAACTGTGAGGATGATACTCTGTTACTTGGAGAAAGCTTAAACTCAAGTTAGTCTAGTTTCTACAGAGGCTAACCTGACTCACTAACATGAATGAGAAATGAAATGAGAGAAAAGAAAACAGACAAAAAAATTATATCCAAAATATGATGGCATCTACATAAGCTTTGCTATTGACTCTGCTTTTAGTCTCAACCATTATAGATTAAACAAGTGTTTGGCTACCATTTCTCACCTCTACCATGCTGATATTTGTTTTTCTAAAACAAAGAAGAAAACATGATGCAAATATAATCATGCCTTGCTTTTCATAGCAGGGGTAAGGGTACACAAAACAATATTTTACTTTTTTTCTGCTATGTCAAATCAAATGTTGATGAGGAAAAAAAAAATATTTTCAGTAGCTGATACCCCTACTTTAACACCTACCATGAGGACCACTTATCCCTGCAGCAGTCACAGGAGAACTTGAGAGGAGGAGGTCTGCACCTTTGATACTGTACCAGTGCGTAAGAGCACATTAGGTCCTCATTTGCTCCCCTCCTTTCCCAGGCCCAACAACAAGAAGAAAGAAATATGCAAAGGTGACGACTCACCACTTCCCACAAGTGGACTGATGTCCAGCCTGTCTCAAGCAATGGCTGCCAAGGGTGCTTGACCTTCCATAATCAAGGAGGGCATCCAGAACAGAGCTGCAGGCAGCCTTGCAGGCACTCTGATCAAGAACAGCTGACAGGGCTCCTTAGAAGCTGCTAGAGCTACCCTTACTTATCTGCTTAGCTTCACCTGGCAACAGCAGGCACCCTCAAGTTCCTCAGAGGGTTCCCAGAAACCCAGTAAGTTCTCAAAGAGCAGCCCAGAAAGTGGTGCACAAACTGATGCATCTGTTGACAGAGCTCTGAACCCCAAAGCAAAGCCAGCATGACCCAATGCCTTTGCAGCTGCAACAGCCTGGTCTCTGCACACTCAGCAGCACTGTGGAACCAGCCCAGTCCCTGCGGCAGGGATAACCCCTGCCTCTGCTGGGTCCCAAGACTTCGAACACATTTCCCAAAGGCTCTAAGTTTCACTGCTCAACACAGACTCCAAGCTATTCCCACCTTCCACACATCTCATGCTTTCTCAGGAGACCTGCCTTTCTGATTTCATTAGAGCAAGGGCAACCCTTGCACAGGATGGCACGACACCAGGGCTGACCAGACATTCAGCCTGGGGGAGCATCACGCAGCCTCCGCACAGTGATCCCAGGCACCAGACGGGCATTAGCGAGGCACAGGCATCATGACCAGCACTGCACAATGACGGGACAGCCTGGGCTGCATCACGCTTCCTTGGGTGGGCATTTGCACTGTGGAGGAGTGGCATGATCAAACTGCTCAGTTGCATGATGGCTTTTCGCTAGGAACTTTTGTGTTCAGAACTGGGGCTTTTTTCAGCACATCAGTGCGTTCAGGACAGAGGGGTTGTTCATTAGTCACTGGCAGACCCAGGCAGGCAATGCACAGGCTCATACTACCTTTCTCAGCATTTCCAGTTACACTGTGGTGGTAATTGTGCATGATAGTATGTGACAAAAGTTGAGAGCTGACAGAAGATAATGGTCCAAAAGGTTTAGGTATGAAAAGTTGGCAACACAAACCAAGAACAGCAGGGAAAACAAGAAAAGCCATTACAGCCTGATAAATCAAGAAAACCTTCAGTAACCCACAGTTCAGATGGCAAAATTTTCAGAAGCTGTTGACTGCATTGGCAGACAGAACACATCAACTTTCTGTGGACTGAGATTCCGAAGCAGGTGAATCACATTCAAAAATGAGACAAAGCTGGCTAAATTTTTCAATGCTTTTGAAATTTTTCCCCATAGCTACTTGTGGTCCTCCAAGTCAGATGCTGAGACAGACCGGGGGGATTACGGTCATCCACATGGTTCCACTGGGTGGACTAGTTATTGTCACGGAAGGAAGCCAAGTGTTCTGATATACCACAAGCTAATGCAGGAAACCAATTAGTATCTGTAGGAACAAGTCCTTGTGTGCAGCCTCATCACTATTATCTTTTAACAGCATCTTGATTGCCAAGGCATAAGTATCACTTATCCCCAGAAATCTTAAATTTCTAAGTGGTTAGTCAGGTTTCTCTGCCATGCCTTGTATCAGTTGTAATGCATTTCCATGACAGGAACAAACAGCTTCAAAATAATGTCCAGCAGTCAAAATTTCATTGCATAGCCTCTGTGGTTATAAACCATGATACATGTAGGCCAACAGTACTTCGGCATTTCACAGATAAACGCATACACACTCTTTATCCTTAACAGCTATGTTACTCTGAGAAAAAAAGGTAGCAGCAGCTTGAGTGGCATTAAAATGAAGGGAAAGTGCAAATAAAATTCAGATTTATTTCAGTTTCATTTCTACTTAACTGCAGTTATTCATAACATCTAAATGCACATTCACCGCAGTTTCTAGATGCGATATAGTAGGTTTTATGCAGTTAAAATGAGTTTATATACAAGAGAATTGCCACAAGCCAATTCAAAACTGCTTTTCAAAATCCCTTTTCTAAACTAAGTTGTAGAGTAATAATTCTATTTGTGTTGTGTCAGCTGGGCCAGAACTACAAGTTTGAAATTACCATGAAGAAATCTAGGGTTAAAAAAAAAAATATTTTGAAGAATCTATATGAAATAGCTAAACATAGCACATGCATTAAAAGGAGGAAAAAGTCAGAACAAACTATTCTTGCTTTGCAAGCATACATCTGCATTCTTAATCCCAATATATTTCTCATTATCACACTTTAAGATTTTTAATGCTCACAAACTCAAATTATTAATCATCATTTTCATGTAATACTCTTCAATTTGTTTTATATGCCCTTACAAAGACACCAAACTATAAAGAAATTAAAGGACTTCTATATTACTTTCTTTCATTATGTTAAAATAGCTTTTCCTCCAGCACATACAATATGTTGGAGAGGGCCCTGTTGATCTCCATAGTGCTTCACAAAGATGTTTTTGTTTGCATTCCCCATAGTTCTTGGCATGATAATTTCCAAGATGAGGGAATAATCAATTCAGCTTTACTTACTATCCACGGAAGGAAAAGCAATTTCTAGAACCAATACGAAGTTCAACTTCACCAATCCTCAAACCATCTCTGGGAATCGCCTACAATTTTAAGCTCACTGGATAAGCACATTCTCCTACAGCGAGAACATACTGCATGTACTCCAGATGCAACCAGTCCTCGTTAAGTGCAAGTCACACATGGGAAGTTAGTTATTTGCACTTTGATTGCAATTGGAGACCTCAAGTGAGGTTGTACAGAACATAGTACATTGCTGTTTCAAATACTCACCAACATGTATTCTATGCTCTAAAGTGTTTAAAAAACAGCTAAAAAAAAAAACAAAGTAAGGAAAGAGGAGCCAAAAAACCCCTAAACCCCAAACCAAAACGGTGCCAGTGCCAGGAGGAAGCTGAGTTCAGATTCATTTATAAAGAACTTATGAACAGGAACATGACATTTGGTACTCAGGTCACTAAACACAAAACACTTCAAAATCCATAGTCATAACTCCAATTTAAAAAGAGCTGCCTTTTTCTTTCTTTTTCTTTCTTTTTTTTTTTTAAAAAAAAAAAAGGGGGCAATGCAGGAAGAAGCCTAGTCAAGAAATTTATAGCATTCCTGCTGCTGCAACAAACTAAAAATTGTGCAAAGAAGCTCAACTCAGAAAATGATCAATGGCT
This sequence comes from Falco cherrug, assembly GCF_023634085.1. NCBI lineage: Eukaryota > Metazoa > Chordata > Aves > Falconiformes > Falconidae > Falco > Falco cherrug. The sequence continues at coordinate 41,094,023 of NC_073700.1, read as the reverse complement.
CCCAATCATTATCTGAGCAGAATATTAAAGTAAGACATGCATAATAAAGTAATTTTGATTCATTTTTGAGAAGTGATGGCATTTAGTGAGATTCAGTAAATTGTCCCTTTCAGCACTAATAACATGTTCATAGCTTTCCCCACCAGACGTTCCATAATGGCAATATAATAGGATTGCAATGACAATTAAATGATTGCATATTTTAGGGCAATGGAGGGTATCCACCAGGGCATGAACCATTAGCAAAATGGTAACATCATCGCAGGAATTTTCATGCTTTGGCATGGCAACTGGTAAAGCAGAAGTGCTGGAAGAGGACAGGTATTCAATTCTTGTACTGTCTTCTTGACTTAAAAAGGCAGAAAATGGAAGCTGATAGCAAATCTTAAAGTATCTTACAAAACCTGAAGTTTTCTTTCAGCCCTTCCTCCTCCCCCACCCATCAGAGAGGTTCACCTAAGACCACATGTAGCTTTTGCTGACAGAGTTCAGAAGAGACAGCAGGAGGTTCCTTGTCCCCCCTTCCCCAGATACCAGGCGGTGATCTCTCTCAAAGGCCAACCTTCACGCTCCTCTAAACAAACCACCGGCCTGCAGCACACACTGCAGATGGATTTCTAGTAACACCAGGCTGTACAGATGTGCGTGCCTGCCATGCATTGCTAGGAGACTTTCTTTTAAAATTTAGTGTTGGTGTAAACCCCTTGAACTGGCAGCCTGGGAAGCGAAGCTCTCCCTTCAAAGGCTGCGTGCTGAATGATGCAGTGCTCCACCTCTGGCTCCAGAACAGCCAGTCTGGAGATGCAAGCTTATCTTCTCTGGATGTCAGTGACCTGCTCCAGTGCTTTGCAGAGCTTCTGCTCTGCTTGAAGTGGAATCCAATCTGACACCAAAGGAGTGGGCAACTACATGGTTTTTCACCAGTTATAACCAGCCCATGGGTACTGGCTACAGCCCAGGCCCAGTGTCTCACACAGAACCACTTCTGCTGGCAGGAGAACTTCATTCCCTGATATAAATGGCCTGGGAAACCTTTCCCAAATAAGACATTTATTTATAGAACTCAGGAAATATGACTGAAAAGGGAATGAATAAAAGGGACACCCCCCCCCCCAAGTTATTTTATGGCTTTCTACCCAAATTAACGTATCTAAACCGCACTATAACAATAAGGGCAAACCTCAATGCGCCAAGTGTAGAAGACTTCCCAAAGGAGTTCAGACTCAGCATAAGTATTAAAAAAGTAAATTCCAGTGACCAGATTTACCTCAGATATCACAACATATGGTTCAATGTAAAATGCATGGATAAGTTTAGATGCTGTCAAAACAAGAGTTAGCCAAGTTTAAAATCCAAGATCCAAGTTTAACTCCCTAATGCAAAACTGCAGAACTGCAAGGAACACTGACATAACGGAATGCTGAGTTCCATCGTATTAAACATCATTTCAAGAAAGCATACACATTTTTCATTGTTTGCTTAAGAAAAAATGCATTAAAAAAGTGAAACAGCAATCACAGAAAAAGAATATGGGGGGAAAACATATGCATGAGAGAATGCTTTTCCTACTTTCTTCATATTTGATTACAGCTGGAGGATAGAAACCGAAAGACATTTGTTATATTGCTGCACAATCCCATTTGCAATGATCACTCTCTGATATGGCAGAGAGAAGGGTGCATTAGAACGCCTTTAAATATTTTTTATGCTTTTATTTTATATGTACAACTAGTGACTGATGTCCGCTGACAAAGTATTCCATAAAAACTCTGGAAACAGTTATGCATTTACATAGATATACATCCAGTACGTCAATTGTGGTTGTACCATTATTTCACGACCCTAGAAAACAATTCTACTGGAATTAAGAGCACTTGGTGCTAAAGCTCAGCAAACCCTTAGAATTCAGACAGAAAAAAAAATAATCTTTCTTTCAAAGGCAGTGAAATGAAAAATCAGCATTACTCTGTCAAAAGTTATCTAAGAAAGTTTTGTTAAGCCATTTACCACACTTCAAAATATCAGATGGAAATTCATCGGAGTGGAGGCTCCTCGGGGTCATAGTACCTGCTTACTCTTTGTGTAGCACTGTGCCAAAGGGACCTCGGTCCCACCCTAGGCCTGTAGGCACTACTAGAATAAGAAATGAAACAGCTGTCTTCTACCAAATCTGTGCAATAATGGTTCATTACCTTGTTTAGAGGAGGGTTTGACTCAGAGTCCACCTAGGTCTGTTCCTAGTTAATGTATTGTTTTCATAAATCACAGTCAAAAGACTGCAGTCCTGGTCATCGTATCAGTCAGCGCCTTTTCTTCTTTATTAGTGTGAAATATAAATTATACTATTTCAGTCAGAGGATACTGACACTGAAGTCAACAACAGTCTTCAGCTCATCAAAGAGGAGCTAAACAAAATGTATATCATAACAGAGAAACATCCTGCTTATTAGTGACTAGAACTCATCTCCTAGAGTGACAACTGAGGATGAAGTCTACTTATTATAAGAAAATTACTCTACGATTTCAGAGTTTTAACTCCCCTTTCACTCGTCTCTTACTAACATGTAAAACTTAACTATTTGAAGTTGCCTTCCGGGAACCGAAACCTGCAACAGTTTTTGACGCCTTTTTCTTTGTTCCCTGGTAGCTGAAGTACCATAAAATTCCTTTGGAACTAACTGCTCACTATCTCTAGAACCATAATGCTGGAACAACAGCCATCTGCTGGTAACACAGCCTGGAATGCATTATTTATTTATTACTTGAAAGGAATGCATAAGAACCTGCACTCCTATAGTCTATTCCCCTTTGCATGCTACTAAGATAGCTCTTAAAAATAGCAAGGTGACAGGAGAGAAAGTTTGAAAGAGGTTCTTCCAGGCCTGGCACATATCTGGTAGGCATTAAAGACTGAATCAGGTTTCTTGGCATATGGGACTCCCTAAGAGATGTCAACACGTGATTCTACCTAGTGAGAAACTAAGCTTCCTAGGCATGCAAAGCAATCTATCACATTCATCCAAAGAGCAACAGAATGAAGATTACAGAAGAACAGCAATTTGAGAACAACATGTGTCCTTGATGGCTTCCTAAGTAAATACCAGGTGTTAAAATACCTTTAAAAAATGCAACAAGTAACCTCCAACACACACCCCATTTTGGCAAGAATTTAATGGCATAGACTGAATAATTTCATGGGTTTCCTCCCACAGCTTATGTTGCAAACATGTAATATGTACTATATTTTAGACTAAGAATCTAGGTTCAGTAAACAAGTCTTTAAAGGACAGAGCCCACTAAAGAACAGCAGCAACCCCTTTTTTTTTTTTTAAAAGCAGCAACAAAACAGGATAAATACACCCAATTATCAAGACAAATATTGTTTCAAAACAGCTCAAAAACCTTGCATGCAAATCCTTTATCTCTAGGAGAACAAAAATAAATATTTACTGTGTGCCAAATAAAATTAAGAGGTATTTGGCACTGAAGGTAGAAAAGCACTTTGAAACATTACGCTGCATAGCTGCAAACAGAAGACGACAGCTTCTGCAACTGGAAAATGTCTTAAGAACATTGTTTCACTTTGAACGTTACTAATGAAGAACTTCAAAACCCAAAATTAAAACTCAGGGAAAATAAATATGTTAATAAAAAAAGCTTTTGATTAGTTATCCAAATTATTCTTAATCGCAACAAATACCAAGAAGTCACATTCTGTTTCCCACAGTGATGCTTTGCTAGTCATCTGAAAGCTGTCTTGCACATGAGCTCTACAGTGCCTTTGCTCAGCTTCTGGAGGTACAAATGAATTGGATACTTCCACCTATTCAATTGCTTCTGGCACAGAAAACCAGGATTTAATCTAAAAACCTAACTTGAATATTTCCTGATGATTTCCCAAACAAAGACCACTGTGCAGAAACATCATCACTAAACAACTATATACAAACATGAAACAAAGTTAAAAAAAATATAAAAAACCTAACCCAAACCATACCACGAATGCCACGTGTTTTCCTTAGGACAGCCCACAGAGAAGCAAAGCCTGGTAGCTTATCAATTGCACTCAATTGCCTGAACAATGTGATTGCACACACCTGCATCTCAATTAAGCTAGTCTGCTGCAGTGAGGCTACCCCACTCATTTTTAGATGTAAGCTGGGCAGAATTGATTTCCAACCTGTCCCCAATTCATTGCAAAAGACAAGATGGATTTTTTTTTTTTAAAAAAAACCACATTCAAAACCATTAGAAGAAGGATCTGGTTTTATACCTCTGAAAGTAGAATTTCCACTGTACACAGCGGGTGCAGTGAATCCAATATTCTGAAGACACAGCTTGTCCCAAAACTAATAATGACCATAGGGAAAGTTAAGCTTGAAAGAAGCAAGGGAACTCTCACAAATTTTATTAGGGCTTTTCCAATACACATCTCACTCAAATTTGGCCCAAACAGTTATGGAATAAGCAAGACAATACTTGGGCTATCATTTCTACAGCTGAAAGTGTAGAAAACCTTATTTCTAAACTTTTCCTTAGCCTTTAATCTTTGCTTATAGCAGCATACTCTTTTCATTAAATTAAGAGCACATTTTAATTATTTAGATATGTACCTAAGGAAATAAGATGGCTAATACATTTAATGTACATGTGCAAATTAGTTTGGCACGCTTTTATTGCCCTAGCATGCAAGTTTAGAAATTCTTTCGTGACATCTCTCTCTGCAATTAGTTCTTGTGCCTCCTTCATTATTTCCTCATCTTCTAATTCTGCAATTCATTGTCTTAACTTCTTCATCTTTGAAAGTAGGACATTTCTACTTAGGGCCACATTATGTAGCATGCCCTGAAGACCTGGCACACATTCCAGGGCATTAGCAGAAAGGCTGCTTCTTTGCTGTAAATATACCAGTAATGCATTTTTAAGGCCTCCGATAGGAATTTCAGGACTGTCACATCCTTTTACATACTGTAATCCAGCATACCCATGTTGCATTAATAAAACTTTATGCTTGAGAAAATGTGTGTCTTTAAAAACCCCCATATTATACATAAAATCTGCGTAGCCCAGTAAGGTACAAAAGTAATGAGTTGCATGTTGGTCTGTCCCATTTCTCTATGGAATTACAGCAGGCTGGAGAAATGGGGTTTGAAGCCTTGCCATTAGGAAACAAATTGAAGCACCACAGAGCACTTCTAGCTCTGGTCAGGGCAATCTCTTGGATTTAAAGCCTGGCACTCATGGTTGTGGCACCTGGCCAAAGACTTGAAGATCTGCTAATTTCCATGATGTGAGCACAACCTGGATACAGAAAAGGCCATGAAGCAAGAGTCAGTCCTTCCCAACCACTTGGTGACACAGAACACGACATTAACCAGGTCTGTGAGTGCTGGATCAGCTCACGTACACCTCTGCCCATAGCCTGTCAGCATTATGGGTTTCAGGAGTGTTTTCCAGTACAATGCACAAAGACTTACTCGAAGCCGTAATAATACCTTCCCAATGAGAATTGCCAACTACGGGTGCTCTGCAAAGGGGCACCTGCACTCTGGGATATTGGGGAAAAAGCTCAAAACTGAAACAATTTCCTATTAGGAAGCATTGGGGGAAAAAACAAACAAAAAAAAAAAGTGTTGGGTTCCCCACCCCCCAACCCCACACAAAATTTTGATTTAAATGGAAGGAGAAAGCCATCAGGAGCCTTTTAGACATTGTTAATGTAAGAGAGATGCATTCACATGATGGTGGATTGTTAGAACAGTTTGTGAATTGAGTACATAGAGTTTTGAAACAGCTAAACTTACGAAAACACTCAATTTCTCTTTAAATTACTCAGGGGAGAAAATAATAATCACCATACCATAATCCCAAACTCAAATCACAACCTATTGAAATATTACCTTTAATATCTCACTAGCTGCATGAACAGCCACCCGCTTTTCTGAGCACGTATATCAAACCAAGCCATGTATAACAAGGCCGCCTTCCTATTTGCCAGACAGCATTGGCTGGCCAAGTCTACAGCAGTTGGCTGATTGCAGATGTCTCAAGGATAGACAGGCATTTTGAGAATCCAAAGGATTGGCAAACACCTTGATAATCTAGTTTATAGCATTACAGACAATCTGCACACGAGGCAATGAACCTACTACGCGTTGGTGCACATCTCTGCAGGAGCCAAAACGGCAATGAGTGCACTCAATCACTCCCAATGCTTGGGGAAAATAGCAAAGTCATTCTTTGGTTTTCTGTTTTGAAGTAACTAAGTATTTTTCATCAATTTCCACCAGAAGGCAACTCATTCACCTGTGCTGCGCTCCTGACAAGGCCCACCACTTGACCAAATGGTGCTTACATTGATTCTCCAAAGGTTTGACCTTCATCAGCACCTTCGGGTTTGCATCTGACTTGTGCTTTCTTGTCTCTACTCCCAAGAGCCATCCATGATCTAAGCAGCTGAAACCCAGTAATTCCACCCTCTTAAGCAAACAGAAGTTACTCTCATGAAACCCTCTTGCTTGTTAAATGCACATTATTTAACAACCACCCCCTAAACACAGTGAACTGCCACATTTCAAAGTCCCAAAACTCTGAGCTGCTCTTAAATATTCTGCAAATCACTTTCTTCCAAGTGTTTATGTTGTTCCATAACATTGCTGTGGCTTTCCAGCTACCTCAGACTCTCACTGACTGTTACCCAAAGCGATTTAGAGGATGATGCTCAATACAATCTGAAATAAAGACAACAAAACCTGTATTTTTAAACTGAGCGGCAAGCAGACAGAGAATCATCAGCAGTCACTGTCTGGGCTGTCCCTGGAATAACTCAGGACCACGTAAGGCTGCTGGGTTTTGTTTTAAATACTGTTTGGTTTCCCTCAAGAGAATATTTCCAAAAGAGCAAGGTAATAGCTGATGTCAGGAATTCTTTTAACAGCCTGTGCTTGCTAAGCAGCTTGGTTAACCTAGATCTGAGTGTTTAATAATAGACAAGACACAGGTGAACAGTTATATTAAGATACTCTGCTAGGCCAAACCCTGAAGTTCTTCAAGTAAGGGCTGGTAGCTGGTCACTGAAAATTTTGGCCAGATTTGCTCTGCCAGCTGCACATAGATATTTCAATGCAGTGTTTTTACACATTTAAAAATGCAGCCGATCCTCACAGTCTAAAATGCATGCATCACATCAAGTGGCTGTTTCCTACATGGTAATGATACATTTTTAAGTTGTAGAAAATATTTACAGACTAATTGATCAGTGCTGCAACAGTACCTGACTGTGAAGCATTTCAAGCTCTATAATGGCTCTGTGTGGATCAAAAACATTCATTTAATCAGCTGTAAGCAAATGAGGAATTGCACATTCATTCAATCCCCAGTGGATACCACGGATGACAGCTCTGACTGAAGAAAACACAGAAAGGCTATCATTCCAGTAGCTACATAAAAATATTTATAGTGGGTGGGGAGGGGGAGTACCAAAGTTCAGAGTGAACAAGACTAAGTCCAATTGCAGTACATACATGAGTAGCATTCACTAGAACTTCAACACAGTAATAGATCTATATTCACAGGATGGCTGAAATGAGTGCCTCCATCGGTTGTCTCTCTACATCTCAGCTTTGCCTCTTTAGAAATTCACCTCTGCAGCATGCAAAGGAAAATCATCCTCAGTCTTAAAACCATGATGCAAAAGAATAGAAAAAGGAATACATTTTTTATGACATGTACACAAGAAAGAGTTAATGCCAAATCATTAATTGAATCTCTCGGAAGTGCTGAATACATACATTAATTGCCACTGCTCAACACTTCTAAGATTGCCCCCACTCCCCTTAAACTGTTCCTGTAGGTTTGATTTTTTTTAATTGCACCATGTGTTATTCAGAAGGCATGCACAAATCTTCAAAAAGCAGCTTCCCCAAAAAATCCTGGTGAACACAGCACAGAAGGCTTCTCTGAAGACAAAGAACAAGACATCAGTGTTTCATCTGCTGCGAATTAGTTTGCTTTTTTCCCTTCAAGAACTCTCAATATGAGAATCCGATCAACAGATAATCTCCCTGAGCAGACACCGCTTTGTTATCCTCTGTGGCAGTCTGCTGCTGGGGTAATTTGTTGCTGAACAATTGAGGCAAATACTTGGCTCAGGATAGAAAGAAGTAAGATTAGTCTGTAATTGGAATATTTTGTCTCATTTATTCTTGAAGATGTGCCATATTACACTCCATCAGCCAGGGGTTATTGTTTTATGAAATCAAGTTGCACCTGGCACTGTATTGTATAAAACCCAAAGTGCTACTATTTGCAGTCTAGTTTTCTATTTACCCACACTTTGGTACCAATGGATGTTTCATCCTGTGGTGGAACCCCCACTCCCCTCAACTAATTATCCTAGATAGTCTTACATTAAAAAAATGAATATGGTTTTCCAGGACAACTATGAAATTTAGCCATAATATCAAACACAGATCTGTCATGGCCAAAGTAATCCACACAATTTTCTCCATATGTTTATTTTCTACTTCTATCCAGTTTTCAAAATGATCTCTTATTTTACATCTTTAAGCAATTACTACTGCAAATGAAAATTTTATATGCCAAGCTGATTGTGTTACTATTTCATTTAGTTTGACCTCTAGATGTTTTCCTGTGCTTTGAAATGATTGCAGGCATAAAAACAAGAGGGTATTTAAAATTCAGCTGCATTTATGACATGCTTGTACTGGTGTATCTTACACCACATGTGACAGCATATTTTTAGAAAAGATATTTAAAGGAAGTTGTAGGATAAATCCTAACCTTCTGTATATAGATGTGCCTGGTAGAATAGAAACTTTCTTTCTTGTTACCCAATTTTACATAAGTGCTATTGGAATAAAGAGACATTGGAACATGTGCAGCAGCATTTGTAGCTAGCCAATTCTAATCTATCAGCTTGTACATACACAGTTGACATTTTGATGTTTTTATTTAAGTCAACTTTTTACTGTAAAGTTTATACTAACTTCACAACTGTGAAGTCAAATATTTACACTGTTAGAATAGAGGATAGAAAGGAATAAATAGATAAATCCTATTTCTAAGATATCAGGTGGCAAGGGTAGAAGAAAGGATTTTACATTGGTCCTGTATAAAGCATTATAGTATCAAAGCAGGATAAAAAGAAGGGTTTTGCTTGGCTTGGTAGATTTGGTCAGGGCAGGGATAACATAGTTGGTTCTTTAACCTAAAAAAACCCCAAAAAATTCAATAGACCTGTATCTTATAATGAAATGCAAACGAGATTTAAACTCATGAAGTGCTGTGATTTTCCCCTGATATTAATGCCTTTCTACGTAACCAGATAAGGAGTTGCATATTCTTGCTGCATAAGGTATTCCCCACCCATTCCCTAAGACTTATCAACTATACTCATTTTTTAAAAGATTCTTTTTAACATCCACAGTCATCCGATATATCTGACATTAGTGTTAGATATAAGAGTGCTTGAGGTTTCATTAACAGTAATAACTACATTTTGGAAAGCATTTCAGACTGTGGGAGTAAGGACCATGTTACAGCTAAAAGAAAAAAACATACTGAAGCATCAAATAAAAGGCTGTAAAAGACACTCACAGCTGTGCTATAAGTAAGAAAAGATATGGAATCTAGGAAAGGAAAGCTAGAGTAATCTCATATTTCCACTATAAAACATCACCTCAGTGACGACCTTTTCCATCTCATAGGTAGCAGAGTACTACAAAAGAGGTCCAAACCACTACTGAAGAAGTGCTCCCCTTGCAGTGCTAGACCCAAGCACACCTTTTTAGCAGCTGCATTGTACGTTATGGTCAAGCCTGAGGTTTGTCCAAGCACAAGAAATGCACTGGTTTGTTTTGCAAAATTGATTGCAGGGTATGGGACATAATGAACATCATTAGTTTGATCTATTGCTACCAAGCAAGCTCCTAAATAGGTTCAGTTATTTTAACAGCTTACTTTCATGGCTATATAGATTTTCTTGTGTACACTCCCCTTGAAACCTGGTTTACATAATCCCTCACAAAAGTTTTTAATGTAGAAAAACTTTGAATTACAAGTTCATTTGAAAATCATGAGCTATTAAAACCAGGCGGAAAACCTGGTATACACAGTCAAATGTCACCCAGCACTGTCAAAAATGATTTGATGCTCCCAACTAATCTCTTTGCTAGTGGACAGTCTTTGCTTCCAGGGCAAACCCTTTGTGTCTGCAGCACTTGTACTCAAGCAGCCATCATAAAAAGTTGAAGACTCGTAGGTTTGTAAGGTGGGAGTCACTGGTGGCACAACACTGCCTCACACCTCACAAGCAGAGCAAGCAAGCAAGCAGAGACTAACCTGGCAGTCTCTCTGCCCAGCTATGGCTTTTCAATGGCTCAGGGGGACCTGCCCATTGGCAGGGAAAGCACAGCTTCCATCCACGCTCCTCCCTGTGCAAATACACCCACCATGTCTCGCTCTTTCACCCAAAGCAGCCACCTGCTGCAGCCAGCTCTTCCTCATAAACTAGGTGGAGAGAGCAGTTTGGTTTTCTGTACCTTTCCATAGGCTCCTTTCTCTGTCTATACCTAGCTGGTTTAAGGTTAATGCATAAGCTTTCTCTGAACTTGTTTAAGCAGCATTAGCTTTTTTCTTTTTTTTTTTTTTTTTCAAAAAAAAAAACCCCAAAAAAACCAAAACCCCACCACAAACTTTTTGGCTTCTAGCCACATTCAAAGGAAAAGGTTGTCTTGTTCAGATCAGACAAGGCAGTCATCATCACAACAATGCATTCACTGTAGCTTGCTTTATTTAGAAATTATGCCTGGAATGATGCTAGACAAAAAAAAAAAAAAAGTGAAGCTGAAGAACTCCCTTGCTCCAAACATGGCTGTACACAGCCAGAGTACCTTCACCTCCAAGCTGCAAAACTCTTGAGGCAAAAACTTTTTCCCCTGAAAATGAAGAGGAAGAGGGAGCACTGCTTCCAAAGCTCCACCCGATCCACAGCAACTAGGGGAGCTGGCCCCTCTGCAGGGTAGGGTCAGTAAGGGGGAAGGGCACCTTCACCCCAGCACGACCCACGCGCTCCCCAGGTTGCTGCCCACAGTGTGTTGGTGCACATGCTCCATCTCCCTCAGATGCCTTCTGGCAAGAAGGGAGAAAAGTTGACTGCATCCCCACCTACACAAGTTGAATTTTAAAGGACATGCTTTAAAACTTTTTCAGTCTCAAAAGCCTGACAAAAAAACCAAAAAACCCCAACAAAAATGGTTAAAAGCCACTAGGTCAGTTTTCAAGTTACCGGCACAGCAGATGGGAAAAGTTTAGTTAATTTTTTATTTATTCTTTTAAGTTTGACAAGCAAGCTTCTTTCCTTTTTTCCCCTTTTTTTGGCCAAGCTGGTGTGCCCGGGAAGTTGAACCACTTCTGGCCTGTTCACTTCAAAGAATAGCCATGTGGGGGGTGACAGTCTGCCATAGCACAGCATCATAACTGGAGGCGACAGCTCCTTTGGAGACACACCACAACAGCGTCCCTTTGCTCCTTCTCAGCAAGTTCAGGATCCTACACTGACATCTCCTCATCCCTTTTCATAGCCCTTATTCCAAGGGGGAAGTAAATGCTTTCATCTTTTCTCTCCCCCAGCATCTTGTTTGCCTATAAAGAAAAGCCAGGTCGTGAGTTTTCAGCAACATTTTGTACAAAAGTGTGTAAGAAGCCATTACCTGGAGGTGTTGATTACTGTTGCAGCATTCAAGACAAGTTGGCAACTGGTATTTCTTTGGAACAGCTACAGACAAAAATAGTCTGAGTTGCTGCTAGGTTTTAAAACCTATTTCTCTAAAGCAGTATTTTTCAGAATGGAAGGAATTGTCAGGGCCAACAAATTACACATTGAGATATGAAAGAAAAGGTAAGTATTTCTATCCCAGGGATAGAGCCCCAAAAGTCTGAGACATAGCTCCGGGGGGGGGGGGGGGGAATAATATCCCAGTGGCAGTTAAAAAAAAAAAGAAAAAAGAAAAGAAACCAGTGAAGTTATTGAAAGAAACATCAGAAATGAGAACCCAAAGATGAGGTTAAAGGCCACAGCACATACACTCATTCACTGGTACTTAATAGCTCAGATCTCCAAAGGTTGCCGGGGACAATTGCTAGGTAGGTAACACTACTACATTTTAAAGGCACTTTCAGAGCACAGGATAGAAAATGTAGGATGTATCCTTGTTGTTCCTGCTCTAAGGACTTACCAAGTATCAGTATAACCACCTGTAAAGCAAGTAAGAAGGTAGTGACCTTTCATAAAGCCATTTGAGATTTAGTAATAGCATCTGGTATTTAAAGATCTTGGCGTTTTTAGAATTCTTGCCTAGATGGGACACAAGCAGGGTGCAAAAGCGATGGCAACATCCACCCCAGTCTACCACATCAGCTGCTTGTTATATTTTTTTTCCCCTTTGGCTAAAGAGTCACATAAAAGCTCACTTTCTTGTTCCAGTTGGTCAGTAATGCAACTGGCCAGTTCCCTGCTTCAATTATACCAGTGAATCTGTCCCTGGGAATGTGTTTTCTCCCAGAAGGGAAACTAGGGAAGAGAGAATTCTAGTCCACCTGTTCTGTCCAAAATAAGGAATTACAGAAGAGAGAGGAAAAAAGCCCAGCAAAACCTAAAACCCTACAATACCATAAACTTTACCCATGCTTGAACTGAATCTTGTTTTCCCTGAACTAGTTCTATCCCTACTAAAAGCACTTCAAATTCTCTTTTATTTTTTTAAACTTAAATTTATAATTAGAAACAAACTAATGCTATGTGAACGGAATAGATCACATCAGATGGAGATAATAGAAATTCCAAAAAGGTATGTCTCAGAGTCAGATAGTTTGGAGTTGAAGTTCAGATGTCCAGACGTTTCAAGATAATCAAAATTCATTCTCACTGGTGAGAAAGAAACTTGTGTTGAATTCTAAGCCAGAAAGACCTAGAGGGAAAGGCAGGATGAAGAGGGGGTGTGCTGTGCACACAGCCGTGCTATTTACAACATTCTGTTTCACGTGTCACAGTTCAGATCTAGTTGTCTGAAGCTGATGCAATTCAATAGAGTGAAACAATTCCAGTAGTTGTGGCTATTCTGCTTCATTATTCTTCTTCAGTAAAGCAGGTACGCTAGGGTTCAAAACTTCTGAACTGTGTCCTCAGTACTCTGAACTCAATTTCCTAGCAACTCTCACAGTAAAAACAGGACCAAAAAGTGTTGCATTTACTGAAGTTATACCACATTTTCCTTGCCATCTCTTTTTACAATAAAACCCTATATTTACTATGAAGCGATTCTCAGTCTGAAGCAGACAAGCTCTTTGGTTGAAATTAAGAGGGCTCCCCCCCTCTGCTTCTAGTGGTCTCAGAAATTAGAAGAGAGCAACTGAAGTTACGGGAGCATTCCATGAAGTGATTCTGGAGAGTGCTACAAAATACTGGTCCCCAAGGGTGCAATTACAGCATTCTAGGGAAGGGATCTGTAGGAAAGGCAGGTATGCAAACGTTACACACAAAACTAAAGATGCATGACAGATCACACAGATATTTGCAAAACTGGTCTTTGATTTTTGCTTTATTGATGCTCCTCAGCTTATTTTCACAAAACAAGCAAACAAAAAAAACCCTTGCCAAGTCTGACTTCGCTCTTTATTCCCTTGCTAATCTTATTTTTTCAATTCCTACTTCCATAACTATCATACATTTTAGAGACCTCGTGGATTTATCACCCATAATGACCAGAAAGAGCATGTGATGCAAGGCACATGGTTCATAGGATAAATTATTTGGACAAAGGGAACTTAATTTTCATTGGGATGAGAAAACAGATTTAACCAAAACCAAATATCAACCCCCAGATCTCTCAGGAGCGATATGGACAAAATTATCCATAATCCAGCCCTCACTGCCCAACCTTCTTATTTGATCCTATACTTAACTTCTGAACAACATGAACTGTCAAAAGGTGATTTACTGCAGTTTTGGAGGACTCCTTGGCTTGCAGTTTCCAGGAATACAAGGTTTATGTAATTACTCACCAGAAATAATGCATGCTTTATCATGCAAAAAAAAAGTTTGCAAAATGGGCACCACAGCCCACCTTGATCAGGCTCAGAGTCTTTGGTAGAAAAGCAGGAGGCACAAGTTAGACAACAGTTTGTTCAGTACTTTTGATAGTAATTTTCTTTGCAGCTTGATGCATACTTTGAATATACTTCACTGCAACAAAATTTGTATCTGCTTATGTGCAGAATAGCGATTGTTCTAATTTGCTTATCAGCATGAACTATACTCCATGAAAACATTTTTTACTGATCCCCTTTTCTTTCAAAAGGCAAGTTTCAATTAAATTAAGGGAACATCTACATACTGACTGGAGCAGCAGCTAAAATGTACAAGTCCTGACAAATGCACGAAAACAGTTTTCTTAAACATGCCTCATCGGAGAACCGCTAACAGCAGAAATCAACTTCCAATTAAACACTGTTGAACTCAAGGAAACAACTGGGAAAGGTGCTTTAGAAACTGTATCAGAACACATCAGACCACATTCTCTTTACTTAAATGCCCAAGGTGCAAGATTAAATGTATATATATTTATATACCAACCAATAATTAATTCCAGTTAGTACTATCTGCCATTAGAACTCAATTAATGGTCAGCATGGTTTTCTGACTACTGTATTTTCAAGGGATATGACAATCCAGTCCCTAATGCATTCATACAGTTGTTAAGACAAATCAAATCTGCTTTTAATTTGAAGCATCGTACACATTATTTGAACAGCTTAATTAACTTATCCAGCTTTTAAACAGTACTTGCAAACACTGTTAGACAAATAGAAGGCCCAGTTAACACAGTAAAAACATGATCATTGCATTTGAATTATCTTTGACAATCAATGTCTTGTTAGCCTACGGGGTTTGCTGTAACCTAGAGCTGTGAGCTGGACAGAAACAGACTCAGTAGCCGAGTATTCTGTCAGTGCTGCGCCGGCTGCTTACAGGGCACACGTGACAAGACCTCTCTGAGCACGAACCTTCAAGGCAAGAGTCAGGTTCCTTAGTGCCTATTCCAACCCTGTCAACAAAGCCAATGCTCCTTAAAACGTTCTTCCTCTTACATGACCCTGGGACAAAGGCAAGAAGTTTATTTCTTGCTGTGCTTTGTGGCTCTGTTGTGCTCTCTGCCTATTCCAACTGATTGAAAAGTACACAGTTACAACCATAGTTAATCAACCACAGCATGCATATTTCATAGAATCAGGGAATCATTTAAATGGGAAAAGACTTTTAAGGTCATAGAGTCCAACCATTAACGCAGCACTGCTAAGTCCACCACTAAACCATGTCCCAGAGCACCACACCTACACGTCTTTTAAATACCTTCAGTGACGGTGCCTCAACCACCTCCCTGGGCAGCCTGTATTAATGCTTGACCACCCTTTCAGTTAATTTTTCCTAATATCCAATCAACCACCCCCCAGCACAACTTGAGGCCACTTCCTCTTGTCCTGTCACTGTTTATCTGGGAGAAGAGACCAACCCCCTACCTACAACCCCTGCCAGGCAGCTGTAGGGAGCAATAAGGTCCCCCCGAGCTCCCTCCTCTCCAGGCCACCCCCCCAGTTCCCCCAGCCGCCCCCCATCAGCCTGGTGCCGCAGCCCCTTCCCCAGCCCCCTGCCCAGCTCTGGACACGCTCCAGCCCCTCTGCGTCCCTCCTGCCGTGAGGGGCCCGACACTGACCCCAGGGTCCGAGGTGCAGCCTCACCAGTGCCCAGCGCAGGGGGACGGGCACTGCCCCGGCCCTGCTGGCCACGCTGTTCCAGGTACAAGCCAGGGTGCTGCTGGCCTGAAATTTAGTCCAGTCTTTGGAGAGGAACTTCCATGATTTTAGCTATCACTATGTAAGCGGTGAGTATAATTCACTCCCCCACTTCGGAATAAAAAAAAATAATCCAGAAGGTATGCCCAGCGGCTTCAATAAAAATTGTGGTATGGTCACAAGCCAAAACCTGCATGTCCTCCAAAAAAAGACTGTATGGGTGGAAAACAAAGAAAAAAAAAAAGTAAAGATGCAAAACAGGAAATTACTTGGAAAGGAACTGGTGGTCATTAGATCTTCACTTACTGCGGGAAGATCCCTGGATATTTAATGCCCATTTACACTGGGACAGACTTTATGGATCTTTCTGTAACTGATCAGCTCTAGAAGGATTTCTTCAAATATAGAGATCCATCTTTAGCCTTTTTGGCTCTGAGATGAAGGACAAACAGCTCACTTCCTCAGGAGCGAGCGCTGCCTTTTTTCCCCCGTGACTCAGACCACAGGCAAATTCCACACTTAACGTAACAACTTTTTTTCTGTTTTGGTCAGATTATTCAGAAGAATATACAAAAAAAAATAAATAGCAGAGCCAAGGAGAAGTCAAGGATGCCAGATATTTCATTTCCTCTGTAAAGGAGTCATTTAGAGACTCAAAATAGTAGAGTGACACTGCCAAATCTGCTCCTGAATGACTGTGTTATCTTTTAATTTTAATCTACTCTCTATTTGTTTTGTCTGCTTAGATTCTGGATGCTGGCTGACACAGTTTTTAAGCAGCTGTAAAAGTATCAGTGGGCTACTTTGTCAATGTAAAAAACCCACACAGACCACATAGCTAACAGGTTTTGAAGAATCCTATTAGTTCTGATGCCTTTAAACGGGCATCCAAATCACTAATCGCTTTTAAAAAGTGGAACCACTCTGTATCTGAAAAGATAGTCACAGGCAATCCAAAGCACTTCATATAGTCCCGCCAAACTCCACATTAAAACTGACCTTTCAAAATTCAGATACTATAAAACCCACATGTATCTTTAACATTGCATTGAGACTCAAATGCTGATTTTGGTTTACTCATTTCCAGCCACTCTAGTGCAGTGAATGGAAGTCTATCTTGAATATGTTCTTTTCTATAGGGTGTTGTGAAACATCTGTATGCTTTGACAGTTTTTATGTTACAGACAAAGATAATGAATAAATGTGATTTCCACCCCCACCACTCCCCCCAGTTCTGAATATTGCTGCTCTCCCTACCTTTCCTGCATGGTGTGACACGTTTAACATGAGATCCCAAACTGTGTTTCGTTCCAGGACAGCGTGACACCAACACAATGACAGAGTTGAAAGCCATAAGAAGTTATCATTACACTCTCAGAAATGCTATCGCAATCAATCTTATGTTATGTATTCACCAGTTCAACATATACCACAAATCAACCACATGTAGCCACAGATAGAAATGACATGATTTAATCTTTGGTGCAATAAGGTAAAATGAATCAAATGCACACTGACAGGAACCTGCACCATAAGCAGTGCACTCAGCTAAAAAAAGTTTGTCATCAGTATGGACAAATCACAGATGGAAAGGCAACCCGGAGTGCTGCCATTTTATCACTGCAGATGCAGAATATATGTTTGAGCCTTACTCAGTTATTCACCAGGAGCTGATATACTTTACAAGTTCATTTACCTTGATTCTAGATGGGGTATGTTTCTGTTCTCCACTTTTCATAGACTGGTTTGGGTTAGAAAGGACCTTAAAGATCACCCAGTCCCAGCCCCCTGCCACGGGCAGGGACACCTCCCACCCGCCCAGGTGGCTCCCAGCCCCGTCCAGCCTGGCCTTGGACATGCCGGGGATGGGGCACCCACAGCTGCTCTGGGCAGCCTGTGCCAACGCCTCAGCACCCTCACAGGGAAGAATTTCTTCCTTGTATCTCACCTAAATCTACCCTCTTTCAGGTTTTTTACCTTCTTTTCAGTTATTTTTTTATTATTGTAATGCCTTACTCGGGACTGTAATAGTAGATCTGTATTGTGAGGAAAGCCACAAGATGACTCAACACTCAAGCGATGGGACCTGGAGATGCTCACAGTTGCGCCTGACAAAATGAACACCAGTCTCAGCTGTGGTCTTCATTTCCCCTAAAATGATTAGAAGATCTGTGGGACAAGAATTAGCTCTAGACACAAGCCTCACTTTAAAGAAGGTATTTGCTCTAAATGTGCCTATGTTTGGATTATACAGATGCATCAGCCTGCTGTAATTTCAGAGTCCTTATATTATATCACAATTACTTTTTCAAGAACCCACTGTCTGCAGCTGCTATTTTATGACATAGAGTGATCTTTCACTGGAAGTAATTTGCATTATATGCTTATCCTGTTTCATTATACTCCCCGATTTGTCTTTGTCTGAATATTCATTTTTGGGAAACAGGAAGCACAAAAAGCCATGAGGCCTCCTGTGGAGTGAATTGTTTTTACCCTTCTACTGAAAATGTTAAGTACAGAGTCATTATTAAATGCAGAGTATTACAGGCTAAACAGTGCTATTAGTCTAGTGGCACCAATTTCTCTCTCATTTGCATTAGACTTACCTGAAGTACAGAATGTAGCCATGAAAAGTTGTGCACCCTGTTTTTTAATAGATCTTCTACGCAATACTGTAACCTAACACCAGACACGTGTTATCAAGATGCCTTATTTCACACAATGCATTTATTCACAATTAGTGCATTGCTTCGGTAATGACCATGGGATTTTTTTTTCATGCTGCTACAAGCCAGTATTTAGTTTTAAATCAACAGCGTCCTCCCATCTCATTAACATGTATGCATCATATATGAAATGGTTTTAGCTATGCAGATGCTTTTGGTACAGTGTTGTGGAACTTGTATTTAATATTTTTTTTCTAAATAAAGTCCTCAGACTGCCTGTGTGATAAGTAGGACAGAGTTAAAGCCAAGGTGTCACGTGTGTCTCTTGAAATAGCGGAAGACTGCAAAGAAATCTTAGCAGAACCATTAATTTGAGCAGCATGTGGGTAGATCCCAAAAGCCAGACAGGCTCCTTTTCTCCCAAAAATTAGAGAGGGGAAGAAAAAAAAATTAAGAAGGGAAAGGCACTTTCATAAACAGTAAGGTCAAAAGAAGCAAATCAATTAAAGTCCCAACAGGAGGAGGGAATGGTAGTCAACTAAAACCCCTGAAGCATTCAGGAATGTTGAGATGCAGTCCTTTCTTAACCAGGAAAATAAGTTGGCTGGGCCGACAATTCCCAAGATTTAAGAAAAAATTAAAATACAAGCAACTCTTTTTGTAGGACTCCCTGCTTTAACCTTTACTGCATAAGCTTACTCTTTTACCTAAAGGTACGTATCTCGGAGTTTAAGAAAAGGACTACTTTTGAGTTGCCAGTGCCCAGGAGCTTCAGGAAATGCTTCCCAGGTGCTTTGCCAGAGGTTCCAGAGTGACAAGCGGAACCAGGACTGGGTCCTACTGATGTGGTCAGAGTCCAGGGAAACCGTGCTCTTTTGCTACTTGGAGCACGGGGCTGGCTACGTAAGGTGGCGCAGTAGCTGAGCCAAGCATATACTGGCCCAAAATGCCTTCTTGGGGGACTGCTGCCTCAGACAGAAACTACAGCACCCGTCCAGAGATGCTGACAACAGCACCACCACAGAAAAAAATCCTGCCCTTGTGAGAGGAAACTGAACTGTGCTTAAACACAGCTTAAGTTTAGACTAATGAGTTACACTTCCCAGCCAAAAGGGGTGCCCAAAACCATTACCCTCTGCATAGCAACTTGTACAGCTATGGCACACAATAAGAAAATACTTAGTCCATAAACCAAGTACATATGCACTTTTTCTGTTTTAGTAACTACCAACTATGGGAAAGTCTGTCTGTTTCTTAAAAATGTATAGTTTTAGTCAGGAAAT
Organism: Falco cherrug; assembly: GCF_023634085.1. Classification (NCBI taxonomy): domain Eukaryota; kingdom Metazoa; phylum Chordata; class Aves; order Falconiformes; family Falconidae; genus Falco; species Falco cherrug. The sequence continues at coordinate 41,074,204 of NC_073700.1, read as the reverse complement.
CCAATGTATCCGTACATCCACAGCATGAATCATGCAACAGGAATGGTTACCTGAGCTGTGGGTTTCCACAAATGAAAGTGCTGAAGTCAAGCCCAGGATATTAGAGTCTGAATTTTGCTAGCTCAGTAATGTTTTAGCAGTCATGCACTACTGGGATCTATTGTTTGTTCCCCATCAAAGGGATGATATATCTCACAGCATAGAAAGCATTATCTAACAGCAGTTGGATTTTCCTGAGATTCAGAAGTAAGCTGAGAGAGCAGTTTCTATCAACCTTTGAATTCACAATTCGATGTGAATGTGGCCATTATTTCTAAAAGCTTCTAGAATCATATTGCTGAAAAAGCAAACTGGATATAGGAAAGAAAGGATGCGGCAAATACAGCAGAAAAACTGAATTTCATCCTGCTCTCAGCTGAGACAAAGTTTAGCTTCAGCATCATCCCATATTAACAATACCTCGCTTGTCCTTTTGTAAAGTTCTCCTCCATCTGTGGTTAAATAGGATGTAAAGTTAGGGGCTGTTTCCCAAAGATGCCATAGGCCCAATTAATTAATAAAGCAGTCACAATAAAAAGTTTTGTAAGACAAAAGTATACCTATAAAGATTATATTGTCTCCAGTTAAAATATTTCAACCTCATAATGTGAAAAAATGCAGTGTTCATGCAGCATCACAGAAAACCCACTATATTAATTAGTCTGCACCTTATATATGCCCAAGCAATGGTCACCTGGGTGGTGTTTTCAAACAGGCCCCCACTTGTAAGTTGCCTAGGGTTTACCTTGGAACCAAGACCACTTTAATAGCCTTTTTCTCTACTTTTTCACTGTAGATATGTTTCACTATTTTTCATAAATGGTTAATACAGATGGTCACACATCATCCCACTCATCCCTGGGTTTGACCACTCATGTCACAACTCTGTTTACACAAGAAAACCACAGCATTAATTTAAGAGGAGTAAATTCTGCAGAAGAAAAAAAATGCATAATTTTGACCTTAAACTGCATTTACAGTTTTACTGGATCCTCATTAAATTTCATCCTTACATTTTACTTTTTATTGAAGAATAGTAAAAATGTAACATATATTGTAGGTCCGTGAAACTCTTGAGAAGCTAATCTGCTGATATGAAATACAAACACTTTCAAGTTTGATTGAAAAGTTATCTGAATATATCAAAGTGCTTACGTTAACTCATAGAAGTTATCTTGGAAGAACACTTCAACGTCATTTTGGTAGTCATACGGAGAAGCGCAGAGAGATAAAAGGCACACTAATGAAAACATTAGTAATGAGATTATTCAGGGATTCTTTGGGATAAGTTTCTACACCCATTCTTACAATGGAGACTCCAACAGCAAATCCTTTGTCACAGGCACGTAGTACTAGTCACCAGGAACACTCATTTAACAGATTTTTAAATTCTGAACTTTGATACGCTGCTAAACCTTGCTTAATAGGACTTGCCTGTTCTTGAATGTTAACCTGGATTACAGGGCAACAAAATTTTACACTCTGATATCCATTCCTGAATAGCCTCATGCGTGGATGTCCCGATTACTATTCAAATGAATTAAGAAGATATTTGTGAATTAAATTTTAGTTTTGCCTTGGATGCCAAAGGGCCAGGATTAAGTGAGTTGCTTAGGTCAGTCATCAGGGTCCCACCATGCTTCCTTCTACTTCCAGTACCTCATGTCATTTCACTATAAAATTTAACACAGTCACCTAAATAATATCTGTAGATTCTAGTATTACTTTGAACAACAGCTTGCTTTATTTTCTGTCCTACCAAAACAAAAGTTTCTTCAAAATTACAAAAGCTATAGTGTCACAGCACTCTCCAAACTATCACACTGCAACAAAGTCTTTTACCATCTCACCCAGCACACTCTTCATACAGTCCCTCTGCTGCCTTCTCCTCATGTCATCGAGGGCACATGGTCTCTCTCCTCTTGCTTCTTCCTCTCCCTCCTTCTTCCTCGGCTGCCCAACCACTTAACAGAACCAGCCACAGCTGCACCTCATTTACATCAGCCAACCTGCAGCCCGTGAAGCCAGCCCACAGCTGTATGTTATCAATGCTAATTAACCCAGCTTCATTACACTACACTTCCCCCCCCCCCTTTTTTTTTTTTAATATGTTTTTAACAATCATTACAACCTTTTTACAAGTAAATTTTTCATACGGTCCTCTAACTCCTCTACACTATAGCACTATAATAAAACATTATTGGAATCCACACTAAAACTAGACATAGGATGATGCCTCAAAAGTCACGACATCCGTAAGTGCTGTCTGGCCACACCTGCCCCGACTCCTCCAATAACTTTCAAAAAATGTTGCTGTCTCAAAGATTGATGGAAATATCAATTTATCTCCTGAGTATGTGACATTTCTGCAATGCTCATGTCTGGCAGAGAAGACAGACCCAAATGAACATTCTTTTCCCATTACCCATCCCTCTCCTCCCCTCCGAGGATGGCAATGGTAATTCAAGCCCCACCCTGGCACACAGCCACAAGGACAGCACACCATCGTCCAGGTATCCACAACATGCTGCTGTTTTCTCAGGCAGGTGAGCAAGAGAAGCAGTGACCTGCAGTGGAGGGACGTCAAAGGGAGCTGGCAGGACACAGTGGCCAAGAGGTGGGTTGCAGGACAGAGTCCCAGGAGAAATTAAGTTTTCTCTCTCCACCAGCAAATCCTCTTGATGTTCTGTTTTGACACAGCAGGACTTCGTGGAACTTCCTTTCTGTTCCAAACAGCCATTTTCCTGAGCACACAATTTGTATACATCCCATGAGCTCTTCCTCCTGACCACCAGTGACCCCATGGTAGATATGTACCGAGATTCAAATGGCATTTCTATGTCATTCACACCTTGGCAGTCTGAAAAAGCCAGAAAATATGCAAGAGAACAGACTCAGCCTGCCTTTTAGCATGAGGGAACAGTTAACATTGCCAAAGATTAAAAAAAAAAAATATTGCTACACAATAAATCTTTGCACCCGTGATGCTGTAACAAATTCCTACAGCTGCTCTGAGGTCTATAGGTTGCCATGAGAGCAGCCCACTTGGAACCTCTTTACAGCTATTTTTTAATTTGGGGTTTCAGACTGACATCAAACTTCCACTCGTCTCCACCTCCCTGTTATTATTTCCCGTTTCAGGAACATCCTAGCAGTGGACCAAGAACCTTTTCTCTCTGGCAATTGCCACACAGCCTCAATCTCTCCAATGTATTACTCTTCAAATCTTTTTCTCTTTGTCATCTAATAGTTTTATTTATATGACTATATTTGAATCTGCTAAAATAGAAGTGTTCAGAATACCATTTCCATTTTGATTTTACAAAATGGAGTTACAGCTAGTTGGAAATACAAAAACTGCATATAGCAGGTTTTAGTGCCCATTGGCTTAAATGTAAATCTTGTACTATGCAAGGTCATTTCATTCCACAGGCAGGAGATTTAAGTTTCTATTACAAAATGTTTCATTTCCTCACATACTGAAAATGAAGTAGTTCACTCTGATCATCTAAGGACAGTAGGCTTTTAAATCTGATAACATATTAGTTAAACCTGAACAGTTAGAATGCACCACTTTTACAAGAATGAGACTACGTAAGAGATATTTTAGAAGATGCAACAAGTAATAGAGCATTACCAAACAGCCACTGCAGTGCTTTAAAGTCCCCAGAAGACCATGCTAAAAAAAAAAAAAAGCAGCCCTCTCTATAGCAACACTGTCTTGATTAGTAGAAGCTAGCCAGAAGCCTACTAAAAAAAAAAAAAAAAAAAGAGGCAGCTTTGGAAAATTAATTCTAGCAGAATAAAGATGTAAAAATAAGCATTTGTAATTCTCTAAATCAGAATTAAGTAACCTTATTTTGTATAAAATTAAGGAATCTAGACTGAATTAGGGACATCCTGATACTGAGGCTTCAGAAGGGTTTCGTGTTATTTCGGTAATCCCCTACAAATCTTAATTCAGATTAACCTCCATTAAGATTCCTTTTGTTGCCAAACATCATATGTAGGTGTTTATGTTACATATAAAATATATTGATCGTACTTAAAGTATACTATCACTTGGTCGTAACTGGGTGCCTCCTGCTTCACCCCTCTACCCATTCTGCTTCAAAGCCTAACAGCTCCTATCATTCCTGTACCTTTTAGGTTCCTTTTTTTAAAAAAAAAGAAAAAGTCATTGTAAACATGCGATTACAGTGTTTTTGTAATCCAGCACTGCACTGTCCTACTAAATGATGAGGGGTGGGGGGAGAGAATGCATCCACCCACACTGTCTCTTTTCACCTCAACTTTAATCAAAAACCACTGACTTCATATCCTTCATCAAACAAAGTGCTTGACTCCCCTACAGCTAGATAGATGTCCTCACACATTAACTAAAGATGCAAATGAAATTTCTGCAATCTCCTGTATTTCTGTTATACAAATCCAAGATCTGGCATCCCAGTCTGGTCTCTGGTACTCATGAACATCTTGCAATGACAAATTACAGGACAGGGAATTGAATTGTGCCATAGGTAGCTCAGGAACCCTCCTAACAAGTCCTATTAACATAGATGCTATGTTAATTGTAGGTCATAACGACTTATTTTTCCAACATAAAACAAGCAAGTGCTGGTTATTTTAGATATAATAATTCTGAGTCACTGTTAAGAGATACAAGCATTTAAACCTTGCAAGCTCAACCTCGGACCGTTACCAAAAGCACGTAGTTTTGGACCGCAGTGTTCTGCTGAGGCTTTGGCAGGAGACTCGCAAAGTCACAACAAAACCAACGTTGACCTAGAGCATCAAGAGGCCTGAGCGTGGAAGTCTTTTTCAGCCATAGGATTCTAAAATGGAATCCTTAAAAAAGAAATCTAAGCAGTTGCCCACACTGGCAAAGTAACTTGAGCGATGGCTACTGTATGGGATTCAGATGGTGAGGTTTCAGGGGACACCTCACCTGACAGACGCTCAGCAGTGGCAAGTCAGCCTCACTGGAAGGAAGCCCTGTGCCGTTTTGCCAAGAGAAATCAATTCATCACATTGATCTAACAAGTACCATTGCCAGCCTTGGCTATGGAGCTGCTGCTGGAGATGGAGAGTGCTGACCCACTAATGCTAACATTAGCGTGCTGCGCGGCTGTGCCAGCACCTGCACACAGAACTCGTACTCCGTGGCTGCGTGGACCAGCCAAAACTATCTGGGACATATTCTATTAGAGATGATATTGCTTTTGCTCCAACAAGCAGTAACTCTATTGAGATTGGCTAATTCAATTTTCCCCATCTTATCAGATTTCTTTTTAATGAAACTGAACAATAGTTTCATTTGTTATGCTATTAGTTTTCCCAGTGGTAGCAGCAAGACTAACTCGGTTGAAAGCTAAACAACAGCGTTGTGCCAGTGTTGAGTGTTTATCATCACCATGTGCCAGCTTCATATTGCAAAGTTGCCTTAGTCCATTCACTTTTGTTTGTTTCCCATCCGTGAGGTTTCACAGCTCGGAGGTCACCTTCCTCCTCCATCTACTTTGTGGATTAGCATGTACACATTTCTAGGTTCTAAACCCCTGAAGAGATCTGAAATTATCTGGGATGTCACAGTGATAGTGGGATACTTCGGACTGAAATGGAGAAAGTTTGTTTGTTTTGAGGAGCAGAAATGATCATCTTACATGTTCATACTTAGAGTTCTTGTATCGTCTGAGCTGCAAGATACTTGTTTAACAAGTTTTTGTCTGAGCGAAAACATCCAAATCCTCCTGTTGTGTTTATCAACTCAAAATCCTTTCATCAATTAACCTCCAGAGGTGCTCAAAAAAGTTGCTATTCCTTCAGTTAGATTCCTGCTGCTTGAGCTGATTTATCACATTACAAAGACCTACATTGTGTTGCTGTTTGCAGGGAAATTGTATTGAGAAGGCAGATTCATTTGCATGATGCTGGCTGAGATGTGGGTTTTTTAAAGCTTTCTACCTTTAGAGAAATGTTTTGTTTGATCCATGTATTTAGCAGTGGTGAGAACAGCAGACTGTCAGCCTCTGCACACTAAACCCTATAGAACATTAATTCGGAGAAATGGCCCAGAATACACAAAAAAATCCCTTTGCCTTAGCTCCTGAACAGCCCAACTCACTTTGGTGTGTCAGGGGCCCCGATTCAAAACCAGAAAGGTGGGTCTACTGCAAAACTCCTTGTCAGCCCATTTCATTTATCATGTACATCCACACCCAACGTTGGCCAAAACCAGAATGAGCTCAGGTCACAGAAGTCAACAACACTTTATAAGCTGCCCACCCAGCATCAGGGTATACCCTGAGGATTAGAACTACAGCCTCCAGCTTCAACTGCCAGCCAGAACTTGTCCTCCTAATTTACTTCCTGGCCTTCAGGTGCCTCCAGGTTCATTCCTATTCTTACCTCCAGATCCTGAGTACAGAACATGTTTGCAGACCTCTGTCTTATCACCACCACCTGGCTCACCTCTTGTAGAGACTGCACCCAACAAAACCACCTGCAGATGCTGCCCTGGGTGGAACTACTGCTCCAGGGCCAAATGCACACCACAGCCATGGTGGCTCCCAGAGGCCAGGGCAAGTGCTTGCTTTTGTAATTGCTAACAGACAGCAGCTGAAAGTCTAGTCAAAAGCACTTACTCCTGACATGTCCTCCCCGTCCTAAAGCATTGCTGTCAAAGGTGTTACGGTTAACAAACCACATGAAACCCCCAGCATTTCCACTACTGAGAAAACCTGGAGGTGAGTTAGTGCAAAGATGTTTATTTCCTTAGTACATTTAAAAGCCTCAAAATCTGATCACTGCTTAACGTATTAGTGCCAACAACTGCAATGCTTTCACATTGGCTGCCAGCAGGTTACGAGCCGAACCCAACAGCAGTCTAAGGATAAATGGCTAAATGAACCTAATTTGCTCATGCAAATAGAGTAATAAAACATTATCTGCATTATATGGAATAAAGAAGAATTTGGTTAAGGCAGTGATTACAGCCACCCAGTGTCCAGCTACATTTTGTTTGCATAGCTTTTCAACAACCCAAGAACAATGTGCTGGTAACAGCCCCAACTTACCAAAAACTCCCCTGAGATGAAAACTGCTTTTCATAACCTAACAAGGTGGAATTCCATCACCCTCTGCTTACAAGGAACAAGCAGAAGCAATCAAAGACCGAAGGACTTACTAAAACACACCCAAGTATTCCTGCTCTGGCTGGCCATGGCTGAGCTGGAGCCAGAGCTGGATGCCCCCAGCAGCAGCATTGCTGTGCGGCTGGAGCACCTGCCTGCTACAGGAGCAAGTGGAAGCACCTGACTTTTGAACCAGCTGTCAAAGAAAAGTCTGTTGTTTAGCAGTATCCTCATGTGCTTATGGGAACATGCCTCACACCTGCACCACCTGTAATGGCAGAAGCTACAAGAGTTGTTCTGCTACACCTTCAGTCCTTTGTCATGCCCAGATACTGAACAACTCTAACAGGGCAGCAATGTAAATCTTCCACAGAGCAGTAGTGCTCCCTGAGAAGTAATTTGCCTTAACACCATTTGGAAGTATACTTCTGATCTCATAAGGAACAATATCCTAACATAATTTCTCCACAGAGCTGAAATCACCTGCTGCACTTCTCCTTGTTGCCCCAATCCAGAGAAGTACCAAGGTCTCCAAACTTCTGTTGATCTCAGTAGCACACACGTCCCCCACCCCCAGCATAACATAATTCTACAAATAAACTAAACAATTATAACAGGAATACTAAGGCATTCAGAGAATGTTCAATATTAGAGGTACTTAAATATTTACTCCTGAAGCTTGACTGGAGCTCACAGTGTGCATTTAAACAAAAACCAACAAATTTGCATTACAATAGCACCTGGGAACCTAGTCACAAATAGGACCCTATCGTACAAACACTGAACGAAAAAGACAGTCTCTGAAAAGCTTTTACACTGAAAACTACTGTGCAGTAATTTCAGCTACTTGTTTTTTCATTTCCAGGCTGAGCTCCTAGTGTTCAGCTGCATAAGACAGTAAATATATTCTTACTCTGAGCACCCTGTACATAAATTAAAAGCGCAAGCAGCCTATGCATCACTGGCCAGCTCTTACCTATCATAATTCCTCATTGTTTCATATAAAACAGCAAAGCAGAGACCATTTGTAGCATGCTTTTGCAAATAAATTGCAATCATAATCTATATGTATCTATATTTTACATATATAAAATATTTATTTTTGGGAATTTCAACACTAAATCAGTTGGGGTTTTTTAAACCTCTTCAATTCTGAAGGTGGTATAATCCAGTATGTTTTGTGATACATTATACGTCTTTTGCAACATGGTGTTTACTTCCAAAACACTCTGGGCCACACTGGTGATTAACCATTTTTTCTCATGTCTGAATAATAATTAAAGCCAAATCTACTATACGCTCCAGAGGAGGCCATGCAGGAAGGTAACACATGAAGGTACTGCTGTATCTGCCGCTTGCCCATGAGCCATGCAAGTTTCAATTCATGCTGGGTTATAGAGAATGGCGTTAAAAGGTTGGAAATGTAAAAAACAGTCATACAAAATAAAACCCAAGATATGCGTGCACTGTCTTTTCATAATTGTGTAGATCATTTAAAAAATATAAATACAAAAATGTATCCCAGCTTCTGTAGTTCTAAAGAAACAACCTGTGACCAATAAATCAGAAAGCTGGGTATTTTCTGCTTACTATCTTAGTCTGCCAAACAATTATGCAGTGAAATGTTCTAATTGCACTTTGATTTTAATGTTAAAACCCATTTCCATAATTTCAGTGGATCTTTACAACACCGTTTAATATTTGCCAATGAAGCAAATGAGCTGCAAGTAACATTCACAGATGGTTCATGTTTTCCATTAAGTCTGCAAGCTAAGATTTTCTTTGTTTACAAAAAAAAAAAAAAAAGTAGCAAATGCTTTTGGAAAAGTACCACGAACAGGAGGCTTACCCAAATCAGTAAGTGGCAGCCAGAATGCTTCTCAACACCTACAGGTGAACAACAGCTCCATCACTAAGATAACACACTTTTTTTCCTTTTCTTTTTTTTTTCTTCTCCTTACAGGGGGTAACAAAACCTTGGCCAAGTAAGGAGTTTTGTAACAAACACATGCTACTGTCTAAGCCAGAAGTCTGAGGTGAAACTGGATTATTTTAGGTTTAATGAACCAGAGCACAAAGAGCAGCAAAGCTAGTTTCTCACATGCTCATTGCATCGGCTGGGTTTCTCCCATGCTATGCCTAAAATCAGGGAAGCAGTTCTCCCAGTGTTTTTTGACTTATTCTGTTTTTATAAGAATAATTTACATCAGCACAAATCCAGACTTGTCAGCTCAGAAATGTCATAAAAGAAAAGTTTCCAAGACAAATCTCTGTCTTTTTCTTTCTCCAACTATTTTTCCTTATTTTTTTTATTTTATTTATACAGCAAGGTTTCAGTGTTACAGTGTTTGAAGCGGCATCATTCTGACACACTAACCAGTTTAAATTATATTGACCCAGGGCTCCCACAGCAGCTATCGATTGATCACAGTGTGAATCGAGCAGAAGAGGAGAAGAAAGGTCAAAACAACGATGATCTTAAAGCTGCACTTTTGTTCAGGTGCCTACCCCATATGGGACTAGAGTCTCCAGCCCCTAGTTCACAGTGCTATCAGAAAGTGGCAAAATACACAGAGACATAAATACAAATTTTCTTATGCAACAGAGTAAAGCTGAAGAACATTAACAGAACTCAGTGTATGTTCTGATACTGCCTGGCTGGCAAGAAATCAAAATGATTCAAATGTTTGTAACCCATTGTGTTTTATAAGTTATGCTTCAATATTAACACAATGTTGGGAACTAATGCTTTTTCGTTTCAGCTCCCTATTTCCATGCAAATCTAATTTTGGCCTCAATATTACAAAAAGAAAACGCTGTGTTTTGGGGTGGGGAGCTGAGGAGACACACGCATGTTTTTTAGGGAAGAGCAGGTAGAAATCCTACTGCCAAATTCAGAGCACTGAGCTTCCATTCCAGCATGGGGAACCTGGCCTTCTGCTTCGGGGCTCTGAAGTTAATTCTTTAGAAAGTCATTCCTCTCAATAGGTCGTTCACTTTGAAGTAATAGCTGTGTACAAGCAGAACTAACAGTTCTGCATCGCAGAACATTTAAGCTGTAATATAACAAGGAGGAACATCATAACGGTTGTTTACCACTAATGCAAACTGCTGCTGAAGTACCGTATTTCTGATCGCTCACTCTGGTTGGGTACGCACCCTAAACATTTGATTAAAGTTACTGGTCACAGTCACTAATTAAGCTGCTTTACACAAGAGTGAAGCCTTTTTTTTTTTTTTTTTCCCATTCGATAATGCCCAAGTTTCAGGCTAGAAGCAATTGTATATTTCAGAATTATTTATGTTTAAAAGCTATCACTCACATCTTAAGCAAGAGAAAGAAAATACAAGCCAACTGGTCCTGTGATCACAGGAACCAGTTCCCTGTTTGCAGAAGTTCCAATGCAAATGTGCGAACTCCCAGTTTCTGCACAGTGAGTCTAATTTTGGGGATGTATCAGAATCAGGCAGTGCAAGTGCAGTATGTTCAGCCAAAACATCTTGGCATTAAGTCTGCTGCGTAGGCACATGTGCTTTCAGAAAGCACCAGGCTTACAACAGCTATCTTAAAAGCACAGGGGCCCTAACCCGGCTCCTGTACGTTTACAACTCCTGCACATGATAAAGTACTTAAAATTCACCCCACAAACATTTCTGGAAAAAAAAGGTGGACATAAGCCCTCAGATACAGACACTCTTAACCCCAGGGGCAGTGTAAACTCTGTACAGTTCTTCTCCACTATATTTCAGTGTCTGTGCAAATACTCTTTACCTTCAAATGAAACACGTGCAATGAAATCACAAAACCTTATTAAGAAGTACTAGTTCCTTGCATCACTTCAGACAATTGAAAATCACAGCAACTCTGAGATTGCCTATTATTTTTTCTCCTAAATACAGTATGGAGAACTGCAAAGATACACTGCCTAGTGATCCCATAGTCTGTTCCTGAGTTATCATCGAGGCACAGGAACGTAGAGGCCTCTTTTCATGCTGCATTGCTAGGTCTATCTGAATACGAGGCACTTCCACCGTGATGGCTTACGCTGAAGGTATCTATTTGTGTGAGTGCGTCGTGTTCCCCACCCACACCTCCTGCGCCTGTAGCCTACAAGCGACCACCACCCTCCATCACCAGAGAGGGCAGGATTAGCGAGCACCAAGCCAGGGACCTTCCCAGAGCACACTGAAGGCCAGAGCATTCAGCCTGTAGTAATTTTTTTCTGTGGGAAATGGCTTCTTTATTAGAATACAGAGATTTCTTCTGTTTGTGCTGGTTAGCATTACTTTCAGTAATACTGGTAACTAGGTATCAGAAATATTACAGGACAGACCCCAGCTGCTCCTACTGAATTAGGAGAGAGATTAAAAGCCACTCAAGCACACACAGAGCAAGCAGGGTGGCACTTTGGATGAAAAGATTTGAAAATTCCCTCCATCGGGGCAGGGGGCATACATATGGACACACGTGTTCCTCTTATTTCTTCTGAGTGAGCACAGCAACACCTCTAGGGATATTTTCTTCACAAGTTTGCACTTCTGTTGCTGGCTGTGAGAGTGTGTGTCACAGATTAGGAACACTTCTTCTAATGCAGGGACACAGCTGATCCTCCTTCACTCCCCCTTCTTGCTCTGAATTCACAGCTCTCTGGCTGTACCCTTGCTGCCCTCTTAAAGAACACCAGTGCAGCAGGGGCTGCTTAACTGGCACCTCCCAGCCAAAGCAGAAAAAGCCAATTAAAGGCTTGTGCTCCACTTTATGTGGGTCCTCGAGCCAAACTATCACTTTAAGTTTTTAATCAAGTAACATGGAAGCGATATACCTCCAGCTCACAATCAGAGAGTGTTTGTTGCTTATTTACTTCTGCTGAACGAGCCTGCATCACAAACGGACAGAGGATGAGTCATTGCTGCCACAGAACGGCCTGGGTATAGCGCCGTCTCACTAACACCCATGCTGCAAGAGGCAGATACTAAGGGTGAAATCAAATGCCGGCTGCCTGCCTGGCATGGCAGTACCACCAGCCAGCCACCTCTTTTTGAAGGCCTACAGGCATATTTATAACCTCATGTGTTTTTTTCCCAGGTATTCTTGGAATTTCCCATATAGCATCTGCATTAATCTTTTAATCTATATAAACCTTACATGCCATTAATGTTAATTAAGTTGCTTAAAAAATGAACAACCCTTAATTATTACAACTTCCTTAGCCCAACACATCTTTTTCCTCTTGCCTCAATTAACCTTCCTGAGCCCACAGCCTTCCTGTTCCCTGCCCCACAAGCCTTTGCCCCATTTCTCCAGATGAACCTGTCATATGTCACACTGCGCACTCCTCTCAAGTGCTCCTGCACCACCACCATCGTGCCCTCGCAGCGGCAGGACAACCCTGGCTGCCCGCAGATGCCCACCCAGCCGCGCTCTCACTCCCCTCCTCAGCAGGACCAGGGGGATGGAAATACAAAAAAAGCTCATGAGTTGAGATGGAGTGAGATCATTTTACCGACTAGCATCCCAGGCAAAGCAGGCTCGACTTCAGGTGGGGAACTGTTTTTATTGCCAGTTAAGACCGAGCGAAATACAAAGACAAAACCTAAAGCACCTTGCCCCTGATGCTCCCCTTCTTCCCAGGCTCAGCCTCACTCCTTCATCCCCCAAATCCTTCACTTCCTCCCTATTCAGGGCCAATGCTAAGACTCTTTTTTTCATTGGCCTCTACAAAAGTTGAAAAGTAGAAAAAATCAGGACTTGCTTGCATTAAGTAACACTCATCCATGCCATTTTTTTTTTCTTGAGGAGCAAATCTCTTCACAGACAAAAAACTTTTCTGCCAATAAATGAAAAATGCATTCTGAGTCCCATGGTTTCCTGAAGCCTGAGAAACGACCTTACAGTCACCACACTACTCACAGGAGCAGAAAAGCCTCTTAATGCTGGTTCCTTGCGAGAAGCTTTGCCTCCTCAGGGGATCCACTCTGAAAAGTGACTGGGAGTTGAAAAGCAGGTGCATCTGCCTTCAGGTTTTTATCTTGCTACCTGGCCAATAGCAAAATGACCACTGCTAAGGGAGGAAAAAAAATCAAAACAAACAACAGGAAAAAGATAAAATCCCAAACTCCTCGAAAAATGTGTATGTTTTAATTTGAAAGTAATTGAGGAGGGAAAAAAAAGTTTGCACATACCATAAGCCTAATTCCAGTATGAGATGCTGTCCAGATGTTTCAATTAATATAATTACAAGTGTATCCATTGAGCCAAACTCCACAGGTGAAGGAATTGTCTGATTTACTGTCTCCATAAAATAAAATAAAATAAAATATAAAATAAAATAAATGAAGGCAGCTCCTTCTGTCTGAGTAATAGTCTGTGGCTACAAACATTTTAGGTTATTGCATTTTACATCAATATATGTCAGTATTTTTATCACATAACTAAAGGTTGTGCCCAGAATATGAAATGCTCTGTAACAAAACTTGTATATACAATGGCTCTTTGCGTACAGGGGACTTGGCTGAAAAACTTTTGAGTTTTAAGGAATATACTTTTCTATAAAGCAGCTGCAGAAAATCAGCTGGTGACCTGTTTCTGATACACAGTCCTCTGTATTCCCCAGCAGCATTTACAGCACCACGCAACTGAAACAGGAAACTGGGGGACCAGAATATATAATACCTAGCACTAAGCCAGACAAACCACACAAGAATTGTATTTTTTTTTATTTTGTTAATGTTAAGCCCGTTTTAAAAAAAATAAAAAATACCTAAGTCTCGCAGCTCTCACGTTTGAATATTTAGTTTAAAGCAGTGAAATGTTCTACTTCTGGGCTGCCTTTTCACTAGCAGTTACTGAACCAGAGGCTCTCTGGAGGAAAGGGCTTCTGCGCTGCACACAGCCTGGGGAACAGCATACAGGTGGTTCTTTTGCAAACGCTCAAGAGCCGCAAGTTCTGTTAGCAAAAGCCCTCGCTCTGTTTAGGAGGCTGGGCCATGATTTGTGCATCTGCAGGATGAGAAAAAGACTGGTTTTAAAGTTTCTTCATTTCTAAATTTCATTTTAGGCCTTTCTACAAAAAAAGAAGATGACATTTTTACCTTTTATCTTGGCAGTAGGGAGAGGACAGCTTTGTTGACCTCTCTCACAAATTCTTCATTATAGTATAAGTGCTATAGCTACAGGGAGCACCCACGGTTGTTTTTCTAGTTCTTGAAATATCCCTGGTGCAAATGGATTTCACAAAATCTTGGAAAAGTGTAGTGACGTTCAAGCAGGCAAATGCAAGTTTGCTTTCCCTGTGCCACAATAGCAAAACACTTTTTTCTGCAAGAGTTACCAGTGAATATTCTAATATTTTATATAGTGTATATGCCAACGAGGTAAGTCGGTATAGGAGGGGCACAGGTACCCCTGGAGCTATTGACTGTGCTGATGAGGTTATTGCAGGTCTAATCCTGCTGCTTTTCCATCAACAAAATAACCTTGCTTGCTAACATTGTGCAAGGCTGTCTCAGCCAACAAGAGAGGAGCTGCTCCACATCTTCCACAAGATGAAAGAAAGGTAAACCATAGCCTATCTATCTGACAGTATTTTTTTTAATATTGGTACTTTTGACTGAGGTTGTTTTACATGGCCTGTACCCAAGGGAGCCAGCAGTGTAGGTAATTACCTGAAACAGCTAAATTGTGCTCATAGGAAAATACAAATTTCAGGTGTACTGAGCTGAACATGCTTCTTATCCGAAGTCACGGGCTAAACAAACCCACATTTTTTTCAGGTGCAAGACCACCTGGAAATGCCAGGTCCTACAGGCAAAGAATCACAGCTGTGTATCACAGGCAGAGCACAGAGTGGCTGTTGCTCTCTTTGCCCTTTACTGCCTAGACTCAGCCCCAGCTGGGGCAGGGAGAAGAGCCCAGCATCCACATCGGAGGGAAGTGAATGGAAAGTGATGCCTCTCTCATACCCAGGAGTTTTGTTACTTTTGAGCTGGGGTATTAAAAACAGGTTAGACCGGCCAAGAAGGATTATTTAATCTGAATTCTTACTAAATTCGGTGTTTAAGAAGTGCAGGGAAAGCAGCATGGCAGGAGACCCAGATTCAGTCTTGTGATTCCCCTATAGCCCCATTTTTTTATTTATTCATATTTAAAGTACTTAATTAATCTATACAGAGTTTTTAATACAATACAGTTGATTAACGCTAGTAATTTCAGTGCCTTTTTAATATAACAAATCTCTTCTGAGAAATATTCCCAGTTAATGATCTGTGTCATTTTTTAAAGTTTGCCTTCTGACTAATTTTAGTAGAAATATTAAATTCTTCATTATGCTTATTTATAGCAAGGATGGGATTGGATTTTAGGCATTATGATTTTACCATAATAAAGACCTAGAGCTCACAAAACACACTATTCTGTCTGCTTTTGGAGCTCTAATATGAAGTTTTGGAACTAACAGTAGCTTAAAAAAAAAAAAAAAAAAAAAGAAAAAAAAGAAAGATGAAGAGATTTCTGTGCCACTTTGAGGCCAGCTGACGGTCACAGGCAGATGCCTTGGGGTGGAGGTCCACACCTCTGCAAAACCTCCTGCCCCCCAACCCTCTCCCCATGGCTTATTTTGGTCCTTGCACTGCAGCATCCCTCTCTCCACAAACACCCGTACCAGCGCCTTGAGGCTGAGCTATAAACCTCTGGCAAAGGATGGAGACAAGAAAAACTCACCCTTTTTATGGCATGAGTGGCTGTGCTAGCGTTTCTCTGCTCTTTCCCCGTAGCCAAATTGCTAATGTCTCTTCTCTCCTTTTTTGGTCTGCATGTTTGCTGTGTCCTGCCTCATTACGTGGTGGAGAAGGGTCATTTCTCCAGTGTGCCTCCTCCAGCCCAGGCGTCTCGCTGTGCCTGTGCCAGCCAAGGGCTGAGCAGCACGGGACGTCCCGAAGTGTTTCACCTAGCAATTAAAAACTAGACCCCGCTGACACCCCAGTCAGTGAGCACAGCAGAGACACAGTTCGCAGGCCACGTGAAGACATTGCCCAGCCAGACCCTGCCTTGCTCTGGAGGCCTGAAATAACAGCTGGTTTGAGATGAAAGCGGCAAGGTGGGACAGGCAATCATGTACTTCCAGTACACACCTTCATCAGCTGCCTACCCCTAAGCTGAGCAATTTTTATCTTTACAGCTGGTTAAGAAATAAGGCAAAAATAATCCTATTTCAACCATACATTTTTCTAATAACATTGTTTTATCCAGCTCTACTGTAAATACGATATAAAGATTGGTCTCTGATTTTTGAACAGAAGTGCTGTGGGTTTTTATTTATTTTTGTATACAGAGTATTTGTTCTACTCCTGAGCAAAGCAAACCCTGGGACAAATGGGTGGTTGCGGCCCAGGGCCAAGGGTGCGCGCAGCACGGGCAGCAGCAGGTGGTAGCGCCAGGGGCACGTCACAGCACCCCCCTTCCACTGGTGAGCTCGACCAGAATGAACAGAGATCATGACATCTACCTGTTGATAATGCTGTTAATGGGAACAGCAATGCCTTTCACCCCACCTTTGGTCAGGCAGGCTCACCCAGCTCTGGACTGCTGCCATGTGGGATGCGGCTTGGCTCCCCCGCTCCCCCTCCCTACCCCAGGGAAGACATCCATGTCCCCAAGCATCTCCTGCTCAGCCGCCTTGACTTGCTCTGCATTTCATTCAAGGGCTCTCCTCCTCTCAGTGTTTACTCCTGCTTCTCCTACGTTTCTGGCCCCTTTTCCAAGGCTCAGCGAACTCCTGCGGAGGAGAAGCCAGGCTCAGAGGGGAGGGCAGGTTGCTCGGGATCTGCTTCAGACCGCTGTGGAGAAGTTGAACGTGCCCGCTTGGCATCCCTCACCTAGCACAGGCCAAACTCAAGAGGTCTTGCACCCTATATTAAGCCAACCACGCTGGAAAAGGAGAGTAACCTGGGCCAGTGTTCAAAAGACATCAGGAATTTGTGACAAAGTGACAGTGCACTGTGCTTATGCAGAGGCACGCACAGGCACAGCTGTGTGGCAAATGTAGCTGTGGCGGCTGGTGCGAATGTATACCATCATCACATGAATTATGCATTTCTTCGCCTGTAAAATACTAAGCACATTTATGCATCTTTCTTTATTTCTTTTCACTTTACTGGACATAGCATGATGTTTCCCCATCATTATATTAGACCTTGAATTAAGGCAAGCTCCTTGTTAGGGGGTGAAGGTTTGGTTGGTTGGGTTTTTTTAATTGCTACTTTTAAATTCTAGTGAAACAACAAGTAAACAAATAAAAAATTCATTAGAGAGAGGCAGCTCAACTTAGATGAAAGTTTTACAGCATATAGCTCTGCTTTCAAAAGCAGAAAATCCAGTCACCGGGTCATTAGCACAGCATGCAGCACCACAGAAATGAGGAACATTAGAACTTGTGTCGTTTGCAAGATTTACTAATATTTCAGTGTCTTAACGGTAACGTTTCAGCCTAAAAGCTTCCCAAAAGGCACTTAAACATTTAAAATACCAGATCCAAATGGCTATGGATGCATTTACTCATTACAGGCATATTTAAAACAATGCATTTGGGCTGGCTTGTGACAACTTTGGGGCTACTGTGGGAAGGCAGGGGGAGGGCATGAGGATTATTTGTCCCTTATTTCGCCCCTTTGCAAGGGCAGCCAGAGCATGTCTGCTCTGGAGCATGTGTGGAACGACTGCTGCAGGGCCAGAGGAGCTCGTGGGAGTCGTTGCATGTACAGATTACATTTTATTGTTTGACTGTGAAGATTCCCCTGAAGAAGCTAACGCTGATTATGATCCTAGCTTGATAGCTTTGCTTCTTTGAACACGTCAAGTTAATTTCATGCTGAATAAGGAGAAAACTTATGCCTGTCACAGTGCTATATATCAGTCAGGGGCTAAGAACAAAGGCTTTAAAACCTGACTGAGTAGGTTTGCCACATGGCTTGGCTACAAAACATGAAATGCAAGTGCCTTTGTGCTTTTCACAACACAGATGAACTTTTTTCTTTGGAAGAGAAGGGGGCTCCAGAGTGGTCCCCGTTACCACGTAACACGGCTTTGCATTACACTCTTGAGCACTGGTGGAGGCGCTCTCTGGGAAGGGAAGAATGGCTCTGCAAGGCTGTTGGGGGCTGCCCCTCTGCATGGCCATCATCTTTTCCCAGGTGTCTGTTGCAAGCGAGCTATTACAGTTAGGTAAAAACAAGCCCAAAGGGACAGTTCCCTTTTAGAGTCAGTTAATATACTGAGAGATCACGAATCTTTTGGGGTTTTCTTTGGTCTTTTATTTGTTTGGTTGGATTTTTTTCCTTAGCTCCAGACTCTGTTAGTTTTTTAAATCTTTACTTGCTGTTTGATCTTCTCAGTCTCCTCCAGTTTAATATTAGGAATTGTAAAAAGAGTCTTTAAAAGGCAAAACAACAAAAAGCTGACTGAGTTGAGTTATTTAAGCAAACTACTTCTTCTGGATCAAATATAAAAATAAGGTCTCAGAAGACCTTCATAAGCTGCACCGTAGGAATGCAATTACAACTGAAAACTGTGCAATCACAACTGCTATCTTTTAGAAGTAATCTTTAAAAACTTTAGCAATACTTCCAGTAAAGCCATCTTAATCACAAGCAATGCCATACATAAGGGGAAGTCCCAGAGGCTTTGCAGAGGCCCATCATAAGGAAATGTCCCAAACCTCTGTGTGGCCCATCTTGAAGCTTTTTCAGTCTTAACTTAAACTTTCTGAAAGATGGATGGCCAGTTGTAAATGATGGCATGGCACCCAGCGCTTCATTAGTAGTAAAAAGTCTTCTGCGCTGTTTTCTCTTTTTAGCACATGCTTCTTTTATTGTTATGAGAGAAAGGAGTGTCCTATGAGTGTGTTACAAGCTACTGGCGAGTTTCCATTTAAGGGAAGATAATTAAAAGTGGCTTGGAGAGCTAAGCCTCAAAACTTCCTGACAAGACTGTCTGTTTCCTTCTGCTGCATAAGTCTTTGTCCTTTTCCTCCACATTATCAACATATTCACAGAAAAGTTGCTTTGCTTTTTCAGTTGAGATTCTAGGAAAATTCAGCTTTCAATTACCCTTAAATAACTGAAATTGGGTTATTATACAAAATGTTCAGGAAAGCATAAGGTAAAAAAAAATAAAATCATTAATTTCTCCTGTGTATGTGCAGGAATAAAACTTGGATGGGGAAAAGCCTCAATTTTGTGTTTTCTTCAAGGTCAGATTTATCTCTGAGGGCTGAAAGAGAATTCCTGTATGCAGAAATACGGGAGAAGAGATCTAGCCACCCTCTGTTCCCCCTTGCACAGGTGGCTTAATGAAAGACTGGCACCAGTGATAGCAGAGGAATAGCTATAATCCCATCGGGCCTGCCTGTGCAGCATTAATTTACCAGGACAGCCGGTAAGGAATGGCCACGGCTCTCTTCCCTGACTCAGCACTTGGGATGGCGGCCTTACCTCCAGCCCACATGGCAGGCATCAGGCCGTGCCACAGCCCCAGCGGGTAACGCACCCTGCGCCTGCCACACCGCATCGCTGTGCAAGCGGCTGTCGCCCGTCGGTGCTGCACGGCACTGCTGGCGGCTTGGGCTGCCTTTCTCAGGCAACACACGGTGATGTCTTAAGAACCCTGAGATGGCAGCATTTGTGTGTTTTACGTTGTGTGCTTATTTGATTTTCGTTAGCGAGGTAATACATTACTGTTCTTAAATAGTGATCCACCATCCAGAGCTCCATCTCAGCTCTGTTCCACTCCAAGTCCCCAGTTTAACCCAGGGGAAGGCTGAAGCAGTTCCAGGGTGGGTTTAATTGGAACTAATCTGTGGCTTCCCAAAGCCCATTTGCTGCAAGAGCTCAGAATTCCCTCCTGCCACGTGCGCAGGAGGGGGAGGAGGACAGGATTCTCCTGCACTGGTAGCATTTTCAAGCAAAAAGTAAATACCTTGAGTGACTTCCAAACTCTTCTTTCTAACAATGAAATTACACGTTAGTTCTATGGCTTCTTAGGTCAATGAGATAAGATGGGCAAGGCAAGCTAAAGCTAATCTGTGACACATAAAAAATATACATAACTTTCCCAAACCAGTGTTTTACTTGGCTCACTCTAAAATCCTAAAATTCTATCTCCCTAATTTAAAAAGAAAAAAAAAAACACAACAAAAAACCCTTATTTTAAAAAAATGTATCAATTTGCTTGTAGATATCCATTCTTGAATTTACAGAAAACAGGTCACCTAAGATGCTTACAGGCTCTGGGCTGAGCCCTGCAAAAAAAGCACAAAAATTATTAATCTTTAAGCCATTGTCCCTTCTGTGCTTAAAGTACACTATTGATACTCTTGTGTGCTTGTGCCTACACAAAAGATAATTGAAAAGTTTCTCTTTTAATGTTGTCTGGTTTTCTGCAGAATGATCATAAATACCAGAGACCATATGACTTTTGCTTTTAGCAGTCTTAAATTTATTTACAATTCCTAGGATCTGCTCACTCAGCAACCTGCCTTCTTTTCCCTCGTTAAGTTCCCTCCTCACACCCGCATAACTACCAAAAAAATTTATCTTTTCCCTTTTTTTTCTCTCACTCCTTTTTTTTTTTGTTTCTTTTTGTTGTTGTTTTTTTGGGTTTTTTGGTTTTTTGTTGTTGTTGTTGTTGTTTTTAAAATCTATCAATGTTATTCTTGCAATGAGTAGGAAGAAAGCAATCCAGATTCCTTGGCTAACAGCACAGTTAACAGATTACTTGGCTAACAACACACTGAAAAGGAAGAGCAAAGCAAAGTTAATTTTGGAGCAAAATCAGCAAAGTTAGTGTGTGAGCATTCTTTTACAACGTGGATATGCAGGCAGGAGATATTAATGGAAAACACTACGATAAGGCTTAGCATCAGAGTTTTATTCGTGTGCGAGGAAGAAAATGAATGGTAACCTGCTAAAGCCAGTTGACAAAATAAGCACTTGTGTCCTTTCTGATTCTAAGAAGGGTAAGAAACCACACAGTCTAAAAATAACTGGCAATTCTTGCATGATGTAAAATACAGCCACTATTACATGCAATGCAATGGTTGCTTTTCACAAGACAACAAAAAGATGCAACACGTAAGGTCTAGAAACTTCCAGGCAAAATGTATTTATTGACAGCTGTTTCCACTAACTCAGACAGTGGCTGTTGCATTAGAAGATATTGTACAGATTTTTGAATCATCCCAGAGAAGTGAATATAATACATTTATGTATAAATATTCTAGCACTCTACCAAATCCTCATAAAATACAATTCCTAGGAAATGATCTGATAATTAGCAAGTTCAAGTCTTAATTTCTCTTTCACCTAAATTGAAATAGAGTTACCTGTTCCACTTTGTCTCTTTTAATCATGAAAAAAATGAACTTTAAGTTTAAGAATGAAATTAGAAGGGAGAAGAACTTACAAATTTGTGTCAAGAGTGCAGAAGTCTCATGGTAAAAAAAGACCTTAGAACTATTCTTTGTCAAAGATGTAGGTGAATGTGTCTGCCAAAGTTGGACCATACCTCTTTAGGTGGATTTTAAAACACTAAGCATGCTTTGTATGAAACAACTTGAAAACACCAGAAAATTCACACTAAAATAAGGCAATCAGCATTTGGGGAGT
The DNA here is from genome assembly GCF_023634085.1 of Falco cherrug. Taxonomy (NCBI): domain Eukaryota; kingdom Metazoa; phylum Chordata; class Aves; order Falconiformes; family Falconidae; genus Falco; species Falco cherrug. The sequence continues at coordinate 41,052,374 of NC_073700.1, read as the reverse complement.
TTCAAATAATCCTGTCTTCAGCTTGCTATGCGATGAAAATATTCTTAAGATCTCCCACTAGACTTGGGCAGAGCAGGGCTAACCACGGTATCTGATGGTACCTAATGCCTTCTGGTCTTCAGTAAGAGTACGACACCCAATTTTCACTTTCACAAATCTCCAATTGTCTTGCAGTAATTCATTTTACTGGGGATTTGCTTCTTTGGGGGTTCCAGTACCGACATTCTATTTTTCTGTCCCCAATCCACACAGGTGTAATATTCTACATAGAGGTGCCAGGATCAGGCTGACCAAATGAGAAAGAGATGGGCAACTGAATGAGGGCACAAATTTGTATGTATTTCCATTATTTTGGCACTGGGCAAAAAGATTTCTCTATTGACTTCCCCTCAAAGCCACCGAGAATAAAGCTATAAAAGAAGATTATAAAAAAGTAGGCCATGTTGCTCTGCTTATCATATTCATGTTGCCACTTCTCATTTTCCAGAAGTAAGAGATTTCAGAGTGGAATCAGAGTGGATGCCTGGTACAGCACGCTGTGGTGATGCATGCCTTCATCTCAGTGCACAAACTGCGTCCTCGCACACCTAGGGATATGGATATCTTATCGTAGGAAACAGATATTTAGGGACAAAGTTGGCTGAAGACAGGGCAAAGTTCAATTTTCATAGCATGGCCTAACAGCAGGTCATGTTTAAAAATTAAAAAATAAAAAACCCCCATGTATCAGAACTTAAAGATATCCCACAGGAACTTCTCGCAGCAGAATTTACCAGATTTAGCAGCATGCATATTTCCCTCTCTATTCTCAGTAAATAAAAACTGCCAATGAAGCTGCTTTTCAGCCTCCCAGATAAAACTATTTTTTCCCCTCTCGCTTGCCATTTTTCCTGAAAAAAACTTTGTTTGCCTTTTATCTGTGGAGCAACAGGGCTCCAGATCTTTCAAGTCTGTGATGAAACCTCAGTTACACAGTTCACCAGCTGAATCTATAAATTAACGTCTGTATCCCTAGGCCATCACTCTTCTCAAATAATAGGAAGCTGGATCATTATCATTCCAGGTCAACATCAAAAGTCGTGTCCAAGAAGATGTGAAATGGAGCTTCTAGAAGAATAAAGGTAAGGACAGCAGAGGCACTCAGACTTGCAAGTGCAACTGCTCACTTCACAAAAAAGCTGGCAATTCTGTGGGAGGCAAAATCAAAGAGAGGTGGGAGTGTTACAGCCATGATCTTCCATGCTTTCTCAAGCATTGCAGAGCTGAGATTCTCACCTCTCATTTCACCATTTAACAGATTTTTTTTTTTTATTTTTTTATTTTTTTTTTATAAATCAAGCACTTCACAAACTTGAATCCCATTTTAATACCCCTGGTAAATCTTCTAAAGCCTCCCTCCTAGGAATAATGTTCTGCTTTCTGCTCTATAAACCACCAGAAAATCTGTATGTTTCATCTTTATTCTATGGCAAATACCTTGAACTGAACATCCTTTGAGAAAATTTGTGTGTCATTGTAAGCTTCCAGCCTGAGAAACTCTTGTTTTGGGGGCCTACACCAATGGGCAGGTATAAATCTTGGCTTAAAACAAAGATATACTCTGCTGACAATCATCATGGAGGTCCAGATGGTGGACTCTTCTTCCCTACAGTGAAAGTGCAACCCAGTTTCTGGTTTGTTATTGTGATCCCTTTCCACCACTCACTTTCCATTGTTATGCAATAACCTCCTTCTGTTGGGAAGCAAGGACAAAAAAAAGAGGTTAAACTATGTCCCCCACCATGGTCTTGAAACTGTGTGGCCTCTCCCATGACATCCACGCACACTGCAGTGCTCAAAAAAATCCTTATTTTTTCTTAGGACAGGAATCAAACTCCTGAATAAATCAGGAATTACTTTCAGTGGAAGACCTATCTCTAAATTACATTTATGCAACTTGTTATTACATTTCACATGAAGTATCAGAGGGGATTATGGGAAGTAGGATAGCATCTACCGTAGGTATCTATTTCCCATAGAAGCCATTAGGACAAGTTTATTAGCCCATTGTGGTTGTAAATAATGAATTCAATTCAATATTTGGGGTTACCTGGGGTTTAAATTGGTACTGATCTTAGTCTAATGTTTCCAATTTCAGGAATTGAAACACATTACTATATGCCTTTGCCAGCATGCAAAATGTTAATCTTGATAGATTACATTAATCTTTTCAGAGAGCACTTTTTACTCCACTTATATTTCAGGATCTTAACTCCTCAGCGTAAGGATGCTTTAGCTCTTTATATTGAGAACACTGCACATTTATTTTAATTGGATAACTGAGCTTTTCTGCTTACTGAGCTGTCTGCCTGACATTTGCGAAATGCAGCTTTTTTTTTTCCCCCAACATAACCTAACTGTTCATTTTTAGAAGGCCTGTCATCCAAAATGCAGAACCTAATCCTTAATTAGTTGTCATATTTGTTTAGATGTTATACATCATCCATTGGACTGAACTGTTTGGTTTACTGTCCTTTCATAATGCCTATTAAATGATTATTTTTGCATTCACTTATGTTTTATTTAACAGGTTTCCTATGTCCTGAACTCCTGACTTACAGGGTTTTTGCTAAGGAATGGAATCATTACCTTGGCCGGGCATGCAGGCTGCCCAGGCGATGCATGGGTAAATCAAAGCCAACAGAACGCCAATGAAACCCAGCCATAAGCAGCGCGGAGGAGCAGGCTGGAGTGCTGTGAAGTACATCAGACACAACAAGCTCTTCTCCCGTTTGGATTTTCAGCTCTAAATCTATTTTTGAATCAGGAACCTACAACAAGGTGACCTGTCTCACGGGAAAGAGGACACTTCAATGCCATTCCACCCCGGTAAGCAAGAGGTGGGGTCACGGAGGCATGGCTTTTTCACTCTGACTGATGCAGAACACAGATGGGAATCCAGGCCACAGTCCCAGCCAACTGACTATTGAAGAAGTGTTTCTCAATGACTAATTATTTATGTAAATTGGTAGGTTTTTACAAAAGGACTGAGAATGACTTGACCCAATATACATGTGGCGGCTACATACTGAGAAAAAACATTCCTGTATTCAGTTGAGCCAAAAGAAGATTTTTAAAGCCACCTCCCACATACATTTGTAAGTGCTTTTTGAACATGGTTTCAGTGGGCTATCACGTCCACCTCCCCTCTCACCCAAAACTGTTATTCTTAGTACCCCTGCCTACCTGAGTACTGCAAACCACATAACCCACGCTCACCTACCTTGGGCACTCTGGTAGGACACAAGATAGGAATCTGAAAAGTTTGACATCTACTATAGAGAGCTAAACAACAGCTGAATAGGAGCTCCTGGCCCTGAATGCTGCCTAACTGGACACCTAAAATTACATTGATGTTTCTAGGACCCTTCGTGGATAGAATTCAAAGTATCTGCTCTTCATGAATTGGATAATCTGCTTGTTTCATTGCTTTGCTGCGTGGCAGGAGTTGTATCCCAGCCCGCTAAGGCAGGCGGTGAGACGCTCAGGCAGTCACATCACTGCCTCAGCTACCCTGCCACTGCGTTACACTCATCCTTTTTTGTGCAGACACAGGAAAGGTACCCACATACTTAAATACAACCCAGCATGAAACAGAAACCTTTCTTTTCCAAGTAAGAAAGTAAGGATCAGCTCTTGGATCTAGAAGTACTTCTGATCTTTTTCCTGCCTGTGTTAATCTCAGCTTTACCTCATTAAGAGAAAAGATTCAAGTTGATGATACACTGACATATACTGCCCAGATCTTTTTGATCCCAGCCTGTGTCCACTGTGCTTTTTGCGAAACGCTGCAAGGCAACTATTGGTATGCAGAGCACTAGGGAAGTGCTGAAGAGGCATGAAAGCGGCCAGGGAACAATTTCCCTTTCAGACAGAAAGCAAACATCTCCATTGCTGTATGAATCACGTTACGTGTTGCAAGGACTCAAGTTCCAGCCTGGAAAGACTTGGCATAAAGCTTGTCTTATACTGAGAGGTGAAGCGTATGCCCTTTAGGAATAAATGAAGGATTATGATAAACTTTTATAATACTGGAAAGCTGACCATTTTTGATGATGCTTTCATAAAGTCTTTGAAGACCTCCCCAAATCATTGTTTCCCTCTGATCTCACCTCCCACTCAAATCTTCTCTTCCTACTGAAACAATGTGGCTTTTCATATTTTTTTTTTTTTCTTCTTCTCTCCCCTCCACCTACCAAAATGATGATATTTCAGATCTCCTTTAGGGAGGAAATCATTTGCACAGCCTTTTTTCCTCACACATCCATACTGTAAAACTAAAAAAAAATAATGTGGCAATAGGAACATGTCAACCTTGCAAAACAGCACTTGAGGTAAGAAACAGCAATGTGGCACAACAGCGGTTCAAACAAAGACAAAGTTCCCAGAAAGGTAAAGGATATTAAATTCTAGTTTACAAACTTAACATTTTACCCAAATAGGAAGCTAATAAACAGCCTGAGTGCTCTTCGAGATGATCAAGGAAAGAATAATACAGGACATGGTATACAGGGATAGTTCTAAGATTTCCTAAAAAGATGCAATCTAATCTCTTCTAGACAATTAAAGCTGTATTAGAACTTTAAATAATTGGAAAAAATACCCTGAACAGCTTACTGCATTTTCCTTTCCTTTCCTTTTTCCCCATGACGCTGTGCTTATTCTCTGGCCTATTGCTCAATAGAGACAAAGTTTTTATTAATTCAGCACACGTTGGCTACCTGGCCAAGAAAGGAAGCACTACTGCATTAAATCATAAATAATGATGCCAGACAACAGGCAGATGAATCCACCCATGTGAAAATTATGTGGTGTTTCAGGTTCCCTGCGCACATGTGTGCATGTGTCCCACTCACAGTTATCCGTTCATATGCTTCTCGCCTTCCCTCTGTCCACATCTTACTCATCCAGCCACCAACGGCAAGACTGTCAATACCCCTCACGCATGGCACGGAGGGAAATGCACCTGAACATTCAGTGCTCATATAAAGATGGAAATTAAGCATAACATAACACCTCCCCACCATTCCTGGCAAACATCAGGATTTCTTCTCTTTACCTTCCCAGAAGGTAAAGATCCGAGCACTTTTTAGAGTAAACCTTGCTGCTAAACTGCAAAAAATGCTTTACTCAATCCCTTATCTTCATGTCTTGCCTTTGTCTGGTAAATGACAACAGAACAAAGAAGAGTGCCATAATTCTATCGGCATGCACGTGACGCGATGAACAGCACATTAAACTCCTCAGTCTCATCATGGCCTGCTGGACTGATGGGTAAGGTTAGACCTACAAGTACATCGTCATCTCTCCTGGGGCTTGGATGGCAAACTGGGCAGGGAGCCTTCTGCAATGGTCATCTTTCCTTCCTCCCCTGTACGTGAAGGTGCACAGGCAGAAGCTGTCCGTGCAGACAGCTCACCGGTGGGTCAGCTCCCACCCACTACGGTGGTGGTGTGGGGCCGGCCCGGAGCAGCAGGCACGGAATCACTGGTAAGGGCTCCCCCAGCACGGGCGCCCCTGGGCAGCCCTTGGCTGAGCTGCTACAGGTTCCTTTCTCCTCCATACTCCTGCAATCCTCCTAGGCAAAATGTCCTATTAAAGCATGGTCAGTGTGGAAGATGCCCTTTTCTCTTCCTACAAGCAAAAGCAATTCTTCCTCATGCGTCATGCAGCGTTGCCTGAAAAGCACACCTGACCCTGGATAAGCCTTGCCTTTGCGGAGAGCACACCTTCACCCCAGCCCCGCACTGAGCCTCGCCCTGGCTGGAGCGCAGCAGCCGCCAAGGCTGGCCCCACTGCCAGTGTCGCCCCCTGCACACATGGACACAGACATGCAGAGCGGCCCCTCTCGCTGCCCCCACCTGCGCTCCCTGGGTGGGCACTGACCCCGCCAGGCTCCCAGCACCTGTGTCCAGGCAGCCAGGGAGCCGCGGTCCTGGCCAACGGGACACCTCCGGTACGCGCGCCGCGTCCGGTACAGGTGCTGCAGCTGCCGACAGCCCTTCGACCAACATTGTGAAAAAGAAAAGCAAAATGACTTTGAACACCAACGTATTTTTACCTTTTCAGACTAAGCTTTTATTTTGATATTACAAACCATTTTTCTTTATTCACAAATCACGGTTGTGATATAAACACTAATTTCTAAAGACAGATATACACATTTTCTGGGTTTGTAAGGGTGTTTTTTTTAAATCTGTTTAGAAGTCACTATATTCCACATATGGTAGTAATAATTTTTTTCATAATTCATATTATCAGTAGTTATTTATATAAGTGAAAACATTCCCAATATATATTGTAAAAAAATTTCAAATGCTTTTCTTACATAACTATTTCAGACATACATTATTTTAAAATAACTACTAGGAGTACTGTAGGAGCTTTATAAACAAAATATCTTCTAATATGGGCTGCACCCTCAACCTTTCAAGATTATTTTAATAGACTAAAACGCCATATAATCATTTGGAGAGTGGGAGTTGTAAAGCCATATCATGAAAATCAAAACTGCAAATAAATTCTGTTATTCCCCACGTTAGATATTTTGTGTGTGCAATTCCAAAAAAGATGTATCATCCACACTTTGAATTGGAAGCCTAACATTTGGCAAACATTTTTCAAGTTGCTTTTATCATGGTGTTTAAATGAAATAGACTTTTTTTTTTTTTTTTTTAAACAGGAGGCTTGTTTTGTATCTCTTATATAATAACTGTGAGGATTGAACTCCTAATAAATTTCAGTTCATTCCCTCACCAGTATAAATACATGTTACTGCCCCATGTTTCATTGATTAATATAGTCTCTTTCTCTCTCTGTTTCAATTTTAAAGTTAATTTATTTTTCATTCTTAGATATAAATGCTACAGAAACTTTGTTTTCAAATCTTGTGAAACTTTATTGATGGTTATTGTTCAACTGATCATACTGCATGCACATACGATGACAAAGAGAAAGCCTGATCACAAACACTTTTTTTAAAGCAGTTGTTATAGCAAGTTGGCAGGTTCACAGCGGTGAGTTGATAATTTACTAAGGTGCTTGCCAGTGGGCACGCACGTTACACATGAGGATATAACTATCTGCAGCAAAACTGTAGCAAGACAGTCTTCTGCTTTATTTATTTAAATACAAAAACAAGAAGACCCGTGACAAACACCCCAACTTAGGTTAACTTGTAAACAGGACAACATGGAAAGAGTCCAAACATATGCACAGACAAACTGCAATTTTTCAACTATGCCTGAAACTGCCACCCAG